>NW_027672048.1:600000-1114829 GCF_964165515.1 Mesoplodon bidens | reverse complement strand
CATTAAACACACTTATGGTTCACCAGTGGAAAGGTGTGAGGATTGGTTTCATTACGATATCGGGGTTAACAGACATATACAAACACAGGTGACATATATAATCACCAAAGACCTACGGAATACCAAGAGAAGACTACTCAACATTCTGTCATAACGTCCCTGGGAAAAGGATCCCAGGAAGAACAGACATCTGTATATGTGTAAAAGAACCACATCTTCGACACCTACAATAAGCCAAACATTATAATCAAACTTGCTGTAATAAAAAATTAAAATTTAAATTAAAAATACGAACAAGAAGTAGGGAGACAAACTTGAGGGGCTTTCTCCTGGCACATTCCATTCTAAATTCCAATCTAGAACACGACTTCCATTGAGGCTCTGCTGCCCTAGTAACCAGATTTGGTAAGGGAGAACTGCTGCCACCTTGTGGCCGGTTCACACAACAGCAGCTTTAATCCCAGCCCTAATGGTCAGTTGATGTTCAAAATCATTGCAGGCCTGTAAATGACACCTGCCCTGAAAACAAATCCTGGGGTCACATATCGACCAAAAAATTCAAAGGACGTCCATATTTCAAAACGACCGTTTCAAAAGGCATATTTTATGCACATTAGTGTTCTGCTTCTTTGTCTTTCTTTCTTTTTTGGTTAAAAAGACGGGAATGGAAAAAGGCATCCCTCAGACTGGGCGAAAATCGCTGCAAACGAATCAATGGACAAAGGTTTAATCTCCAATATATATAAACAGCTCATGCAGCTTAATATTAAAAAAACAAACAACCCAATACAAAAATGGGCAGAAGTTCTAAAGAGACGTTTCTTCAAAGAAGACACAGAGATGGCCAAGACGCACATGAAAAGCTGCTCAAGAGCACTAATTATTAGAGAAATGCAAATCAAAACTACAATGAGGTATCACCTCACACCCGTTAGGATCGCCATCATCAGAAAATCTACAAACAACAAATTCTGGGGAGGGTGTGGACAAAAGGAGCCCTCTTCCACTATTGGTGGGAATGTAAATTGATACCGTCACTATGGAGAACAGTATGGAGTCTCCTTTAAAAAACTAGAAATAGAATTACCATCCGATCCAGCAATCCCACTTCTGGGCATATACCCAGAGAAAACCATAAATCAAAAAGGCACATTCACCACAATGTTCATTGCAGCACTATTTAAAATAGCCAGGTAATGGAAGCAACCTAAATGCCCACAGACAGATGAATGGATAAAGATGGGGTACATATATAAAATGGAATATTACTCGGCCATAAAAAGGAAAGAAACTGGGTCATTTGTAGACACATCGATGGATCTAGAGACTGTCATACAGAATGAAGTAAGTCAGAAAGAGGAAAACAAATATTGTATATTAATGCATATATGTGGAACCTAAAAGATGGTACAGATGAACTGGTTTGCAGGCAAGAAGTAGAGACACAGAGGTAGAGAACAAACGTATGGACACCAAGTGTGGGAAGCCATGGGGTGGTGGTGGTGGGATGAGTTGGGAGATTGGGATTGACCTGTATACATGTATATGCATAAAATACATAACTGATAATAACCTGCTGTATAAAAAAGTAAATAAAATTAAATTTCAAAATTTTGAAAAATAAAATTTAAAAATAAAACAGAAAAAAGTTCTTCCCTTCACACACATGTATTTACAGGAATGAATTATTTCCATGCTTATATCTATAAATACATAAAAGAGGAATAAAATCTAACTTGAACCATAAACGAAAAAATACCTGAACCCACCAGTTATACAGAGGAAAACCCTATCAGGGCACTTGCTCCAGCGGTAAACAATTCTGAAATTGGTCAGAGGTGTGGAATCATCTCCCATCCAGCTAGCACCCACCCCCCACGCAAGGAGCGTCCTCATTGCAAAGCTGCGAGACCGTGCCGAGGCATCTCTGAATAAAGGTGAGCTGAGCCCCAGGCCAGCTGCTGCTGAACTGTTCCCACCCTTCCCAGGTAAAACACCTGAATATGTACAAGGGCTTGAAAGCCTAGAGGAAGGGCCGTGGAGCCACACTAGCGACAGCACGCAGGCCAACTTGGTGCCTGCAGGCCAACCAGGGTGGTCCTGGCCCCGGGTACTCTTCCGGAAGCATTCCATTGTCCTGCCAGTGATACCCCTCCTGTCCCGGCCCCCACTGCTTTTTTCCTTCCTCACCTCTGTCCGGAGAGAAATTCCAGCGGAAGGTATGGGTGACACATCCTCTTCTTTACAGGTGGCAGCCTGGCAACTCCTGCAGAAAGGCCAGCAGTGCCCCACTCACACCGGGCCACCAACAAAGCTGTGGCCCCTCATTCCCTCCCACCAGCTCAGCCCCGAGACTGCTGACGGGGCAGAGAATATGGAGTCAGGCACAGCTTCAGGGGCTATTGCTGCCTGGAGCGCTGTTTATATTGACCTCAACCAGGCACACCTGGGGAGGGCCGGCCGGCAGGATAAGGCTGCCCAGGTCAGCTAATCCACAACCCTCAGGGAATCACATTGTTGAAAATGGACCTCGCTAAGGCAGAATAGAAGCCAAGGAAAATAAGGACACAATGCCATTTGCAGCACCGTAGATGAGTCTAGAGGTAATCACGTGACTTGTAGTAAGTCAGAAAGTGAAAGACACATATCATATCATATCACTTATAGGTGTTACCTAAAAATGGATACCAGGGCAGATATTTCCACGGAGAAGGGCAATCACAGATTCATTAAACACACTTATGGTTCACCAGTGGAAAGGTGTGAGGATTGGTTTCATTACGATATCGGGGTTAACAGACATATACAAACACAGGTGACATATATAATCACCAAAGACCTACGGAATACCAAGAGAAGACTACTCAACATTCTGTCATAACGTCCCTGGGAAAAGGATCCCAGGAAGAACAGACATCTGTATATGTGTAAAAGAACCACATCTTCGACACCTACAATAAGCCAAACATTATAATCAAACTTGCTGTAATAAAAAATTAAAATTTAAATTAAAAATACGAACAAGAAGTAGGGAGACAAACTTGAGGGGCTTTCTCCTGGCACATTCCATTCTAAATTCCAATCTAGAACACGACTTCCATTGAGGCTCTGCTGCCCTAGTAACCAGATTTGGTAAGGGAGAACTGCTGCCACCTTGTGGCCGGTTCACACAACAGCAGCTTTAATCCCAGCCCTAATGGTCAGTTGATTTTCAAAATCATTGCAGGCCTGTAAATGACACCTGCCCTGAAAACAAATCCTGGGGTCACATATCGACCAAAAAATTCAAAGGACGTCCATATTTCAAAACGACCGTTTCAAAAGGCATATTTTATGCACATTAGTGTTCTGCTTCTTTGTCTTTCTTTCTTTTTTGGTTAAAAAGACGGGAATGGAAAAAGGCATCCCTCAGACTGGGCGAAAATCGCTGCAAACGAATCAATGGACAAAGGTTTAATCTCCAATATATATAAACAGCTCATGCAGCTTAATATTAAAAAAACAAACAACCCAATACAAAAATGGGCAGAAGTTCTAAAGAGACGTTTCTTCAAAGAAGACACAGAGATGGCCAAGACGCACATGAAAAGCTGCTCAAGAGCACTAATTATTAGAGAAATGCAAATCAAAACTACAATGAGGTATCACCTCACACCTGTTAGGATCGCCATCATCAGAAAATCTACAAACAACAAATTCTGGGGAGGGTGTGGACAAAAGGAGCCCTCTTCCACTATTGGTGGGAATGTAAATTGATACCGTCACTATGGAGAACAGTATGGAGTCTCCTTTAAAAACTAGAAATAGAATTACCATCCGATCCAGCAATCCCACTTCTGGGCATATACCCAGAGAAAACCATAAATCAAAAAGGCACATTCACCACAATGTTCATTGCAGCACTATTTAAAATAGCCAGGTAATGGAAGCAACCTAAATGCCCACAGACAGATGAATGGATAAAGATGGGGTACATATATAAAATGGAATATTACTCGGCCATAAAAAGGAAAGAAACTGGGTCATTTGTAGAGACATCGATGGATCTAGAGACTGTCATACAGAATGAAGTAAGTCAGAAAGAGGAAAACAAATATTGTATATTAATGCATATATGTGGAACCTAAAAGATGGTACAGATGAACTGGTTTGCAGGCAAGAAATAGAGACACAGAGGTAGAGAACAAACGTATGGACACCAAGTGTGGGAAGCCATGGGGTGGTGGTGGTGGGATGAGTTGGGAGATTGGGATTGACCTGTATACATGTATATGCATAAAATACATAACTGATAATAACCTGCTGTATAAAAAAGTAAATAAAATTAAATTTCAAAATTTTGAAAAATAAAATTTAAAAATAAAACAGAAAAAAGTTCTTCCCTTCACACACATGTATTTACAGGAATGAATTATTTCCATGCTTATATCTATAAATACATAAAAGAGGAATAAAATCTAACTTGAACCATAAACGAAAAAATACCTGAACCCACCAGTTATACAGAGGAAAACCCTATCAGGGCACTTGCTCCAGCGGTAAACAATTCTGAAATTGGTCAGAGGTGTGGAATCATCTCCCATCCAGCTAGCAACCACCCCCCACGCAAGGAGCGTCCTCATTGCAAAGCTGCGAGACCGTGCCGAGGCATCTCTGAATAAAGGTGAGCTAAGCCCCAGGCCAGCTGCTGCTGAACTGTTCCCACCCTTCCCAGGTAAAACACCTGAATATGTACAAGGGCTTGAAAGCCTAGAGGAAGGGCCGTGGAGCCACACTAGCGACAGCACGCAGGCCAACTTGGTGCCTGCAGGCCAGCCAGGGTGGTCCTGGCCCCGGGTACTCTTCCGGAAGCATTCCATTGTCCTGCCTGTGATACCCCTCCTGTCCCGGCCCCCACTGCTTTTTTCCTTCCTCACCTCTGTCCGGAGAGAAATTCCAGCGGAAGGTATGGGTGACACATCCTCTTCTTTACAGGTGGCAGCCTGGCAACTCCTGCAGAAAGGCCAGCAGTGCCCCACTCACACCGGGCCACCAACAAAGCTGTGGCCCCTCATTCCCTCCCACCAGCTCAGCCCCGAGACTGCTGACGGGGCAGAGAATATGGAGTCAGGCACAGCTTCAGGGGCTATTGCTGCCTGGAGCGCTGTTTATATTGACCTCAACCAGGCACACCTGGGGAGGGCCGGCTGGCAGGATAAGGCTGCCCAGGTCAGCTAATCCACAACCCTCAGGGAATCACATTGTTGAAAATGGACCTCGCTAAGGCAGAATAGAAGCCAAGGAAAATAAGGACACAATGCCAGTTGCAGCACCGTAGATGAGTCTAGAGGTAATCACGTGACTTGTAGTAAGTCAGAAAGTGAAAGACACATATCATATCATATCACTTATAGGTGTTACCTAAAAATGGATACCAGGGCAGATATTTCCACGGAGAAGGGCAATCACAGATTCATTAAACACACTTATGGTTCACCAGTGGAAAGGTGTGAGGATTGGTTTCATTACGATATCGGGGTTAACAGACATATACAAACACAGGTGACATATATAATCACCAAAGACCTACGGAATACCAAGAGAAGACTACTCAACATTCTGTCATAACGTCCCTGGGAAAAGGATCCCAGGAAGAACAGACATCTGTATATGTGTAAAAGAACCACATCTTCGACACCTACAATAAGCCAAACATTGTAATCAAACTTGCTGTAATAAAAAATTAAAATTTAAATTAAAAATACGAACAAGAAGTAGGGAGACAAACTTGAGGGGCTTTCTCCTGGCACATTAGATTCTAAATTCCAATCTAGAACACGACTTCCATTGAGGCTCTGCTGCCCTAGTAACCAGATTTGGTAAGGGAGAACTGCTGCCACCTTGTGGCCGTTTCACACAACAGCAGCTTTAATCCCAGCGCTAATGGTCAGTTGATATTCAAACTCATTGCAGGCCTGTAAATGACACCTGCCCTGAAAACAAATCCTGGGGTCACATATCGACCAAAAAATTCAAAGGACGTCCATATTTCAAAACGACCGTTTCAAAAGGCATATTTTATGCACACTAGTGTTCTGCTTCTTTGTCTTTCTTTCTTTTTTGGTTAAAAAGACGGGAATGGAAAAAGGCATCCCTCAGACTGGGCGAAAATCGCTGCAAACGAATCAATGGACAAAGGTTTAATCTCCAATATATATAAACAGCTCATGCAGCTTAATATTAAAAAAACAAACAACCCAATACAAAAATGGGCAGAAGTTCTAAAGAGACGTTTCTTCAAAGAAGACACAGAGATGGCCAAGACGCACATGAAAAGCTGCTCAAGAGCACTAATTATTAGAGAAATGCAAATCAAAACTACAATGAGGTATCACCTCACACCTGTTAGGATCGCCATCATCAGAAAATCTACAAACAACAAATTCTGGGGAGGGTGTGGACAAAAGGAGCCCTCTTCCACTATTGGTGGGAATGTAAATTGATACCGTCACTATGGAGAACAGTATGGAGTCTCCTTTAAAAACTAGAAATAGAATTACCATCCGATCCAGCAATCCCACTTCTGGGCATATACCCAGAGAAAACCATAAATCAAAAAGGCACATTCACCACAATGTTCATTGCAGCACTATTTAAAATAGCCAGGTAATGGAAGCAACCTAAATGCCCACAGACAGATGAATGGATAAAGATGGGGTACATATATAAAATGGAATATTACTCGGCCATAAAAAGGAAAGAAACTGGGTCATTTGTAGAGACATCGATGGATCTAGAGACTGTCATACAGAATGAAGTAAGTCAGAAAGAGGAAAACAAATATTGTATATTAATGCATATATGTGGAACCTAAAAGATGGTACAGATGAACTGGTTTGCAGGCAAGAAATAGAGACACAGAGGTAGAGAACAAACGTATGGACACCAAGTGTGGGAAGCCATGGGGTGGTGGTGGTGGGATGAGTTGGGAGATTGGGATTGACCTGTATACATGTATATGCATAAAATACATAACTGATAATAACCTGCTGTATAAAAAAGTAAATAAAATTAAATTTCAAAATTTTGAAAAATAAAATTTAAAAATAAAACAGAAAAAAGTTCTTCCCTTCACACACATGTATTTACAGGAATGAATTATTTCCATGCTTATATCTATAAATACATAAAAGAGGAATAAAATCTAACTTGAACCATAAACGAAAAAATACCTGAACCCACCAGTTATACAGAGGAAAACCCTATCAGGGCACTTGCTCCAGCGGTAAACAATTCTGAAATTGGTCAGAGGTGTGGAATCATCTCCCATCCAGCTAGCACCCACCCCCCACGCAAGGAGCGTCCTCATTGCAAAGCTGCGAGACCGTGCCGAGGCATCTCTGAATAAAGGTGAGCTGAGCCCCAGGCCAGCTGCTGCTGAACTGTTCCCACCCTTCCCAGGTAAAACACCTGAATATGTACAAGGGCTTGAAAGCCTAGAGGAAGGGCCGTGGAGCCACACTAGCGACAGCACGCAGGCCAACTTGGTGCCTGCAGGCCAACCAGGGTGGTCCTGGCCCCGGGTACTCTTCCGGAAGCATTCCATTGTCCTGCCAGTGATACCCCTCCTGTCCCGGCCCCCACTGCTTTTTTCCTTCCTCACCTCTGTCCGGAGAGAAATTCCAGCGGAAGGTATGGGTGACACATCCTCTTCTTTACAGGTGGCAGCCTGGCAACTCCTGCAGAAAGGCCAGCAGTGCCCCACTCACACCGGGCCACCAACAAAGCTGTGGCCCCTCATTCCCTCCCACCAGCTCAGCCCCGAGACTGCTGACGGGGCAGAGAATATGGAGTCAGGCACAGCTTCAGGGGCTATTGCTGCCTGGAGCGCTGTTTATATTGACCTCAACCAGGCACACCTGGGGAGGGCCGGCCGGCAGGATAAGGCTGCCCAGGTCAGCTAATCCACAACCCTCAGGGAATCACATTGTTGAAAATGGACCTCGCTAAGGCAGAATAGAAGCCAAGGAAAATAAGGACACAATGCCAGTTGCAGCACCGTAGATGAGTCTAGAGGTAATCACGTGACTTGTAGTAAGTCAGAAAGTGAAAGACACATATCATATCATATCACTTATAGGTGTTACCTAAAAATGGATACCAGGGCAGATATTTCCACGGAGAAGGGCAATCACAGATTCATTAAACACACTTATGGTTCACCAGTGGAAAGGTGTGAGGATTGGTTTCATTACGATATCGGGGTTAACAGACATATACAAACACAGGTGACATATATAATCACCAAAGACCTACGGAATACCAAGAGAAGACTACTCAACATTCTGTCATAACGTCCCTGGGAAAAGGATCCCAGGAAGAACAGACATCTGTATATGTGTAAAAGAACCACATCTTCGACACCTACAATAAGCCAAACATTATAATCAAACTTGCTGTAATAAAAAATTAAAATTTAAATTAAAAATACGAACAAGAAGTAGGGAGACAAACTTGAGGGGCTTTCTCCTGGCACATTCCATTCTAAATTCCAATCTAGAACACGACTTCCATTGAGGCTCTGCTGCCCTAGTAAGCAGATTTGGTAAGGGAGAACTGCTGCCACCTTGTGGCCGGTTCACACAACAGCAGCTTTAATCCCAGCCCTAATGGTCAGTTGATTTTCAAAATCATTGCAGGCCTGTAAATGACACCTGCCCTGAAAACAAATCCTGGGGTCACATATCGACCAAAAAATTCAAAGGACGTCCATATTTCAAAACGACCGTTTCAAAAGGCATATTTTATGCACATTAGTGTTCTGCTTCTTTGTCTTTCTTTCTTTTTTGGTTAAAAAGACGGGAATGGAAAAAGGCATCCCTCAGACTGGGCGAAAATCGCTGCAAACGAATCAATGGACAAAGGTTTAATCTCCAATATATATAAACAGCTCATGCAGCTTAATATTAAAAAAACAAACAACCCAATACAAAAATGGGCAGAAGTTCTAAAGAGACGTTTCTTCAAAGAAGACACAGAGATGGCCAAGACGCACATGAAAAGCTGCTCAAGAGCACTAATTATTAGAGAAATGCAAATCAAAACTACAATGAGGTATCACCTCACACCCGTTAGGATCGCCATCATCAGAAAATCTACAAACAACAAATTCTGGGGAGGGTGTGGACAAAAGGAGCCCTCTTCCACTATTGGTGGGAATGTAAATTGATACCGTCACTATGGAGAACAGTATGGAGTCTCCTTTAAAAAACTAGAAATAGAATTACCATCCGATCCAGCAATCCCACTTCTGGGCATATACCCAGAGAAAACCATAAATCAAAAAGGCACATTCACCACAATGTTCATTGCAGCACTATTTAAAATAGCCAGGTAATGGAAGCAACCTAAATGCCCACAGACAGATGAATGGATAAAGATGGGGTACATATATAAAATGGAATATTACTCGGCCATAAAAAGGAAAGAAACTGGGTCATTTGTAGACACATCGATGGATCTAGAGACTGTCATACAGAATGAAGTAAGTCAGAAAGAGGAAAACAAATATTGTATATTAATGCATATATGTGGAACCTAAAAGATGGTACAGATGAACTGGTTTGCAGGCAAGAAGTAGAGACACAGAGGTAGAGAACAAACGTATGGACACCAAGTGTGGGAAGCCATGGGGTGGTGGTGGTGGGATGAGTTGGGAGTTTGGGATTGACCTGTATACATGTATATGCATAAAATACATAACTGATAATAACCTGCTGTATAAAAAAGTAAATAAAATTAAATTTCAAAATTTTGAAAAATAAAATTTAAAAATAAAACAGAAAAAAGTTCTTCCCTTCACACACATGTATTTACAGGAATGAATTATTTCCATGCTTATATCTATAAATACATAAAAGAGGAATAAAATCTAACTTGAACCATAAACGAAAAAATACCTGAACCCACCAGTTATACAGAGGAAAACCCTATCAGGGCACTTGCTCCAGCGGTAAACAATTCTGAAATTGGTCAGAGGTGTGGAATCATCTCCCATCCAGCTAGCACCCACCCCCCACGCAAGGAGCGTCCTCATTGCAAAGCTGCGAGACCGTGCCGAGGCATCTCTGAATAAAGGTGAGCTGAGCCCCAGGCCAGCTGCTGCTGAACTGTTCCCACCCTTCCCAGGTAAAACACCTGAATATGTACAAGGGCTTGAAAGCCTAGAGGAAGGGCCGTGGAGCCACACTAGCGACAGCACGCAGGCCAACTTGGTGCCTGCAGGCCAGCCAGGGTGGTCCTGGCCCCGGGTACTCTTCCGGAAGCATTCCATTGTCCTGCCTGTGATACCCCTCCTGTCCCGGCCCCCACTGCTTTTTTCCTTCCTCACCTCTGTCCGGAGAGAAATTCCAGCGGAAGGTATGGGTGACACATCCTCTTCTTTACAGGTGGCAGCCTGGCAACTCCTGCAGAAAGGCCAGCAGTGCCCCACTCACACCGGGCCACCAACAAAGCTGTGGCCCCTCATTCCCTCCCACCAGCTCAGCCCCGAGACTGCTGACGGGGCAGAGAATATGGAGTCAGGCACAGCTTCAGGGGCTATTGCTGCCTGGAGCGCTGTTTATATTGACCTCAACCAGGCACACCTGGGGAGGGCCGGCCGGCAGGGTAAGGCTGCCCAGGTCAGCTAATCCACAACCCTCAGGGAATCACATTGTTGAAAATGGACCTCGCTAAGGCAGAATAGAAGCCAAGGAAAATAAGGACACAATGCCATTTGCAGCACCGTAGATGAGTCTAGAGGTAATCACGTGACTTGTAGTAAGTCAGAAAGGGAAAGACACATATCATATCATATCACTTATAGGTGTTACCTAAAAATGGATACCAGGGCAGATATTTCCACGGAGAAGGGCAATCACAGATTCATTAAACACACTTATGGTTCACCAGTGGAAAGGTGGGAGGATTGGTTTCATTACGATATCGGGGTTAACAGACATATACAAACACAGGTGACATATATAATCACCAAAGACCTACGGAATACCAAGAGAAGACTACTCAACATTCTGTCATAACGTCCCTGGGAAAAGGATCCCAGGAAGAACAGACATCTGTATATGTGTAAAAGAACCACATCTTCGACACGTACAATAAGCCAAACATTGTAATCAAACTTGCTGTAATAAAAAATTAAAATTTAAATTAAAAATACGAACAAGAAGTAGGGAGACAAACTTGAGGGGCTTTCTCCTGGCACATTCCATTCTAAATTCCAATCTAGAACACGACTTCCATTGAGGCTCTGCTGCCCTAGTAACCAGATTTGGTAAGGGAGAACTGCTGCCACCTTGTGGCCGTTTCACACAACAGCAGCTTTAATCCCAGCGCTAATGGTCAGTTGATATTCAAACTCATTGCAGGCCTGTAAATGACACCTGCCCTGAAAACAAATCCTGGGGTCACATATCGACCAAAAAATTCAAAGGACGTCCATATTTCAAAACGACCGTTTCAAAAGGCATATTTTATGCACACTAGTGTTCTGCTTCTTTGTCTTTCTTTCTTTTTTGGTTAAAAAGACGGGAATGGAAAAAGGCATCCCTCAGACTGGGCGAAAATCGCTGCAAACGAATCAATGGACAAAGGTTTAATCTCCAATATATATAAACAGCTCATGCAGCTTAATATTAAAAAAACAAACAACCCAATACAAAAATGGGCAGAAGTTCTAAAGAGACGTTTCTTCAAAGAAGACACAGAGATGGCCAAGACGCACATGAAAAGCTGCTCAAGAGCACTAATTATTAGAGAAATGCAAATCAAAACTACAATGAGGTATCACCTCACACCTGTTAGGATCGCCATCATCAGAAAATCTACAAACAACAAATTCTGGGGAGGGTGTGGACAAAAGGAGCCCTCTTCCACTATTGGTGGGAATGTAAATTGATACCGTCACTATGGAGAACAGTATGGAGTCTCCTTTAAAAACTAGAAATAGAATTACCATCCGATCCAGCAATCCCACTTCTGGGCATATACCCAGAGAAAACCATAAATCAAAAAGGCACATTCACCACAATGTTCATTGCAGCACTATTTAAAATAGCCAGGTAATGGAAGCAACCTAAATGCCCACAGACAGATGAATGGATAAAGATGGGGTACATATATAAAATGGAATATTACTCGGCCATAAAAAGGAAAGAAACTGGGTCATTTGTAGAGACATCGATGGATCTAGAGACTGTCATACAGAATGAAGTAAGTCAGAAAGAGGAAAACAAATATTGTATATTAATGCATATATGTGGAACCTAAAAGATGGTACAGATGAACTGGTTTGCAGGCAAGAAATAGAGACACAGAGGTAGAGAACAAACGTATGGACACCAAGTGTGGGAAGCCATGGGGTGGTGGTGGTGGGATGAGTTGGGAGATTGGGATTGAGCTGTATACATGTATATGCATAAAATACATAACTGATAATAACCTGCTGTATAAAAAAGTAAATAAAATTAAATTTCAAAATTTTGAAAAATAAAATTTAAAAATAAAACAGAAAAAAGTTCTTCCCTTCACACACATGTATTTACAGGAATGAATTATTTCCATGCTTATATCTATAAATACATAAAAGAGGAATAAAATCTAACTTGAACCATAAACGAAAAAATACCTGAACCCACCAGTTATACAGAGGAAAACCCTATCAGGGCACTTGCTCCAGCGGTAAACAATTCTGAAATTGGTCAGAGGTGTGGAATCATCTCCCATCCAGCTAGCACCCACCCCCCACGCAAGGAGCGTCCTCATTGCAAAGCTGCGAGACCGTGCCGAGGCATCTCTGAATAAAGGTGAGCTGAGCCCCAGGCCAGCTGCTGCTGAACTGTTCCCACCCTTCCCAGGTAAAACACCTGAATATGTACAAGGGCTTGAAAGCCTAGAGGAAGGGCCGTGGAGCCACACTAGCGACAGCACGCAGGCCAACTTGGTGCCTGCAGGCCAGCCAGGGTGGTCCTGGCCCCGGGTACTCTTCCGGAAGCATTCCATTGTCCTGCCAGTGATACCCCTCCTGTCCCGGCCCCCACTGCTTTTTTCCTTCCTCACCTCTGTCCGGAGAGAAATTCCAGCGGAAGGTATGGGTGACACATCCTCTTCTTTACAGGTGGCAGCCTGGCAACTCCTGCACAAAGGCCAGCAGTGCCCCACTCACACCGGGCCACCAACAAAGCTGTGGCCCCTCATTCCCTCCCACCAGCTCAGCCCCGAGACTGCTGACGGGGCAGAGAATATGGAGTCAGGCACAGCTTCAGGGGCTATTGCTGCCTGGAGCGCTGTTTATATTGACCTCAACCAGGCACACCTGGGGAGGGCCGGCCGGCAGGATAAGGCTGCCCAGGTCAGCTAATCCACAACCCTCAGGGAATCACATTGTTGAAAATGGACCTCGCTAAGGCAGAATAGAAGCCAAGGAAAATAAGGACACAATGCCATTTGCAGCACCGTAGATGAGTCTAGAGGTAATCACGTGACTTGTAGTAAGTCAGAAAGTGAAAGACACATATCATATCATATCACTTATAGGTGTTACCTAAAAATGGATACCAGGGCAGATATTTCCACGGAGAAGGGCAATCACAGATTCATTAAACACACTTATGGTTCACCAGTGGAAAGGTGTGAGGATTGGTTTCATTACGATATCGGGGTTAACAGACATATACAAACACAGGTGACATATATAATCACCAAAGACCTACGGAATACCAAGAGAAGACTACTCAACATTCTGTCATAACGTCCCTGGGAAAAGGATCCCAGGAAGAACAGACATCTGTATATGTGTAAAAGAACCACATCTTCGACACCTACAATAAGCCAAACATTGTAATCAAACTTGCTGTAATAAAAAATTAAAATTTAAATTAAAAATACGAACAAGAAGTAGGGAGACAAACTTGAGGGGCTTTCTCCTGGCACATTCCATTCTAAATTCCAATCTAGAACACGACTTCCATTGAGGCTCTGCTGCCCTAGTAACCAGATTTGGTAAGGGAGAACTGCTGCCACCTTGTGGCCGTTTCACACAACAGCAGCTTTAATCCCAGCGCTAATGGTCAGTTGATATTCAAACTCATTGCAGGCCTGTAAATGACACCTGCCCTGAAAACAAATCCTGGGGTCACATATCGACCAAAAAATTCAAAGGACGTCCATATTTCAAAACGACCGTTTCAAAAGGCATATTTTATGCACACTAGTGTTCTGCTTCTTTGTCTTTCTTTCTTTTTTGGTTAAAAAGACGGGAATGGAAAAAGGCATCCCTCAGACTGGGCGAAAATCGCTGCAAACGAATCAATGGACAAAGGTTTAATCTCCAATATATATAAACAGCTCATGCAGCTTAATATTAAAAAAACAAACAACCCAATACAAAAATGGGCAGAAGTTCTAAAGAGACGTTTCTTCAAAGAAGACACAGAGATGGCCAAGACGCACATGAAAAGCTGCTCAAGAGCACTAATTATTAGAGAAATGCAAATCAAAACTACAATGAGGTATCACCTCACACCCGTTAGGATCGCCATCATCAGAAAATCTACAAACAACAAATTCTGGGGAGGGTGTGGACAAAAGGAGCCCTCTTCCACTATTGGTGGGAATGTAAATTGATACCGTCACTATGGAGAACAGTATGGAGTCTCCTTTAAAAAACTAGAAATAGAATTACCATCCGATCCAGCAATCCCACTTCTGGGCATATACCCAGAGAAAACCATAAATCAAAAAGGCACATTCACCACAATGTTCATTGCAGCACTATTTAAAATAGCCAGGTAATGGAAGCAACCTAAATGCCCACAGACAGATGAATGGATAAAGATGGGGTACATATATAAAATGGAATATTACTCGGCCATAAAAAGGAAAGAAACTGGGTCATTTGTAGAGACATCGATGGATCTAGAGACTGTCATACAGAATGAAGTAAGTCAGAAAGAGGAAAACAAATATTGTATATTAATGCATATATGTGGAACCTAAAAGATGGTACAGATGAACTGGTTTGCAGGCAAGAAATAGAGACACAGAGGTAGAGAACAAACGTATGGACACCAAGTGTGGGAAGCCATGGGGTGGTGGTGGTGGGATGAGTTGGGAGATTGGGATTGAGCTGTATACATGTATATGCATAAAATACATAACTGATAATAACCTGCTGTATAAAAAAGTAAATAAAATTAAATTTCAAAATTTTGAAAAATAAAATTTAAAAATAAAACAGAAAAAAGTTCTTCCCTTCACACACATGTATTTACAGGAATGAATTATTTCCATGCTTATATCTATAAATACATAAAAGAGGAATAAAATCTAACTTGAACCATAAACGAAAAAATACCTGAACCCACCAGTTATACAGAGGAAAACCCTATCAGGGCACTTGCTCCAGCGGTAAACAATTCTGAAATTGGTCAGAGGTGTGGAATCATCTCCCATCCAGCTAGCACCCACCCCCCACGCAAGGAGCGTCCTCATTGCAAAGCTGCGAGACCGTGCCGAGGCATCTCTGAATAAAGGTGAGCTGAGCCCCAGGCCAGCTGCTGCTGAACTGTTCCCACCCTTCCCAGGTAAAACACCTGAATATGTACAAGGGCTTGAAAGCCTAGAGGAAGGGCCGTGGAGCCACACTAGCGACAGCACGCAGGCCAACTTGGTGCCTGCAGGCCAGCCAGGGTGGTCCTGGCCCCGGGTACTCTTCCGGAAGCATTCCATTGTCCTGCCTGTGATACCCCTCCTGTCCTGGCCCCCACTGCTTTTTTCCTTCCTCACCTCTGTCCGGAGAGAAATTCCAGCGGAAGGTATGGGTGACACATCCTCTTCTTTACAGGTGGCAGCCTGGCAACTCCTGCAGAAAGGCCAGCAGTGCCCCACTCACACCGGGCCACCAACAAAGCTGTGGCCCCTCATTCCCTCCCACCAGCTCAGCCCCGAGACTGCTGACGGGGCAGAGAATATGGAGTCAGGCACAGCTTCAGGGGCTATTGCTGCCTGGAGCGCTGTTTATATTGACCTCAACCAGGCACACCTGGGGAGGGCCGGCCGGCAGGGTAAGGCTGCCCAGGTCAGCTAATCCACAACCCTCAGGGAATCACATTGTTGAAAATGGACCTCGCTAAGGCAGAATAGAAGCCAAGGAAAATAAGGACACAATGCCATTTGCAGCACCGTAGATGAGTCTAGAGGTAATCACGTGACTTGTAGTAAGTCAGAAAGTGAAAGACACATATCATATCATATCACTTATAGGTGTTACCTAAAAATGGATACCAGGGCAGATATTTCCACGGAGAAGGGCAATCACAGATTCATTAAACACACTTATGGTTCACCAGTGGAAAGGTGGGAGGATTGGTTTCATTACGATATCGGGGTTAACAGACATATACAAACACAGGTGACATATATAATCACCAAAGACCTACGGAATACCAAGAGAAGACTACTCAACATTCTGTCATAACGTCCCTGGGAAAAGGATCCCAGGAAGAACAGACATCTGTATATGTGTAAAAGAACCACATCTTCGACACCTACAATAAGCCAAACATTGTAATCAAACTTGCTGTAATAAAAAATTAAAATTTAAATTAAAAATACGAACAAGAAGTAGGGAGACAAACTTGAGGGGCTTTCTCCTGGCACATTCCATTCTAAATTCCAATCTAGAACACGACTTCCATTGAGGCTCTGCTGCCCTAGTAACCAGATTTGGTAAGGGAGAACTGCTGCCACCTTGTGGCCGTTTCACACAACAGCAGCTTTAATCCCAGCGCTAATGGTCAGTTGATATTCAAACTCATTGCAGGCCTGTAAATGACACCTGCCCTGAAAACAAATCCTGGGGTCACATATCGACCAAAAAATTCAAAGGACGTCCATATTTCAAAACGACCGTTTCAAAAGGCATATTTTATGCACACTAGTGTTCTGCTTCTTTGTCTTTCTTTCTTTTTTGGTTAAAAAGACGGGAATGGAAAAAGGCATCCCTCAGACTGGGCGAAAATCGCTGCAAACGAATCAATGGACAAAGGTTTAATCTCCAATATATATAAACAGCTCATGCAGCTTAATATTAAAAAAACAAACAACCCAATACAAAAATGGGCAGAAGTTCTAAAGAGACGTTTCTTCAAAGAAGACACAGAGATGGCCAAGACGCACATGAAAAGCTGCTCAAGAGCACTAATTATTAGAGAAATGCAAATCAAAACTACAATGAGGTATCACCTCACACCCGTTAGGATCGCCATCATCAGAAAATCTACAAACAACAAATTCTGGGGAGGGTGTGGACAAAAGGAGCCCTCTTCCACTATTGGTGGGAATGTAAATTGATACCGTCACTATGGAGAACAGTATGGAGTCTCCTTTAAAAAACTAGAAATAGAATTACCATCCGATCCAGCAATCCCACTTCTGGGCATATACCCAGAGAAAACCATAAATCAAAAAGGCACATTCACCACAATGTTCATTGCAGCACTATTTAAAATAGCCAGGTAATGGAAGCAACCTAAATGCCCACAGACAGATGAATGGATAAAGATGGGGTACATATATAAAATGGAATATTACTCGGCCATAAAAAGGAAAGAAACTGGGTCATTTGTAGAGACATCGATGGATCTAGAGACTGTCATACAGAATGAAGTAAGTCAGAAAGAGGAAAACAAATATTGTATATTAATGCATATATGTGGAACCTAAAAGATGGTACAGATGAACTGGTTTGCAGGCAAGAAATAGAGACACAGAGGTAGAGAACAAACGTATGGACACCAAGTGTGGGAAGCCATGGGGTGGTGGTGGTGGGATGAGTTGGGAGATTGGGATTGAGCTGTATACATGTATATGCATAAAATACATAACTGATAATAACCTGCTGTATAAAAAAGTAAATAAAATTAAATTTCAAAATTTTGAAAAATAAAATTTAAAAATAAAACAGAAAAAAGTTCTTCCCTTCACACACATGTATTTACAGGAATGAATTATTTCCATGCTTATATCTATAAATACATAAAAGAGGAATAAAATCTAACTTGAACCATAAACGAAAAAATACCTGAACCCACCAGTTATACAGAGGAAAACCCTATCAGGGCACTTGCTCCAGCGGTAAACAATTCTGAAATTGGTCAGAGGTGTGGAATCATCTCCCATCCAGCTAGCACCCACCCCCCACGCAAGGAGCGTCCTCATTGCAAAGCTGCGAGACCGTGCCGAGGCATCTCTGAATAAAGGTGAGCTGAGCCCCAGGCCAGCTGCTGCTGAACTGTTCCCACCCTTCGCAGGTAAAACACCTGAATATGTACAAGGGCTTGAAAGCCTAGAGGAAGGGCCGTGGAGCCACACTAGCGACAGCACGCAGGCCAACTTGGTGCCTGCAGGCCAGCCAGGGTGGTCCTGGCCCCGGGTACTCTTCCGGAAGCATTCCATTGTCCTGCCAGTGATACCCCTCCTGTCCCGGCCCCCACTGCTTTTTTCCTTCCTCACCTCTGTCCGGAGAGAAATTCCAGCGGAAGGTATGGGTGACACATCCTCTTCTTTACAGGTGGCAGCCTGGCAACTCCTGCAGAAAGGCCAGCAGTGCCCCACTCACACCGGGCCACCAACAAAGCTGTGGCCCCTCATTCCCTCCCACCAGCTCAGCCCCGAGACTGCTGACGGGGCAGAGAATATGGAGTCAGGCACAGCTTCAGGGGCTATTGCTGCCTGGAGCGCTGTTTATATTGACCTCAACCAGGCACACCTGGGGAGGGCCGGCCGGCAGGATAAGGCTGCCCAGGTCAGCTAATCCACAACCCTCAGGGAATCACATTGTTGAAAATGGACCTCGCTAAGGCAGAATAGAAGCCAAGGAAAATAAGGACACAATGCCATTTGCAGCACCGTAGATGAGTCTAGAGGTAATCACGTGACTTGTAGTAAGTCAGAAAGTGAAAGACACATATCATATCATATCACTTATAGGTGTTACCTAAAAATGGATACCAGGGCAGATATTTCCACGGAGAAGGGCAATCACAGATTCATTAAACACACTTATGGTTCACCAGTGGAAAGGTGTGAGGATTGGTTTCATTACGATATCGGGGTTAACAGACATATACAAACACAGGTGACATATATAATCACCAAAGACCTACGGAATACCAAGAGAAGACTACTCAACATTCTGTCATAACGTCCCTGGGAAAAGGATCCCAGGAAGAACAGACATCTGTATATGTGTAAAAGAACCACATCTTCGACACCTACAATAAGCCAAACATTGTAATCAAACTTGCTGTAATAAAAAATTAAAATTTAAATTAAAAATACGAACAAGAAGTAGGGAGACAAACTTGAGGGGCTTTCTCCTGGCACATTCCATTCTAAATTCCAATCTAGAACACGACTTCCATTGAGGCTCTGCTGCCCTAGTAACCAAATTTGGTAAGGGAGAACTGCTGCCACCTTGTGGCCGGTTCACACAACAGCAGCTTTAATCCCAGCCCTAATGGTCAGTTGATTTTCAAAATCATTGCAGGCCTGTAAATGACACCTGCCCTGAAAACAAATCCTGGGGTCACATATCGACCAAAAAATTCAAAGGACGTCCATATTTCAAAACGACCGTTTCAAAAGGCATATTTTATGCACATTAGTGTTCTGCTTCTTTGTCTTTCTTTCTTTTTTGGTTAAAAAGACGGGAATGGAAAAAGGCATCCCTCAGACTGGGCGAAAATCGCTGCAAACGAATCAATGGACAAAGGTTTAATCTCCAATATATATAAACAGCTCATGCAGCTTAATATTAAAAAAACAAACAACCCAATACAAAAATGGGCAGAAGTTCTAAAGAGACGTTTCTTCAAAGAAGACACAGAGATGGCCAAGACGCACATGAAAAGCTGCTCAAGAGCACTAATTATTAGAGAAATGCAAATCAAAACTACAATGAGGTATCACCTCACACCCGTTAGGATCGCCATCATCAGAAAATCTACAAACAACAAATTCTGGGGAGGGTGTGGACAAAAGGAGCCCTCTTCCACTATTGGTGGGAATGTAAATTGATACCGTCACTATGGAGAACAGTATGGAGTCTCCTTTAAAAAACTAGAAATAGAATTACCATCCGATCCAGCAATCCCACTTCTGGGCATATACCCAGAGAAAACCATAAATCAAAAAGGCACATTCACCACAATGTTCATTGCAGCACTATTTAAAATAGCCAGGTAATGGAAGCAACCTAAATGCCCACAGACAGATGAATGGATAAAGATGGGGTACATATATAAAATGGAATATTACTCGGCCATAAAAAGGAAAGAAACTGGGTCATTTGTAGACACATCGATGGATCTAGAGACTGTCATACAGAATGAAGTAAGTCAGAAAGAGGAAAACAAATATTGTATATTAATGCATATATGTGGAACCTAAAAGATGGTACAGATGAACTGGTTTGCAGGCAAGAAATAGAGACACAGAGGTAGAGAACAAACGTATGGACACCAAGTGTGGGAAGCCATGGGGTGGTGGTGGTGGGATGAGTTGGGAGATTGGGATTGACCTGTATACATGTATATGCATAAAATACATAACTGATAATAACCTGCTGTATAAAAAAGTAAATAAAATTAAATTTCAAAATTTTGAAAAATAAAATTTAAAAATAAAACAGAAAAAAGTTCTTCCCTTCACACACATGTATTTACAGGAATGAATTATTTCCATGCTTATATCTATAAATACATAAAAGAGGAATAAAATCTAACTTGAACCATAAACGAAAAAATACCTGAACCCACCAGTTATACAGAGGAAAACCCTATCAGGGCACTTGCTCCAGCGGTAAACAATTCTGAAATTGGTCAGAGGTGTGGAATCATCTCCCATCCAGCTAGCACCCACCCCCCACGCAAGGAGCGTCCTCATTGCAAAGCTGCGAGACCGTGCCGAGGCATCTCTGAATAAAGGTGAGCTGAGCCCCAGGCCAGCTGCTGCTGAACTGTTCCCACCCTTCCCAGGTAAAACACCTGAATATGTACAAGGGCTTGAAAGCCTAGAGGAAGGGCCGTGGAGCCACACTAGCGACAGCACGCAGGCCAACTTGGTGCCTGCAGGCCAGCCAGGGTGGTCCTGGCCCCGGGTACTCTTCCGGAAGCATTCCATTGTCCTGCCTGTGATACCCCTCCTGTCCCGGCCCCCACTGCTTTTTTCCTTCCTCACCTCTGTCCGGAGAGAAATTCCAGCGGAAGGTATGGGTGACACATCCTCTTCTTTACAGGTGGCAGCCTGGCAACTCCTGCAGAAAGGCCAGCAGTGCCCCACTCACACCGGGCCACCAACAAAGCTGTGGCCCCTCATTCCCTCCCACCAGCTCAGCCCCGAGACTGCTGACGGGGCAGAGAATATGGAGTCAGGCACAGCTTCATGGGCTATTGCTGCCTGGAGCGCTGTTTATATTGACCTCAACCAGGCACACCTGGGGAGGGCCGGCCGGCAGGATAAGGCTGCCCAGGTCAGCTAATCCACAACCCTCAGGGAATCACATTGTTGAAAATGGACCTCGCTAAGGCAGAATAGAAGCCAAGGAAAATAAGGACACAATGCCATTTGCAGCACCGTAGATGAGTCTAGAGGTAATCACGTGACTTGTAGTAAGTCAGAAAGTGAAAGACACATATCATATCATATCACTTATAGGTGTTACCTAAAAATGGATACCAGGGCAGATATTTCCACGGAGAAGGGCAATCACAGATTCATTAAACACACTTATGGTTCACCAGTGGAAAGGTGTGAGGATTGGTTTCATTACGATATCGGGGTTAACAGACATATACAAACACAGGTGACATATATAATCACCAAAGACCTACGGAATACCAAGAGAAGACTACTCAACATTCTGTCATAACGTCCCTGGGAAAAGGATCCCAGGAAGAACAGACATCTGTATATGTGTAAAAGAACCACATCTTCGACACCTACAATAAGCCAAACATTATAATCAAACTTGCTGTAATAAAAAATTAAAATTTAAATTAAAAATACGAACAAGAAGTAGGGAGACAAACTTGAGGGGCTTTCTCCTGGCACATTCCATTCTAAATTCCAATCTAGAACACGACTTCCATTGAGGCTCTGCTGCCCTAGTAACCAGATTTGGTAAGGGAGAACTGCTGCCACCTTGTGGCCGGTTCACACAACAGCAGCTTTAATCCCAGCCCTAATGGTCAGTTGATTTTCAAAATCATTGCAGGCCTGTAAATGACACCTGCCCTGAAAACAAATCCTGGGGTCACATATCGACCAAAAAATTCAAAGGACGTCCATATTTCAAAACGACCGTTTCAAAAGGCATATTTTATGCACATTAGTGTTCTGCTTCTTTGTCTTTCTTTCTTTTTTGGTTAAAAAGACGGGAATGGAAAAAGGCATCCCTCAGACTGGGCGAAAATCGCTGCAAACGAATCAATGGACAAAGGTTTAATCTCCAATATATATAAACAGCTCATGCAGCTTAATATTAAAAAAACAAACAACCCAATACAAAAATGGGCAGAAGTTCTAAAGAGACGTTTCTTCAAAGAAGACACAGAGATGGCCAAGACGCACATGAAAAGCTGCTCAAGAGCACTAATTATTAGAGAAATGCAAATCAAAACTACAATGAGGTATCACCTCACACCCGTTAGGATCGCCATCATCAGAAAATCTACAAACAACAAATTCTGGGGAGGGTGTGGACAAAAGGAGCCCTCTTCCACTATTGGTGGGAATGTAAATTGATACCGTCACTATGGAGAACAGTATGGAGTCTCCTTTAAAAAACTAGAAATAGAATTACCATCCGATCCAGCAATCCCACTTCTGGGCATATACCCAGAGAAAACCATAAATCAAAAAGGCACATTCACCACAATGTTCATTGCAGCACTATTTAAAATAGCCAGGTAATGGAAGCAACCTAAATGCCCACAGACAGATGAATGGATAAAGATGGGGTACATATATAAAATGGAATATTACTCGGCCATAAAAAGGAAAGAAACTGGGTCATTTGTAGACACATCGATGGATCTAGAGACTGTCATACAGAATGAAGTAAGTCAGAAAGAGGAAAACAAATATTGTATATTAATGCATATATGTGGAACCTAAAAGATGGTACAGATGAACTGGTTTGCAGGCAAGAAATAGAGACACAGAGGTAGAGAACAAACGTATGGACACCAAGTGTGGGAAGCCATGGGGTGGTGGTGGTGGGATGAGTTGGGAGATTGGGATTGACCTGTATACATGTATATGCATAAAATACATAACTGATAATAACCTGCTGTATAAAAAAGTAAATAAAATTAAATTTCAAAATTTTGAAAAATAAAATTTAAAAATAAAACAGAAAAAAGTTCTTCCCTTCACACACATGTATTTACAGGAATGAATTATTTCCATGCTTATATCTATAAATACATAAAAGAGGAATAAAATCTAACTTGAACCATAAACGAAAAAATACCTGAACCCACCAGTTATACAGAGGAAAACCCTATCAGGGCACTTGCTCCAGCGGTAAACAATTCTGAAATTGGTCAGAGGTGTGGAATCATCTCCCATCCAGCTAGCACCCACCCCCCACGCAAGGAGCGTCCTCATTGCAAAGCTGCGAGACCGTGCCGAGGCATCTCTGAATAAAGGTGAGCTGAGCCCCAGGCCAGCTGCTGCTGAACTGTTCCCACCCTTCCCAGGTAAAACACCTGAATATGTACAAGGGCTTGAAAGCCTAGAGGAAGGGCCGTGGAGCCACACTAGCGACAGCACGCAGGCCAACTTGGTGCCTGCAGGCCAGCCAGGGTGGTCCTGGCCCCGGGTACTCTTCCGGAAGCATTCCATTGTCCTGCCTGTGATACCCCTCCTGTCCCGGCCCCCACTGCTTTTTTCCTTCCTCACCTCTGTCCGGAGAGAAATTCCAGCGGAAGGTATGGGTGACACATCCTCTTCTTTACAGGTGGCAGCCTGGCAACTCCTGCAGAAAGGCCAGCAGTGCCCCACTCACACCGGGCCACCAACAAAGCTGTGGCCCCTCATTCCCTCCCACCAGCTCAGCCCCGAGACTGCTGACGGGGCAGAGAATATGGAGTCAGGCACAGCTTCATGGGCTATTGCTGCCTGGAGCGCTGTTTATATTGACCTCAACCAGGCACACCTGGGGAGGGCCGGCCGGCAGGATAAGGCTGCCCAGGTCAGCTAATCCACAACCCTCAGGGAATCACATTGTTGAAAATGGACCTCGCTAAGGCAGAATAGAAGCCAAGGAAAATAAGGACACAATGCCATTTGCAGCACCGTAGATGAGTCTAGAGGTAATCACGTGACTTGTAGTAAGTCAGAAAGTGAAAGACACATATCATATCATATCACTTATAGGTGTTACCTAAAAATGGATACCAGGGCAGATATTTCCACGGAGAAGGGCAATCACAGATTCATTAAACACACTTATGGTTCACCAGTGGAAAGGTGTGAGGATTGGTTTCATTACGATATCGGGGTTAACAGACATATACAAACACAGGTGACATATATAATCACCAAAGACCTACGGAATACCAAGAGAAGACTACTCAACATTCTGTCATAACGTCCCTGGGAAAAGGATCCCAGGAAGAACAGACATCTGTATATGTGTAAAAGAACCACATCTTCGACACCTACAATAAGCCAAACATTATAATCAAACTTGCTGTAATAAAAAATTAAAATTTAAATTAAAAATACGAACAAGAAGTAGGGAGACAAACTTGAGGGGCTTTCTCCTGGCACATTCCATTCTAAATTCCAATCTAGAACACGACTTCCATTGAGGCTCTGCTGCCCTAGTAACCAGATTTGGTAAGGGAGAACTGCTGCCACCTTGTGGCCGGTTCACACAACAGCAGCTTTAATCCCAGCCCTAATGGTCAGTTGATTTTCAAAATCATTGCAGGCCTGTAAATGACACCTGCCCTGAAAACAAATCCTGGGGTCACATATCGACCAAAAAATTCAAAGGACGTCCATATTTCAAAACGACCGTTTCAAAAGGCATATTTTATGCACATTAGTGTTCTGCTTCTTTGTCTTTCTTTCTTTTTTGGTTAAAAAGACGGGAATGGAAAAAGGCATCCCTCAGACTGGGCGAAAATCGCTGCAAACGAATCAATGGACAAAGGTTTAATCTCCAATATATATAAACAGCTCATGCAGCTTAATATTAAAAAAACAAACAACCCAATACAAAAATGGGCAGAAGTTCTAAAGAGACGTTTCTTCAAAGAAGACACAGAGATGGCCAAGACGCACATGAAAAGCTGCTCAAGAGCACTAATTATTAGAGAAATGCAAATCAAAACTACAATGAGGTATCACCTCACACCCGTTAGGATCGCCATCATCAGAAAATCTACAAACAACAAATTCTGGGGAGGGTGTGGACAAAAGGAGCCCTCTTCCACTATTGGTGGGAATGTAAATTGATACCGTCACTATGGAGAACAGTATGGAGTCTCCTTTAAAAAACTAGAAATAGAATTACCATCCGATCCAGCAATCCCACTTCTGGGCATATACCCAGAGAAAACCATAAATCAAAAAGGCACATTCACCACAATGTTCATTGCAGCACTATTTAAAATAGCCAGGTAATGGAAGCAACCTAAATGCCCACAGACAGATGAATGGATAAAGATGGGGTACATATATAAAATGGAATATTACTCGGCCATAAAAAGGAAAGAAACTGGGTCATTTGTAGACACATCGATGGATCTAGAGACTGTCATACAGAATGAAGTAAGTCAGAAAGAGGAAAACAAATATTGTATATTAATGCATATATGTGGAACCTAAAAGATGGTACAGATGAACTGGTTTGCAGGCAAGAAATAGAGACACAGAGGTAGAGAACAAACGTATGGACACCAAGTGTGGGAAGCCATGGGGTGGTGGTGGTGGGATGAGTTGGGAGATTGGGATTGACCTGTATACATGTATATGCATAAAATACATAACTGATAATAACCTGCTGTATAAAAAAGTAAATAAAATTAAATTTCAAAATTTTGAAAAATAAAATTTAAAAATAAAACAGAAAAAAGTTCTTCCCTTCACACACATGTATTTACAGGAATGAATTATTTCCATGCTTATATCTATAAATACATAAAAGAGGAATAAAATCTAACTTGAACCATAAACGAAAAAATACCTGAACCCACCAGTTATACAGAGGAAAACCCTATCAGGGCACTTGCTCCAGCGGTAAACAATTCTGAAATTGGTCAGAGGTGTGGAATCATCTCCCATCCAGCTAGCACCCACCCCCCACGCAAGGAGCGTCCTCATTGCAAAGCTGCGAGACCGTGCCGAGGCATCTCTGAATAAAGGTGAGCTGAGCCCCAGGCCAGCTGCTGCTGAACTGTTCCCACCCTTCCCAGGTAAAACACCTGAATATGTACAAGGGCTTGAAAGCCTAGAGGAAGGGCCGTGGAGCCACACTAGCGACAGCACGCAGGCCAACTTGGTGCCTGCAGGCCAGCCAGGGTGGTCCTGGCCCCGGGTACTCTTCCGGAAGCATTCCATTGTCCTGCCTGTGATACCCCTCCTGTCCCGGCCCCCACTGCTTTTTTCCTTCCTCACCTCTGTCCGGAGAGAAATTCCAGCGGAAGGTATGGGTGACACATCCTCTTCTTTACAGGTGGCAGCCTGGCAACTCCTGCAGAAAGGCCAGCAGTGCCCCACTCACACCGGGCCACCAACAAAGCTGTGGCCCCTCATTCCCTCCCACCAGCTCAGCCCCGAGACTGCTGACGGGGCAGAGAATATGGAGTCAGGCACAGCTTCAGGGGCTATTGCTGCCTGGAGCGCTGTTTATATTGACCTCAACCAGGCACACCTGGGGAGGGCCGGCCGGCAGGATAAGGCTGCCCAGGTCAGCTAATCCACAACCCTCAGGGAATCACATTGTTGAAAATGGACCTCGCTAAGGCAGAATAGAAGCCAAGGAAAATAAGGACACAATGCCATTTGCAGCACCGTAGATGAGTCTAGAGGTAATCACGTGACTTGTAGTAAGTCAGAAAGTGAAAGACACATATCATATCATATCACTTATAGGTGTTACCTAAAAATGGATACCAGGGCAGATATTTCCACGGAGAAGGGCAATCACAGATTCATTAAACACACTTATGGTTCACCAGTGGAAAGGTGTGAGGATTGGTTTCATTACGATATCGGGGTTAACAGACATATACAAACACAGGTGACATATATAATCACCAAAGACCTACGGAATACCAAGAGAAGACTACTCAACATTCTGTCATAACGTCCCTGGGAAAAGGATCCCAGGAAGAACAGACATCTGTATATGTGTAAAAGAACCACATCTTCGACACCTACAATAAGCCAAACATTGTAATCAAACTTGCTGTAATAAAAAATTAAAATTTAAATTAAAAATACGAACAAGAAGTAGGGAGACAAACTTGAGGGGCTTTCTCCTGGCACATTCCATTCTAAATTCCAATCTAGAACACGACTTCCATTGAGGCTCTGCTGCCCTAGTAACCAGATTTGGTAAGGGAGAACTGCTGCCACCTTGTGGCCGGTTCACACAACAGCAGCTTTAATCCCAGCGCTAATGGTCAGTTGATATTCAAACTCATTGCAGGCCTGTAAATGACACCTGCCCTGAAAACAAATCCTGGGGTCACATATCGACCAAAAAATTCAAAGGACGTCCATATTTCAAAACGACCGTTTCAAAAGGCATATTTTATGCACATTAGTGTTCTGCTTCTTTGTCTTTCTTTCTTTTTTGGTTAAAAAGACGGGAATGGAAAAAGGCATCCCTCAGACTGGGCGAAAATCGCTGCAAACGAATCAATGGACAAAGGTTTAATCTCCAATATATATAAACAGCTCATGCAGCTTAATATTAAAAAAACAAACAACCCAATACAAAAATGGGCAGAAGTTCTAAAGAGACGTTTCTTCAAAGAAGACACAGAGATGGCCAAGACGCACATGAAAAGCTGCTCAAGAGCACTAATTATTAGAGAAATGCAAATCAAAACTACAATGAGGTATCACCTCACACCTGTTAGGATCGCCATCATCAGAAAATCTACAAACAACAAATTCTGGGGAGGGTGTGGACAAAAGGAGCCCTCTTCCACTATTGGTGGGAATGTAAATTGATACCGTCACTATGGAGAACAGTATGGAGTCTCCTTTAAAAACTAGAAATAGAATTACCATCCGATCCAGCAATCCCACTTCTGGGCATATACCCAGAGAAAACCATAAATCAAAAAGGCACATTCACCACAATGTTCATTGCAGCACTATTTAAAATAGCCAGGTAATGGAAGCAACCTAAATGCCCACAGACAGATGAATGGATAAAGATGGGGTACATATATAAAATGGAATATTACTCGGCCATAAAAAGGAAAGAAACTGGGTCATTTGTAGAGACATCGATGGATCTAGAGACTGTCATACAGAATGAAGTAAGTCAGAAAGAGGAAAACAAATATTGTATATTAATGCATATATGTGGAACCTAAAAGATGGTACAGATGAACTGGTTTGCAGGCAAGAAATAGAGACACAGAGGTAGAGAACAAACGTATGGACACCAAGTGTGGGAAGCCATGGGGTGGTGGTGGTGGGATGAGTTGGGAGATTGGGATTGACCTGTATACATGTATATGCATAAAATACATAACTGATAATAACCTGCTGTATAAAAAAGTAAATAAAATTAAATTTCAAAATTTTGAAAAATAAAATTTAAAAATAAAACAGAAAAAAGTTCTTCCCTTCACACACATGTATTTACAGGAATGAATTATTTCCATGCTTATATCTATAAATACATAAAAGAGGAATAAAATCTAACTTGAACCATAAACGAAAAAATACCTGAACCCACCAGTTATACAGAGGAAAACCCTATCAGGGCACTTGCTCCAGCGGTAAACAATTCTGAAATTGGTCAGAGGTGTGGAATCATCTCCCATCCAGCTAGCACCCACCCCCCACGCAAGGAGCGTCCTCATTGCAAAGCTGCGAGACCGTGCCGAGGCATCTCTGAATAAAGGTGAGCTGAGCCCCAGGCCAGCTGCTGCTGAACTGTTCCCACCCTTCCCAGGTAAAACACCTGAATATGTACAAGGGCTTGAAAGCCTAGAGGAAGGGCCGTGGAGCCACACTAGCGACAGCACGCAGGCCAACTTGGTGCCTGCAGGCCAGCCAGGGTGGTCCTGGCCCCGGGTACTCTTCCGGAAGCATTCCATTGTCCTGCCTGTGATACCCCTCCTGTCCCGGCCCCCACTGCTTTTTTCCTTCCTCACCTCTGTCCGGAGAGAAATTCCAGCGGAAGGTATGGGTGACACATCCTCTTCTTTACAGGTGGCAGCCTGGCAACTCCTGCAGAAAGGCCAGCAGTGCCCCACTCACACCGGGCCACCAACAAAGCTGTGGCCCCTCATTCCCTCCCACCAGCTCAGCCCCGAGACTGCTGACGGGGCAGAGAATATGGAGTCAGGCACAGCTTCAGGGGCTATTGCTGCCTGGAGCGCTGTTTATATTGACCTCAACCAGGCACACCTGGGGAGGGCCGGCCGGCAGGGTAAGGCTGCCCAGGTCAGCTAATCCACAACCCTCAGGGAATCACATTGTTGAAAATGGACCTCGCTAAGGCAGAATAGAAGCCAAGGAAAATAAGGACACAATGCCATTTGCAGCACCGTAGATGAGTCTAGAGGTAATCACGTGACTTGTAGTAAGTCAGAAAGTGAAAGACACATATCATATCATATCACTTATAGGTGTTACCTAAAAATGGATACCAGGGCAGATATTTCCACGGAGAAGGGCAATCACAGATTCATTAAACACACTTATGGTTCACCAGTGGAAAGGTGGGAGGATTGGTTTCATTACGATATCGGGGTTAACAGACATATACAAACACAGGTGACATATATAATCACCAAAGACCTACGGAATACCAAGAGAAGACTACTCAACATTCTGTCATAACGTCCCTGGGAAAAGGATCCCAGGAAGAACAGACATCTGTATATGTGTAAAAGAACCACATCTTCGACACCTACAATAAGCCAAACATTGTAATCAAACTTGCTGTAATAAAAAATTAAAATTTAAATTAAAAATACGAACAAGAAGTAGGGAGACAAACTTGAGGGCCTTTCTCCTGGCACATTCCATTCTAAATTCCAATCTAGAACACGACTTCCATTGAGGCTCTGCTGCCCTAGTAACCAGATTTGGTAAGGGAGAACTGCTGCCACCTTGTGGCCGTTTCACACAACAGCAGCTTTAATCCCAGCGCTAATGGTCAGTTGATATTCAAACTCATTGCAGGCCTGTAAATGACACCTGCCCTGAAAACAAATCCTGGGGTCACATATCGACCAAAAAATTCAAAGGACGTCCATATTTCAAAACGACCGTTTCAAAAGGCATATTTTATGCACACTAGTGTTCTGCTTCTTTGTCTTTCTTTCTTTTTTGGTTAAAAAGACGGGAATGGAAAAAGGCATCCCTCAGACTGGGCGAAAATCGCTGCAAACGAATCAATGGACAAAGGTTTAATCTCCAATATATATAAACAGCTCATGCAGCTTAATATTAAAAAAACAAACAACCCAATACAAAAATGGGCAGAAGTTCTAAAGAGACGTTTCTTCAAAGAAGACACAGAGATGGCCAAGACGCACATGAAAAGCTGCTCAAGAGCACTAATTATTAGAGAAATGCAAATCAAAACTACAATGAGGTATCACCTCACACCTGTTAGGATCGCCATCATCAGAAAATCTACAAACAACAAATTCTGGGGAGGGTGTGGACAAAAGGAGCCCTCTTCCACTATTGGTGGGAATGTAAATTGATACCGTCACTATGGAGAACAGTATGGAGTCTCCTTTAAAAACTAGAAATAGAATTACCATCCGATCCAGCAATCCCACTTCTGGGCATATACCCAGAGAAAACCATAAATCAAAAAGGCACATTCACCACAATGTTCATTGCAGCACTATTTAAAATAGCCAGGTAATGGAAGCAACCTAAATGCCCACAGACAGATGAATGGATAAAGATGGGGTACATATATAAAATGGAATATTACTCGGCCATAAAAAGGAAAGAAACTGGGTCATTTGTAGAGACATCGATGGATCTAGAGACTGTCATACAGAATGAAGTAAGTCAGAAAGAGGAAAACAAATATTGTATATTAATGCATATATGTGGAACCTAAAAGATGGTACAGATGAACTGGTTTGCAGGCAAGAAATAGAGACACAGAGGTAGAGAACAAACGTATGGACACCAAGTGTGGGAAGCCATGGGGTGGTGGTGGTGGGATGAGTTGGGAGATTGGGATTGAGCTGTATACATGTATATGCATAAAATACATAACTGATAATAACCTGCTGTATAAAAAAGTAAATAAAATTAAATTTCAAAATTTTGAAAAATAAAATTTAAAAATAAAACAGAAAAAAGTTCTTCCCTTCACACACATGTATTTACAGGAATGAATTATTTCCATGCTTATATCTATAAATACATAAAAGAGGAATAAAATCTAACTTGAACCATAAACGAAAAAATACCTGAACCCACCAGTTATACAGAGGAAAACCCTATCAGGGCACTTGCTCCAGCGGTAAACAATTCTGAAATTGGTCAGAGGTGTGGAATCATCTCCCATCCAGCTAGCACCCACCCCCCACGCAAGGAGCGTCCTCATTGCAAAGCTGCAAGACCGTGCCGAGGCATCTCTGAATAAAGGTGAGCTGAGCCCCAGGCCAGCTGCTGCTGAACTGTTCCCACCCTTCCCAGGTAAAACACCTGAATATGTACAAGGGCTTGAAAGCCTAGAGGAAGGGCCGTGGAGCCACACTAGCGACAGCACGCAGGCCAACTTGGTGCCTGCAGGCCAGCCAGGGTGGTCCTGGCCCCGGGTACTCTTCCGGAAGCATTCCATTGTCCTGCCAGTGATACCCCTCCTGTCCCGGCCCCCACTGCTTTTTTCCTTCCTCACCTCTGTCCGGAGAGAAATTCCAGCGGAAGGTATGGGTGACACATCCTCTTCTTTACAGGTGGCAGCCTGGCAACTCCTGCAGAAAGGCCAGCAGTGCCCCACTCACACCGGGCCACCAACAAAGCTGTGGCCCCTCATTCCCTCCCACCAGCTCAGCCCCGAGACTGCTGACGGGGCAGAGAATATGGAGTCAGGCACAGCTTCAGGGGCTATTGCTGCCTGGAGCGCTGTTTATATTGACCTCAACCAGGCACACCTGGGGAGGGCCGGCCGGCAGGATAAGGCTGCCCAGGTCAGCTAATCCACAACCCTCAGGGAATCACATTGTTGAAAATGGACCTCGCTAAGGCAGAATAGAAGCCAAGGAAAATAAGGACACAATGCCATTTGCAGCACCGTAGATGAGTCTAGAGGTAATCACGTGACTTGTAGTAAGTCAGAAAGTGAAAGACACATATCATATCATATCACTTATAGGTGTTACCTAAAAATGGATACCAGGGCAGATATTTCCACGGAGAAGGGCAATCACAGATTCATTAAACACACTTATGGTTCACCAGTGGAAAGGTGTGAGGATTGGTTTCATTACGATATCGGGGTTAACAGACATATACAAACACAGGTGACATATATAATCACCAAAGACCTACGGAATACCAAGAGAAGACTACTCAACATTCTGTCATAACGTCCCTGGGAAAAGGATCCCAGGAAGAACAGACATCTGTATATGTGTAAAAGAACCACATCTTCGACACCTACAATAAGCCAAACATTATAATCAAACTTGCTGTAATAAAAAATTAAAATTTAAATTAAAAATACGAACAAGAAGTAGGGAGACAAACTTGAGGGGCTTTCTCCTGGCACATTCCATTCTAAATTCCAATCTAGAACACGACTTCCATTGAGGCTCTGCTGCCCTAGTAACCAGATTTGGTAAGGGAGAACTGCTGCCACCTTGTGGCCGGTTCACACAACAGCATCTTTAATCCCAGCCCTAATGGTCAGTTGATTTTCAAAATCATTGCAGGCCTGTAAATGACACCTGCCCTGAAAACAAATCCTGGGGTCACATATCGACCAAAAAATTCAAAGGACGTCCATATTTCAAAACGACCGTTTCAAAAGGCATATTTTATGCACATTAGTGTTCTGCTTCTTTGTCTTTCTTTCTTTTTTGGTTAAAAAGACGGGAATGGAAAAAGGCATCCCTCAGACTGGGCGAAAATCGCTGCAAACGAATCAATGGACAAAGGTTTAATCTCCAATATATATAAACAGCTCATGCAGCTTAATATTAAAAAAACAAACAACCCAATACAAAAATGGGCAGAAGTTCTAAAGAGACGTTTCTTCAAAGAAGACACAGAGATGGCCAAGACGCACATGAAAAGCTGCTCAAGAGCACTAATTATTAGAGAAATGCAAATCAAAACTACAATGAGGTATCACCTCACACCCGTTAGGATCGCCATCATCAGAAAATCTACAAACAACAAATTCTGGGGAGGGTGTGGACAAAAGGAGCCCTCTTCCACTATTGGTGGGAATGTAAATTGATACCGTCACTATGGAGAACAGTATGGAGTCTCCTTTAAAAAACTAGAAATAGAATTACCATCCGATCCAGCAATCCCACTTCTGGGCATATACCCAGAGAAAACCATAAATCAAAAAGGCACATTCACCACAATGTTCATTGCAGCACTATTTAAAATAGCCAGGTAATGGAAGCAACCTAAATGCCCACAGACAGATGAATGGATAAAGATGGGGTACATATATAAAATGGAATATTACTCGGCCATAAAAAGGAAAGAAACTGGGTCATTTGTAGACACATCGATGGATCTAGAGACTGTCATACAGAATGAAGTAAGTCAGAAAGAGGAAAACAAATATTGTATATTAATGCATATATGTGGAACCTAAAAGATGGTACAGATGAACTGGTTTGCAGGCAAGAAATAGAGACACAGAGGTAGAGAACAAACGTATGGACACCAAGTGTGGGAAGCCATGGGGTGGTGGTGGTGGGATGAGTTGGGAGATTGGGATTGACCTGTATACATGTATATGCATAAAATACATAACTGATAATAACCTGCTGTATAAAAAAGTAAATAAAATTAAATTTCAAAATTTTGAAAAATAAAATTTAAAAATAAAACAGAAAAAAGTTCTTCCCTTCACACACATGTATTTACAGGAATGAATTATTTCCATGCTTATATCTATAAATACATAAAAGAGGAATAAAATCTAACTTGAACCATAAACGAAAAAATACCTGAACCCACCAGTTATACAGAGGAAAACCCTATCAGGGCACTTGCTCCAGCGGTAAACAATTCTGAAATTGGTCAGAGGTGTGGAATCATCTCCCATCCAGCTAGCACCCACCCCCCACGCAAGGAGCGTCCTCATTGCAAAGCTGCGAGACCGTGCCGAGGCATCTCTGAATAAAGGTGAGCTGAGCCCCAGGCCAGCTGCTGCTGAACTGTTCCCACCCTTCCCAGGTAAAACACCTGAATATGTACAAGGGCTTGAAAGCCTAGAGGAAGGGCCGTGGAGCCACACTAGCGACAGCACGCAGGCCAACTTGGTGCCTGCAGGCCAGCCAGGGTGGTCCTGGCCCCGGGTACTCTTCCGGAAGCATTCCATTGTCCTGCCTGTGATACCCCTCCTGTCCCGGCCCCCACTGCTTTTTTCCTTCCTCACCTCTGTCCGGAGAGAAATTCCAGCGGAAGGTATGGGTGACACATCCTCTTCTTTACAGGTGGCAGCCTGGCAACTCCTGCAGAAAGGCCAGCAGTGCCCCACTCACACCGGGCCACCAACAAAGCTGTGGCCCCTCATTCCCTCCCACCAGCTCAGCCCCGAGACTGCTGACGGGGCAGAGAATATGGAGTCAGGCACAGCTTCATGGGCTATTGCTGCCTGGAGCGCTGTTTATATTGACCTCAACCAGGCACACCTGGGGAGGGCCGGCCGGCAGGATAAGGCTGCCCAGGTCAGCTAATCCACAACCCTCAGGGAATCACATTGTTGAAAATGGACCTCGCTAAGGCAGAATAGAAGCCAAGGAATATAAGGACACAATGCCATTTGCAGCACCGTAGATGAGTCTAGAGGTAATCACGTGACTTGTAGTAAGTCAGAAAGGGAAAGACACATATCATATCATATCACTTATAGGTGTTACCTAAAAATGGATACCAGGGCAGATATTTCCACGGAGAAGGGCAATCACAGATTCATTAAACACACTTATGGTTCACCAGTGGAAAGGTGGGAGGATTGGTTTCATTACGATATCGGGGTTAACAGACATATACAAACACAGGTGACATATATAATCACCAAAGACCTACGGAATACCAAGAGAAGACTACTCAACATTCTGTCATAACGTCCCTGGGAAAAGGATCCCAGGAAGAACAGACATCTGTATATGTGTAAAAGAACCACATCTTCGACACCTACAATAAGCCAAACATTATAATCAAACTTGCTGTAATAAAAAATTAAAATTTAAATTAAAAATACGAACAAGAAGTAGGGAGACAAACTTGAGGGGCTTTCTCCTGGCACATTCCATTCTAAATTCCAATCTAGAACACGACTTCCATTGAGGCTCTGCTGCCCTAGTAACCAGATTTGGTAAGGGAGAACTGCTGCCACCTTGTGGCCGGTTCACACAACAGCCGCTTTAATCCCAGCCCTAATGGTCAGTTGATTTTCAAAATCATTGCAGGCCTGTAAATGACACCTGCCCTGAAAACAAATCCTGGGGTCACATATCGACCAAAAAATTCAAAGGACGTCCATATTTCAAAACGACCGTTTCAAAAGGCATATTTTATGCACATTAGTGTTCTGCTTCTTTGTCTTTCTTTCTTTTTTGGTTAAAAAGACGGGAATGGAAAAAGGCATCCCTCAGACTGGGCGAAAATCGCTGCAAACGAATCAATGGACAAAGGTTTAATCTCCAATATATATAAACAGCTCATGCAGCTTAATATTAAAAAAACAAACAACCCAATACAAAAATGGGCAGAAGTTCTAAAGAGACGTTTCTTCAAAGAAGACACAGAGATGGCCAAGACGCACATGAAAAGCTGCTCAAGAGCACTAATTATTAGAGAAATGCAAATCAAAACTACAATGAGGTATCACCTCACACCCGTTAGGATCGCCATCATCAGAAAATCTACAAACAACAAATTCTGGGGAGGGTGTGGACAAAAGGAGCCCTCTTCCACTATTGGTGGGAATGTAAATTGATACCGTCACTATGGAGAACAGTATGGAGTCTCCTTTAAAAAACTAGAAATAGAATTACCATCCGATCCAGCAATCCCACTTCTGGGCATATACCCAGAGAAAACCATAAATCAAAAAGGCACATTCACCACAATGTTCATTGCAGCACTATTTAAAATAGCCAGGTAATGGAAGCAACCTAAATGCCCACAGACAGATGAATGGATAAAGATGGGGTACATATATAAAATGGAATATTACTCGGCCATAAAAAGGAAAGAAACTGGGTCATTTGTAGACACATCGATGGATCTAGAGACTGTCATACAGAATGAAGTAAGTCAGAAAGAGGAAAACAAATATTGTATATTAATGCATATATGTGGAACCTAAAAGATGGTACAGATGAACTGGTTTGCAGGCAAGAAATAGAGACACAGAGGTAGAGAACAAACGTATGGACACCAAGTGTGGGAAGCCATGGGGTGGTGGTGGTGGGATGAGTTGGGAGATTGGGATTGAGCTGTATACATGTATATGCATAAAATACATAACTGATAATAACCTGCTGTATAAAAAAGTAAATAAAATTAAATTTCAAAATTTTGAAAAATAAAATTTAAAACTAAAACAGAAAAAAGTTCTTCCCTTCACACACATGTATTTACAGGAATGAATTATTTCCATGCTTATATCTATAAATACATAAAAGAGGAATAAAATCTAACTTGAACCATAAACGAAAAAATACCTGAACCCACCAGTTATACAGAGGAAAACCCTATCAGGGCACTTGCTCCAGCGGTAAACAATTCTGAAATTGGTCAGAGGTGTGGAATCATCTCCCATCCAGCTAGCACCCACCCCCCACGCAAGGAGCGTCCTCATTGCAAAGCTGCGAGACCGTGCCGAGGCATCTCTGAATAAAGGTGAGCTGAGCCCCAGGCCAGCTGCTGCTGAACTGTTCCCACCCTTCCCAGGTAAAACACCTGAATATGTACAAGGGCTTGAAAGCCTAGAGGAAGGGCCGTGGAGCCACACTAGCGACAGCACGCAGGCCAACTTGGTGCCTGCAGGCCAGCCAGGGTGGTCCTGGCCCCGGGTACTCTTCCGGAAGCATTCCATTGTCCTGCCTGTGATACCCCTCCTGTCCCGGCCCCCACTGCTTTTTTCCTTCCTCACCTCTGTCCGGAGAGAAATTCCAGCGGAAGGTATGGGTGACACATCCTCTTCTTTACAGGTGGCAGCCTGGCAACTCCTGCAGAAAGGCCAGCAGTGCCCCACTCACACCGGGCCACCAACAAAGCTGTGGCCCCTCATTCCCTCCCACCAGCTCAGCCCCGAGACTGCTGACGGGGCAGAGAATATGGAGTCAGGCACAGCTTCATGGGCTATTGCTGCCTGGAGCGCTGTTTATATTGACCTCAACCAGGCACACCTGGGGAGGGCCGGCCGGCAGGATAAGGCTGCCCAGGTCAGCTAATCCACAACCCTCAGGGAATCACATTGTTGAAAATGGACCTCGCTAAGGCAGAATAGAAGCCAAGGAAAATAAGGACACAATGCCATTTGCAGCACCGTAGATGAGTCTAGAGGTAATCACGTGACTTGTAGTAAGTCAGAAAGGGAAAGACACATATCATATCATATCACTTATAGGTGTTACCTAAAAATGGATACCAGGGCAGATATTTCCACGGAGAAGGGCAATCACAGATTCATTAAACACACTTATGGTTCACCAGTGGAAAGGTGGGAGGATTGGTTTCATTACGATATCGGGGTTAACAGACATATACAAACACAGGTGACATATATAATCACCAAAGACCTACGGAATACCAAGAGAAGACTACTCAACATTCTGTCATAACGTCCCTGGGAAAAGGATCCCAGGAAGAACAGACATCTGTATATGTGTAAAAGAACCACATCTTCGACACCTACAATAAGCCAAACATTATAATCAAACTTGCTGTAATAAAAAATTAAAATTTAAATTAAAAATACGAACAAGAAGTAGGGAGACAAACTTGAGGGGCTTTCTCCTGGCACATTCCATTCTAAATTCCAATCTAGAACACGACTTCCATTGAGGCTCTGCTGCCCTAGTAACCAGATTTGGTAAGGGAGAACTGCTGCCACCTTGTGGCCGGTTCACACAACAGCAGCTTTAATCCCAGCCCTAATGGTCAGTTGATTTTCAAAATCATTGCAGGCCTGTAAATGACACCTGCCCTGAAAACAAATCCTGGGGTCACATATCGACCAAAAAATTCAAAGGACGTCCATATTTCAAAACGACCGTTTCAAAAGGCATATTTTATGCACATTAGTGTTCTGCTTCTTTGTCTTTCTTTCTTTTTTGGTTAAAAAGACGGGAATGGAAAAAGGCATCCCTCAGACTGGGCGAAAATCGCTGCAAACGAATCAATGGACAAAGGTTTAATCTCCAATATATATAAACAGCTCATGCAGCTTAATATTAAAAAAACAAACAACCCAATACAAAAATGGGCAGAAGTTCTAAAGAGACGTTTCTTCAAAGAAGACACAGAGATGGCCAAGACGCACATGAAAAGCTGCTCAAGAGCACTAATTATTAGAGAAATGCAAATCAAAACTACAATGAGGTATCACCTCACACCCGTTAGGATCGCCATCATCAGAAAATCTACAAACAACAAATTCTGGGGAGGGTGTGGACAAAAGGAGCCCTCTTCCACTATTGGTGGGAATGTAAATTGATACCGTCACTATGGAGAACAGTATGGAGTCTCCTTTAAAAAACTAGAAGTAGAATTACCATCCGATCCAGCAATCCCACTTCTGGGCATATACCCAGAGAAAACCATAAATCAAAAAGGCACATTCACCACAATGTTCATTGCAGCACTATTTAAAATAGCCAGGTAATGGAAGCAACCTAAATGCCCACAGACAGATGAATGGATAAAGATGGGGTACATATATAAAATGGAATATTACTCGGCCATAAAAAGGAAAGAAACTGGGTCATTTGTAGAGACATCGATGGATCTAGAGACTGTCATACAGAATGAAGTAAGTCAGAAAGAGGAAAACAAATATTGTATATTAATGCATATATGTGGAACCTAAAAGATGGTACAGATGAACTGGTTTGCAGGCAAGAAATAGAGACACAGAGGTAGAGAACAAACGTATGGACACCAAGTGTGGGAAGCCATGGGGTGGTGGTGGTGGGATGAGTTGGGAGATTGGGATTGAGCTGTATACATGTATATGCATAAAATACATAACTGATAATAACCTGCTGTATAAAAAAGTAAATAAAATTAAATTTCAAAATTTTGAAAAATAAAATTTAAAAATAAAACAGAAAAAAGTTCTTCCCTTCACACACATGTATTTACAGGAATGAATTATTTCCATGCTTATATCTATAAATACATAAAAGAGGAATAAAATCTAACTTGAACCATAAACGAAAAAATACCTGAACCCACCAGTTATACAGAGGAAAACCCTATCAGGGCACTTGCTCCAGCGGTAAACAATTCTGAAATTGGTCAGAGGTGTGGAATCATCTCCCATCCAGCTAGCACCCACCCCCCACGCAAGGAGCGTCCTCATTGCAAAGCTGCGAGACCGTGCCGAGGCATCTCTGAATAAAGGTGAGCTGAGCCCCAGGCCAGCTGCTGCTGAACTGTTCCCACCCTTCCCAGGTAAAACACCTGAATATGTACAAGGGCTTGAAAGCCTAGAGGAAGGGCCGTGGAGCCACACTAGCGACAGCACGCAGGCCAACTTGGTGCCTGCAGGCCAGCCAGGGTGGTCCTGGCCCCGGGTACTCTTCCGGAAGCATTCCATTGTCCTGCCAGTGATACCCCTCCTGTCCCGGCCCCCACTGCTTTTTTCCTTCCTCACCTCTGTCCGGAGAGAAATTCCAGCGGAAGGTATGGTTGACACATCCTCTTCTTTACAGGTGGCAGCCTGGCAACTCCTGCAGAAAGGCCAGCAGTGCCCCACTCACACCGGGCCACCAACAAAGCTGTGGCCCCTCATTCCCTCCCACCAGCTCAGCCCCGAGACTGCTGACGGGGCAGAGAATATGGAGTCAGGCACAGCTTCAGGGGCTATTGCTGCCTGGAGCGCTGTTTATATTGACCTCAACCAGGCACACCTGGGGAGGGCCGGCCGGCAGGATAAGGCTGCCCAGGTCAGCTAATCCACAACCCTCAGGGAATCACATTGTTGAAAATGGACCTCGCTAAGGCAGAATAGAAGCCAAGGAAAATAAGGACACAATGCCATTTGCAGCACCGTAGATGAGTCTAGAGGTAATCACGTGACTTGTAGTAAGTCAGAAAGTGAAAGACACATATCATATCATATCACTTATAGGTGTTACCTAAAAATGGATACCAGGGCAGATATTTCCACGGAGAAGGGCAATCACAGATTCATTAAACACACTTATGGTTCACCAGTGGAAAGGTGTGAGGATTGGTTTCATTACGATATCGGGGTTAACAGACATATACAAACACAGGTGACATATATAATCACCAAAGACCTACGGAATACCAAGAGAAGACTACTCAACATTCTGTCATAACGTCCCTGGGAAAAGGATCCCAGGAAGAACAGACATCTGTATATGTGTAAAAGAACCACATCTTCGACACCTACAATAAGCCAAACATTGTAATCAAACTTGCTGTAATAAAAAATAAAAATTTAAATTAAAAATACGAACAAGAAGTAGGGAGACAAACTTGAGGGGCTTTCTCCTGGCACATTCCATTCTAAATTCCAATCTAGAACACGACTTCCATTGAGGCTCTGCTGCCCTAGTAACCAGATTTGGTAAGGGAGAACTGCTGCCACCTTGTGGCCGTTTCACACAACAGCAGCTTTAATCCCAGCGCTAATGGTCAGTTGATATTCAAACTCATTGCAGGCCTGTAAATGACATCTGCCCTGAAAACAAATCCTGGGGTCACATATCGACCAAAAAATTCAAAGGACGTCCATATTTCAAAACGACCGTTTCAAAAGGCATATTTTATGCACATTAGTGTTCTGCTTCTTTGTCTTTCTTTCTTTTTTGGTTAAAAAGACGGGAATGGAAAAAGGCATCCCTCAGACTGGGTGAAAATCGCTGCAAACGAATCAATGGACAAAGGTTTAATCTCCAATATATATAAACAGCTCATGCAGCTTAATATTAAAAAAACAAACAACCCAATACAAAAATGGGCAGAAGTTCTAAAGAGACGTTTCTTCAAAGAAGACACAGAGATGGCCAAGACGCACATGAAAAGCTGCTCAAGAGCACTAATTATTAGAGAAATGCAAATCAAAACTACAATGAGGTATCACCTCACACCTGTTAGGATCGCCATCATCAGAAAATCTACAAACAACAAATTCTGGGGAGGGTGTGGACAAAAGGAGCCCTCTTCCACTATTGGTGGGAATGTAAATTGATACCGTCACTATGGAGAACAGTATGGAGTCTCCTTTAAAAAACTAGAAATAGAATTACCATCCGATCCAGCAATCCCACTTCTGGGCATATACCCAGAGAAAACCATAAATCAAAAAGGCACATTCACCACAATGTTCATTGCAGCACTATTTAAAATAGCCAGGTAATGGAAGCAACCTAAATGCCCACAGACAGATGAATGGATAAAGATGGGGTACATATATAAAATGGAATATTACTCGGCCATAAAAAGGAAAGAAACTGGGTCATTTGTAGAGACATCGATGGATCTAGAGACTGTCATACAGAATGAAGTAAGTCAGAAAGAGGAAAACAAATATTGTATATTAATGCATATATGTGGAACCTAAAAGATGGTACAGATGAACTGGTTTGCAGGCAAGAAATAGAGACACAGAGGTAGAGAACAAACGTATGGACACCAAGTGTGGGAAGCCATGGGGTGGTGGTGGTGGGATGAGTTGGGAGATTGGGATTGAGCTGTATACATGTATATGCATAAAATACATAACTGATAATAACCTGCTGTATAAAAAAGTAAATAAAATTAAATTTCAAAATTTTGAAAAATAAAATTTAAAAATAAAACAGAAAAAAGTTCTTCCCTTCACACACATGTATTTACAGGAATGAATTATTTCCATGCTTATATCTATAAATACATAAAAGAGGAATAAAATCTAACTTGAACCATAAACGAAAAAATACCTGAACCCACCAGTTATACAGAGGAAAACCCTATCAGGGCACTTGCTCCAGCGGTAAACAATTCTGAAATTGGTCAGAGGTGTGGAATCATCTCCCATCCAGCTAGCACCCACCCCCCACGCAAGGAGCGTCCTCATTGCAAAGCTGCGAGACCGTGCCGAGGCATCTCTGAATAAAGGTGAGCTGAGCCCCAGGCCAGCTGCTGCTGAACTGTTCCCACCCTTCCCAGGTAAAACACCTGAATATGTACAAGGGCTTGAAAGCCTAGAGGAAGGGCCGTGGAGCCACACTAGCGACAGCACGCAGGCCAACTTGGTGCCTGCAGGCCAGCCAGGGTGGTCCTGGCCCCGGGTACTCTTCCGGAAGCATTCCATTGTCCTGCCTGTGATACCCCTCCTGTCCCGGCCCCCACTGCTTTTTTCCTTCCTCACCTCTGTCCGGAGAGAAATTCCAGCGGAAGGTATGGGTGACACATCCTCTTCTTTACAGGTGGCAGCCTGGCAACTCCTGCAGAAAGGCCAGCAGTGCCCCACTCACACCGGGCCACCAACAAAGCTGTGGCCCCTCATTCCCTCCCACCAGCTCAGCCCCGAGACTGCTGACGGGGCAGAGAATATGGAGTCAGGCACAGCTTCAGGGGCTATTGCTGCCTGGAGCGCTGTTTATATTGACCTCAACCAGGCACACCTGGGGAGGGCCGGCCGGCAGGGTAAGGCTGCCCAGGTCAGCTAATCCACAACCCTCAGGGAATCACATTGTTGAAAATGGACCTCGCTAAGGCAGAATAGAAGCCAAGGAAAATAAGGACACAATGCCATTTGCAGCACCGTAGATGAGTCTAGAGGTAATCACGTGACTTGTAGTAAGTCAGAAAGTGAAAGACACATATCATATCATATCACTTATAGGTGTTACCTAAAAATGGATACCAGGGCAGATATTTCCACGGAGAAGGGCAATCACAGATTCATTAAACACACTTATGGTTCACCAGTGGAAAGGTGGGAGGATTGGTTTCATTACGATATCGGGGTTAACAGACATATACAAACACAGGTGACATATATAATCACCAAAGACCTACGGAATACCAAGAGAAGACTACTCAACATTCTGTCATAACGTCCCTGGGAAAAGGATCCCAGGAAGAACAGACATCTGTATATGTGTAAAAGAACCACATCTTCGACACCTACAATAAGCCAAACATTGTAATCAAACTTGCTGTAATAAAAAATTAAAATTTAAATTAAAAATACGAACAAGAAGTAGGGAGACAAACTTGAGGGGCTTTCTCCTGGCACATTCCATTCTAAATTCCTATCTAGAACACGACTTCCATTGAGGCTCTGCTGCCCTAGTAACCAGATTTGGTGAGGGAGAACTGCTGCCACCTTGTGGCCGTTTCACACAACAGCAGCTTTAATCCCAGCGCTAATGGTCAGTTGATATTCAAACTCATTGCAGGCCTGTAAATGACACCTGCCCTGAAAACAAATCCTGGGGTCACATATCGACCAAAAAATTCAAAGGACGTCCATATTTCAAAACGACCGTTTCAAAAGGCATATTTTATGCACACTAGTGTTCTGCTTCTTTGTCTTTCTTTCTTTTTTGGTTAAAAAGACGGGAATGGAAAAAGGCATCCCTCAGACTGGGCGAAAATCGCTGCAAACGAATCAATGGACAAAGGTTTAATCTCCAATATATATAAACAGCTCATGCAGCTTAATATTAAAAAAACAAACAACCCAATACAAAAATGGGCAGAAGTTCTAAAGAGACGTTTCTTCAAAGAAGACACAGAGATGGCCAAGACGCACATGAAAAGCTGCTCAAGAGCACTAATTATTAGAGAAATGCAAATCAAAACTACAATGAGGTATCACCTCACACCTGTTAGGATCGCCATCATCAGAAAATCTACAAACAACAAATTCTGGGGAGGGTGTGGACAAAAGGAGCCCTCTTCCACTATTGGTGGGAATGTAAATTGATACCGTCACTATGGAGAACAGTATGGAGTCTCCTTTAAAAACTAGAAATAGAATTACCATCCGATCCAGCAATCCCACTTCTGGGCATATACCCAGAGAAAACCATAAATCAAAAAGGCACATTCACCACAATGTTCATTGCAGCACTATTTAAAATAGCCAGGTAATGGAAGCAACCTAAATGCCCACAGACAGATGAATGGATAAAGATGGGGTACATATATAAAATGGAATATTACTCGGCCATAAAAAGGAAAGAAACTGGGTCATTTGTAGAGACATCGATGGATCTAGAGACTGTCATACAGAATGAAGTAAGTCAGAAAGAGGAAAACAAATATTGTATATTAATGCATATATGTGGAACCTAAAAGATGGTACAGATGAACTGGTTTGCAGGCAAGAAATAGAGACACAGAGGTAGAGAACAAACGTATGGACACCAAGTGTGGGAAGCCATGGGGTGGTGGTGGTGGGATGAGTTGGGAGATTGGGATTGACCTGTATACATGTATATGCATAAAATACATAACTGATAATAACCTGCTGTATAAAAAAGTAAATAAAATTAAATTTCAAAATTTTGAAAAATAAAATTTAAAAATAAAACAGAAAAAAGTTCTTCCCTTCACACACATGTATTTACAGGAATGAATTATTTCCATGCTTATATCTATAAATACATAAAAGAGGAATAAAATCTAACTTGAACCATAAACGAAAAAATACCTGAACCCACCAGTTATACAGAGGAAAACCCTATCAGGGCACTTGATCCAGCGGTAAACAATTCTGAAATTGGTCAGAGGTGTGGAATCATCTCCCATCCAGCTAGCACCCACCCCCCACGCAAGGAGCGTCCTCATTGCAAAGCTGCGAGACCGTGCCGAGGCATCTCTGAATAAAGGTGAGCTGAGCCCCAGGCCAGCTGCTGCTGAACTGTTCCCACCCTTCCCAGGTAAAACACCTGAATATGTACAAGGGCTTGAAAGCCTAGAGGAAGGGCCGTGGAGCCACACTAGCGACAGCACGCAGGCCAACTTGGTGCCTGCAGGCCAGCCAGGGTGGTCCTGGCCCCGGGTACTCTTCCGGAAGCATTCCATTGTCCTGCCAGTGATACCCCTCCTGTCCCGGCCCCCACTGCTTTTTTCCTTCCTCACCTCTGTCCGGAGAGAAATTCCAGCGGAAGGTATGGGTGACACATCCTCTTCTTTACAGGTGGCAGCCTGGCAACTCCTGCAGAAAGGCCAGCAGTGCCCCACTCACACCGGGCCACCAACAAAGCTGTGGCCCCTCATTCCCTCCCACCAGCTCAGCCCCGAGACTGCTGACGGGGCAGAGAATATGGAGTCAGGCACAGCTTCAGGGGCTATTGCTGCCTGGAGCGCTGTTTATATTGACCTCACCCAGGCACACCTGGGGAGGGCCGGCCGGCAGGATAAGGCTGCCCAGGTCAGCTAATCCACAACCCTCAGGGAATCACATTGTTGAAAATGGACCTCGCTAAGGCAGAATAGAAGCCAAGGAAAATAAGGACACAATGCCATTTGCAGCACCGTAGATGAGTCTAGAGGTAATCACGTGACTTGTAGTAAGTCAGAAAGTGAAAGACACATATCATATCATATCACTTATAGGTGTTACCTAAAAATGGATACCAGGGCAGATATTTCCACGGAGAAGGGCAATCACAGATTCATTAAACACACTTATGGTTCACCAGTGGAAAGGTGTGAGGATTGGTTTCATTACGATATCGGGGTTAACAGACATATACAAACACAGGTGACATATATAATCACCAAAGACCTACGGAATACCAAGAGAAGACTACTCAACATTCTGTCATAACGTCCCTGGGAAAAGGATCCCAGGAAGAACAGACATCTGTATATGTGTAAAAGAACCACATCTTCGACACCTACAATAAGCCAAACATTGTAATCAAACTTGCTGTAATAAAAAATTAAAATTTAAATTAAAAATACGAACAAGAAGTAGGGAGACAAACTTGAGGGGCTTTCTCCTGGCACATTCCATTCTAAATTCCAATCTAGAACACGACTTCCATTGAGGCTCTGCTGCCCTAGTAACCAGATTTGGTAAGGGAGAACTGCTGCCACCTTGTGGCCGGTTCACACAACAGCAGCTTTAATCCCAGCCCTAATGGTCAGTTGATTTTCAAAATCATTGCAGGCCTGTAAATGACACCTGCCCTGAAAACAAATCCTGGGGTCACATATCGACCAAAAAATTCAAAGGACGTCCATATTTCAAAACAACCGTTTCAAAAGGCATATTTTATGCACATTAGTGTTCTGCTTCTTTGTCTTTCTTTCTTTTTTGGTTAAAAAGACGGGAATGGAAAAAGGCATCCCTCAGACTGGGCGAAAATCGCTGCAAACGAATCAATGGACAAAGGTTTAATCTCCAATATATATAAACAGCTCATGCAGCTTAATATTAAAAAAACAAACAACCCAATACAAAAATGGGCAGAAGTTCTAAAGAGACGTTTCTTCAAAGAAGACACAGAGATGGCCAAGACGCACATGAAAAGCTGCTCAAGAGCACTAATTATTAGAGAAATGCAAATCAAAACTACAATGAGGTATCACCTCACACCCGTTAGGATCGCCATCATCAGAAAATCTACAAACAACAAATTCTGGGGAGGGTGTGGACAAAAGGAGCCCTCTTCCACTATTGGTGGGAATGTAAATTGATACCGTCACTATGGAGAACAGTATGGAGTCTCCTTTAAAAAACTAGAAATAGAATTACCATCCGATCCAGCAATCCCACTTCTGGGCATATACCCAGAGAAAACCATAAATCAAAAAGGCACATTCACCACAATGTTCATTGCAGCACTATTTAAAATAGCCAGGTAATGGAAGCAACCTAAATGCCCACAGACAGATGAATGGATAAAGATGGGGTACATATATAAAATGGAATATTACTCGGCCATAAAAAGGAAAGAAACTGGGTCATTTGTAGACACATCGATGGATCTAGAGACTGTCATACAGAATGAAGTAAGTCAGAAAGAGGAAAACAAATATTGTATATTAATGCATATATGTGGAACCTAAAAGATGGTACAGATGAACTGGTTTGCAGGCAAGAAATAGAGACACAGAGGTAGAGAACAAACGTATGGACACCAAGTGTGGGAAGCCATGGGGTGGTGGTGGTGGGATGAGTTGGGAGATTGGGATTGAGCTGTATACATGTATATGCATAAAATACATAACTGATAATAACCTGCTGTATAAAAAAGTAAATAAAATTAAATTTCAAAATTTTGAAAAATAAAATTTAAAAATAAAACAGAAAAAAGTTCTTCCCTTCACACACATGTATTTACAGGAATGAATTATTTCCATGCTTATATCTATAAATACATAAAAGAGGAATAAAATCTAACTTGAACCATAAACGAAAAAATACCTGAACCCACCAGTTATACAGAGGAAAACCCTATCAGGGCACTTGCTCCAGCGGTAAACAATTCTGAAATTGGTCAGAGGTGTGGAATCATCTCCCATCCAGCTAGCACCCACCCCCCACGCAAGGAGCGTCCTCATTGCAAAGCTGCGAGACCGTGCCGAGGCATCTCTGAATAAAGGTGAGCTGAGCCCCAGGCCAGCTGCTGCTGAACTGTTCCCACCCTTCCCAGGTAAAACACCTGAATATGTACAAGGGCTTGAAAGCCTAGAGGAAGGGCCGTGGAGCCACACTAGCGACAGCACGCAGGCCAACTTGGTGCCTGCAGGCCAGCCAGGGTGGTCCTGGCCCCGGGTACTCTTCCGGAAGCATTCCATTGTCCTGCCAGTGATACCCCTCCTGTCCCGGCCCCCACTGCTTTTTTCCTCCCTCACCTCTGTCCGGAGAGAAATTCCAGCGGAAGGTATGGGTGACACATCCTCTTCTTTACAGGTGGCAGCCTGGCAACTCCTGCAGAAAGGCCAGCAGTGCCCCACTCACACCGGGCCACCAACAAAGCTGTGGCCCCTCATTCCCTCCCACCAGCTCAGCCCCGAGACTGCTGACGGGGCAGAGAATATGGAGTCAGGCACAGCTTCAGGGGCTATTGCTGCCTGGAGCGCTGTTTATATTGACCTCAACCAGGCACACCTGGGGAGGGCCGGCCGGCAGGATAAGGCTGCCCAGGTCAGCTAATCCACAACCCTCAGGGAATCACATTGTTGAAAATGGACCTCGCTAAGGCAGAATAGAAGCCAAGGAAAATAAGGACACAATGCCATTTGCAGCACCGTAGATGAGTCTAGAGGTAATCACGTGACTTGTAGTAAGTCAGAAAGTGAAAGACACATATCATATCATATCACTTATAGGTGTTACCTAAAAATGGATACCAGGGCAGATATTTCCACGGAGAAGGGCAATCACAGATTCATTAAACACACTTATGGTTCACCAGTGGAAAGGTGTGAGGATTGGTTTCATTACGATATCGGGGTTAACAGACATATACAAACACAGGTGACATATATAATCACCAAAGACCTACGGAATACCAAGAGAAGACTACTCAACATTCTGTCATAACGTCCCTGGGAAAAGGATCCCAGGAAGAACAGACATCTGTATATGTGTAAAAGAACCACATCTTCGACACCTACAATAAGCCAAACATTGTAATCAAACTTGCTGTAATAAAAAATAAAAATTTAAATTAAAAATACGAACAAGAAGTAGGGAGACAAACTTGAGGGGCTTTCTCCTGGCACATTCCATTCTAAATTCCAATCTAGAACACGACTTCCATTGAGGCTCTGCTGCCCTAGTAACCAGATTTGGTAAGGGAGAACTGCTGCCACCTTGTGGCCGTTTCACACAACAGCAGCTTTAATCCCAGCGCTAATGGTCAGTTGATATTCAAACTCATTGCAGGCCTGTAAATGACATCTGCCCTGAAAACAAATCCTGGGGTCACATATCGACCAAAAAATTCAAAGGACGTCCATATTTCAAAACGACCGTTTCAAAAGGCATATTTTATGCACATTAGTGTTCTGCTTCTTTGTCTTTCTTTCTTTTTTGGTTAAAAAGACGGGAATGGAAAAAGGCATCCCTCAGACTGGGCGAAAATCGCTGCAAACGAATCAATGGACAAAGGTTTAATCTCCAATATATATAAACAGCTCATGCAGCTTAATATTAAAAAAACAAACAACCCAATACAAAAATGGGCAGAAGTTCTAAAGAGACGTTTCTTCAAAGAAGACACAGAGATGGCCAAGACGCACATGAAAAGCTGCTCAAGAGCACTAATTATTAGAGAAATGCAAATCAAAACTACAATGAGGTATCACCTCACACCTGTTAGGATCGCCATCATCAGAAAATCTACAAACAACAAATTCTGGGGAGGGTGTGGACAAAAGGAGCCCTCTTCCACTATTGGTGGGAATGTAAATTGATACCGTCACTATGGAGAACAGTATGGAGTCTCCTTTAAAAAACTAGAAATAGAATTACCATCCGATCCAGCAATCCCACTTCTGGGCATATACCCAGAGAAAACCATAAATCAAAAAGGCACATTCACCACAATGTTCATTGCAGCACTATTTAAAATAGCCAGGTAATGGAAGCAACCTAAATGCCCACAGACAGATGAATGGATAAAGATGGGGTACATATATAAAATGGAATATTACTCGGCCATAAAAAGGAAAGAAACTGGGTCATTTGTAGAGACATCGATGGATCTAGAGACTGTCATACAGAATGAAGTAAGTCAGAAAGAGGAAAACAAATATTGTATATTAATGCATATATGTGGAACCTAAAAGATGGTACAGATGAACTGGTTTGCAGGCAAGAAATAGAGACACAGAGGTAGAGAACAAACGTATGGACACCAAGTGTGGGAAGCCATGGGGTGGTGGTGGTGGGATGAGTTGGGAGATTGGGATTGAGCTGTATACATGTATATGCATAAAATACATAACTGATAATAACCTGCTGTATAAAAAAGTAAATAAAATTAAATTTCAAAATTTTGAAAAATAAAATTTAAAACTAAAACAGAAAAAAGTTCTTCCCTTCACACACATGTATTTACAGGAATGAATTATTTCCATGCTTATATCTATAAATACATAAAAGAGGAATAAAATCTAACTTGAACCATAAACGAAAAAATACCTGAACCCACCAGTTATACAGAGGAAAACCCTATCAGGGCACTTGCTCCAGCGGTAAACAATTCTGAAATTGGTCAGAGGTGTGGAATCATCTCCCATCCAGCTAGCACCCACCCCCCACGCAAGGAGCGTCCTCATTGCAAAGCTGCGAGACCGTGCCGAGGCATCTCTGAATAAAGGTGAGCTGAGCCCCAGGCCAGCTGCTGCTGAACTGTTCCCACCCTTCCCAGGTAAAACACCTGAATATGTACAAGGGCTTGAAAGCCTAGAGGAAGGGCCGTGGAGCCACACTAGCGACAGCACGCAGGCCAACTTGGTGCCTGCAGGCCAGCCAGGGTGGTCCTGGCCCCGGGTACTCTTCCGGAAGCATTCCATTGTCCTGCCTGTGATACCCCTCCTGTCCCGGCCCCCACTGCTTTTTTCCTTCCTCACCTCTGTCCGGAGAGAAATTCCAGCGGAAGGTATGGGTGACACATCCTCTTCTTTACAGGTGGCAGCCTGGCAACTCCTGCAGAAAGGCCAGCAGTGCCCCACTCACACCGGGCCACCAACAAAGCTGTGGCCCCTCATTCCCTCCCACCAGCTCAGCCCCGAGACTGCTGACGGGGCAGAGAATATGGAGTCAGGCACAGCTTCAGGGGCTATTGCTGCCTGGAGCGCTGTTTATATTGACCTCAACCAGGCACACCTGGGGAGGGCCGGCCGGCAGGGTAAGGCTGCCCAGGTCAGCTAATCCACAACCCTCAGGGAATCACATTGTTGAAAATGGACCTCACTAAGGCAGAATAGAAGCCAAGGAAAATAAGGACACAATGCCATTTGCAGCACCGTAGATGAGTCTAGAGGTAATCACGTGACTTGTAGTAAGTCAGAAAGTGAAAGACACATATCATATCATATCACTTATAGGTGTTACCTAAAAATGGATACCAGGGCAGATATTTCCACGGAGAAGGGCAATCACAGATTCATTAAACACACTTATGGTTCACCAGTGGAAAGGTGGGAGGATTGGTTTCATTACGATATCGGGGTTAACAGACATATACAAACACAGGTGACATATATAATCACCAAAGACCTACGGAATACCAAGAGAAGACTACTCAACATTCTGTCATAACGTCCCTGGGAAAAGGATCCCAGGAAGAACAGACATCTGTATATGTGTAAAAGAACCACATCTTCGACACCTACAATAAGCCAAACATTGTAATCAAACTTGCTGTAATAAAAAATTAAAATTTAAATTAAAAATACGAACAAGAAGTAGGGAGACAAACTTGAGGGGCTTTCTCCTGGCACATTCCATTCTAAATTCCAATCTAGAACACGACTTCCATTGAGGCTCTGCTGCCCTAGTAACCAGATTTGGTAAGGGAGAACTGCTGCCACCTTGTGGCCGGTTCACACAACAGCAGCTTTAATCCCAGCGCTAATGGTCAGTTGATATTCAAAATCATTGCAGGCCTGTAAATGACACCTGCCCTGAAAACAAATCCTGGGGTCACATATCGACCAAAAAATTCAAAGGACGTCCATATTTCAAAACGACCGTTTCAAAAGGCATATTTTATGCACATTAGTGTTCTGCTTCTTTGTCTTTCTTTCTTTTTTGGTTAAAAAGACGGGAATGGAAAAAGGCATCCCTCAGACTGGGCGAAAATCGCTGCAAACGAATCAATGGACAAAGGTTTAATCTCCAATATATATAAACAGCTCATGCAGCTTAATATTAAAAAAACAAACAACCCAATACAAAAATGGGCAGAAGTTCTAAAGAGACGTTTCTTCAAAGAAGACACAGAGATGGCCAAGACGCACATGAAAAGCTGCTCAAGAGCACTAATTATTAGAGAAATGCAAATCAAAACTACAATGAGGTATCACCTCACACCTGTTAGGATCGCCATCATCAGAAAATCTACAAACAACAAATTCTGGGGAGGGTGTGGACAAAAGGAGCCCTCTTCCACTATTGGTGGGAATGTAAATTGATACCGTCACTATGGAGAACAGTATGGAGTCTCCTTTAAAAACTAGAAATAGAATTACCATCCGATCCAGCAATCCCACTTCTGGGCATATACCCAGAGAAAACCATAAATCAAAAAGGCACATTCACCACAATGTTCATTGCAGCACTATTTAAAAGAGCCAGGTAATGGAAGCAACCTAAATGCCCACAGACAGATGAATGGATAAAGATGGGGTACATATATAAAATGGAATATTACTCGGCCATAAAAAGGAATGAAACTGGGTCATTTTTGGAGACATCGATGGATCTAGAGACTGTCATACAGAATGAAGTATGTCAGAAAAAGGAAAACAAATATTTTATATTAATGCATATATGTGGAAACTAAAAAATGGTACAGATGAACTGGTGTGCAGGGAAGACATTGAGACGCAGAGGTAGAGAACAAACGTATGTACACCAAGTGTGGGAAGCCATGGGGTGGTGGTGGTGGGATGAGTTGGGAGATTGGCATTGACCTGTATACATGTATATGCATAAAATACATAACTGATAATAACCTGCTGTATAAAAAAGTCAATAAAATTAAATTTCAAAATTTTAAAAAATAAAATTTAAAAATAAAACAGAAAAAAGTGCTTCCCTTCACACACATGTATTTATAGGAATGAATTATTTCCATGCTTATATCTATAAATACATAAAAGAGGAATAAAATCTAACTTGAACCATCAACGAAAAAAAACCTGAACCCACCAGTTATACAGAGGAAAACCCTATCTGGGCACTTGCTCCAGCGGTAAACAATTCTGAAATTGGTCAGAGGTGTGGAATCATCTCCCATCCAGCTAGCACCCACACCCCACGCAAGGAGCGTCCTCATTGCAAAGCTGGGAGACCGTGCCGAGGCATCTCTGAATAAAGGTGAGCTGAGCCCCAGGCCAGCTGCTGCTGAACTGTTCCCACCCTTCCCAGGTAAAACACCTGAATATGTACAAGGGCTTGAAAGCCTAGAGGAAGGGCCGTGGAGCCACACTAGCGACAGCACGCAGGCCAACTTGGTGCCTGCAGGCCAGCCAGGGTGGTCCTGGCCCCGGGTACTCTTCTGGAAGCTTATCATTGTCCTGCCTGTGATAACCCTCCTGTCCCGGCCCCCATTGCTTCTTTCCTTCCTCACCTCTGTCTGGAGAGAAATTCCAGCGGAAGGTATGGGTGACACATCCTCTTCTTTACAGGTGGCAGCCTGGCAACTCCTGCAGAAAGGCCAGCAGTGCCCCACTCACACCGGGCCACCAACAAAACTGTGGCCCCTCATTCCCTCCCACCAGCTCAGCCCCGAGACTGCTGACGGGGCAGAGAATATGGAGTCAGGCACAGCTTCAGGGGCTATTGCTGCCTGGAGCGCTGTTTATATTGACCTCAACCAGGCACACCTGGGGAGGGCCGGCCGGCAGTGTAAGTCTGCCCAGGTCAGGTAATCCACAACCCTCAGGGAATCACATTGTTGAAAATCGACCTCGCTAAGGCAGAATAGAAGCCAAGGAAAATAAGGACACAATGCCATTTGCAGCACCGTAGATGAGTCTAGAGGTAATCACGTGACTTGTAGTAAGTCAGAAAGTGAAAGACACATATCATATCATATCACTTATAGGTGTTACCTAAAAATGGATACCAGGGCAGATATTTCCACGGAGAAGGGCAATCACAGATTCATTAAACAAACTTATGGTTCACCAATGGAAAGGTGTGAGGATTGGTTTCATTACGATATCGGGGTTAACAGACATATACAAACACAGGTGACATATATAATCACCAAAGTCCTACGGAATACCAAGAGAAGACTACTCAACATTCTGTCATAACGTCCCTGGGAAAAGGATCCCAGGAAGAACAGACATCTGTATATGTGTAAAAGAACCAAATCTTCGCCACCTACAATAAGCCAAACATTGTAATCAAACTTGCTGTAATAAAAAATAAAAATTTAAATTAAAAATACGAACAAGAAGTAGGGAGACAAACTTGAGGGGCTTTCTCCTGGCACATTCCATTCTAAATTCCAATCTAGAACACGACTTCCATTGAGGCTCTGCTGCCCTAGTAACCAGATTTGGTAAGGGAGAACTGCTGCCACCTTGTGGCCGTTTCACACAACAGCAGATTTAATCCCAGCGCTAATGGTCAGTTGATATTGAAAATCATTGCAGGCCTGTAAATGACACCTGCCCTGAAAACAAATCCTGGGGTCACATATCGACCAAAAAATTCAAAGGACGTCCATATTTCAAAACGACCGTTTCAAAAGGCATATTTTATGCACATTAGTGTTCTGCTTCTTTGTCTTTCTTTCTTTTTTGGTTAAAAAGACGGGAGTGGAAAAAGGCATCCGTCAGACTGGGCGAAAATCGTTGCAAACGAATCAAAGGACAAAGGTTTAATCTCCAATATATATAAACAGCTCATGCAGCTTAATTTAAAAAAAAACAAACAACCCAATACATAAATGGGCAGAATTTCTAAAGAGACGTTTCTTCAAAGAAGACACAGAGATGGCCAAGACGCACATGAAAAGCTGCTCAAGAGCACTAATTATTTGAGAAATGCAAATCAAAACTACAATGAGGTATCACCTCACACCTGTTAGAATCGGCATCATCAGAAAATCTACAAACAACAAATTCTGGGGAGGGTGTGGACAAAAGGAGCCCTCTTCCACTATTGGTGGGAATGTAAATTGATACCGTCACTATGGAGAACACTATGGAGTTTCCTTTAAAAAACTAGAAATAGAATTACCATCTGATCCAGCAATCCCACTTCTGGGCATATACCCAGAGAAAACCATAAATCAAAAAGGCACATTCACCACAATGTTCATTGCAGCACTATTTAAAATAGCCAGGTAATGGAAGCAACCTAAATGCCCACAGACAGATGAATGGATAAAGATGGGGTACATATATAAAATGGAATATTACTCGGCCATAAAAAGGAATAAAACTGGGTCATTTGTAGAGACATCGAGGGATCTAGAGACTGTCATATAGAATGAAGTAAGTCAGAAAGAGGAAAACAAATATTGTATATTAATGCATATATGTGGAACCTAAAAGATGGTACAGATGAACTGGTTTGCAGGGAAGAAATAGAGACACAGAGGTAGAGAACAAACGTATGGACACCAAGTGTGGGAAGCCATGGGGTGGTGGTGGTATGATGAGTTGGGAGATTGGGATTGACCTGTATACATGTATATGCATAAAATACATAACTGATAATAACCTGCTGTATAAAAAAGTCAATAAAATTAAATTTCAAAATTTTAAAAAATAAAATTTAAAAATAAAACAGAAAAAAGTGCTTCCCTTCACACACATGTATTTATAGGAATGAATTATTTCCATGCTTATATCTATAAATACATAAAAGAGGAATAAAATCTAACTTGAACCATCAACGAAAAAAAACCTGAACCCACCAGTTATACAGAGGAAAACCCTATCAGGGCACTTGCTCCAGCGGTAAACAATTCTGAAATTGGTCAGAGGTGTGGAATCATCTCCCATCCAGCTAGCACCCACCCCCCATGCAAGGAGCGTCCTCATTGCAAAGCTGGGAGACCGTGCCGAGGCATCTCTGAATAAAGGTGAGCTGAGCCCCAGGCCAACTGCTGCTGAACTGTTCCCACCCTTCCCAGGTAAAACACCTGAATATGTACAAGGGCTTGAAAGCCTAGAGGAAGGGCCGTGGAGCCACCCTACCGACAGCACGCAGGCCAACTTGGTGCCTGCAGGCCAGCCAGGGTGGTCCTGGCCCCGGGTACTCTTCTGGAAGCTTATCATTGTCCTGCCTGTGATAACCCTCCTGTCCCGGCCCCCATTGCTTCTTTCCTTCCTCACCTCTGTCTGGAGAGAAATTCCAGCGGAAGGTATGGGTGACACATCCTCTTCTTTACAGGTGGCAGCCTGGCAACTCCTGCAGAAAGGCCAGCAGTGCCCCACTCACACCGGGCCACCAACAAAACTGTGGCCCCTCATTCCCTCCCACCAGCTCAGCCCCGAGACTGCTGACGGGGCAGAGAATATGGAGTCAGGCACAGCTTCAGGGGCTATTGCTGCCTGGAGCGCTGTTTATATTGACCTCACCCAGGCACACCTGGGGAGGGCCGGCCGGCAGGGTAAGCCTGCCCAGGTCAGCTAATCCACAACCCTCAGGGAATCACATTGTTGAAAATGGACCTCGCTAAGGCAGAATAGAAGCCAAGGAAAATAAGGACACAATGCCATTTGCAGCACAGTAGATGAGTCTAGAGGTAATCACGTGACTTGTAGTAAGTCAGAAAGTGAAAGACACATATCATATCACTTATAGGTGTTACCTAAAAATGGATACCAGGGCAGATATTTCCACGGAGAAGGGCAATGACAGATGCATTAAACAAACTTATGGTTCACCAATGGAAAGGTGTGAGGATTGGTTTCATTATGATATCGGGGTTAACAGACATATACAAACACAGGTGACATATATAATCACCAAAGACCTCCGGAATACCAAGAGAAGACTACTCAACATTCTGTCATAACGTACCTGGGAAAAGAATCCCAGGAAGAACAGACATCTGTATATGTGTAAAAGAACCACATCTTCGACACCTACAATAAGCCAAACATTGTAATCAAACTTGCAGTAATAAAAAATAAAAATTTAAATTAAAAATACGAACAAGAAGTAGGGAGACAAACTTGAGGGGCTTTCTCCTGGCACATTCCATTCTAAATTCCAATCTAGAACACGACTTCCATTGAGGCTCTGCTGCCCTAGTAACCAGATTTGGTAAGGGAGAACTGCTGCCACCTTGTGGCCGTTTCACACAACAGCAGCTTTAATCCCAGCGCTAATGGTCAGTTGATATTGAAAATCATTGCAGGCCTGTAAATGACACCTGCCCTGAAAACAAATCCTGGGGTCACATATCGACCAAAAAATTCAAAGGACGTCCATATTTCAAAACGACCGTTTCAAAAGGCATATTTTATGCACACTAGTGTTCTGCTTCTTTGTCTTTCTTTCTTTTTTGGTTAAAAAGACGGGAATGGAAAAAGGCATCCCTCAGACTGGGCGAAAATCGCTGCAAACGAATCAAAGGACAAAGGTTTAATCTCCAATATATATAAACAGCTCATGCAGCTTTATTTAAAAAAATCAAACAACCCAATACAAAAATGGGCAGAAGTTCTAAAGAGACGTTTCTTCAAAGAAGACACAGAGATGGCCAAGACGCACATGAAAAGCTGCTCAAGAGCACTAATGATTTGAGAAATGCAAATCAAAACTACAATGAGGTATCACCTCACACCTGTTAGAATCGGCATCATCAGAAAATCTGCAAACAACAAATTCTGGGGAGGTTGTGGACAAAAGGAGCCCTCTTCCACTATTGGTGGGAATGTAAATTGATACCGTCACTATGGAGAACACTATGGAGTTTCCTTTAAAAAACTAGAAATAGAATTACCATCTGATCCAGCAATCCCACTTCTGGGCATATACCCAGAGAAAACCATAAATCAAAAAGGCACATTCACCACAATGTTCATTGCAGCACTATTTAAAAGCGCCAGGTAATGGAAGCAACCTAAATGCCCACAGACAGATGAATGGATAAAGATGGGGTACATATATAAAATGGAATATTACTCGGCCATAAAAAGGAATGAAACTGGGTCATTTGTAGAGACATCGATGGATCTAGAGACTGTCATATAGAATGAAGTAAGTCAGAAAGAGGAAAACAAATATTGTATATTAATGCATATATGTGGAACCTAAAAGATGGTACAGATGAACTGGTTTGCAGGGAAGAAATAGAGACACAGAGGTAGAGAAAAAACGTATGGACACCAAGTGTGGGAAGCCATGGGGTGGTGGTGGTGGGATGAGTTGGGAGATTGGGATTGACCTGTATACATGTATATGCATAAAATACATAACTGATAATAACCTGCTGTACAAAAAAGTCAATAAAATTAAATTTCAAAATTTTAAAAAATAAAATTTAAAAATAAAACAGAAAAAAGTGCTTCCCTTCACACACATGTATTTATAGGAATGAATTATTTCCATGCTTATATCTATAAATACATAAAAGAGGAATAAAATCTAACTTGAACCATCAACGAAAAAAAACCTGAACCCACCAGTTATACAGAGGAAAACCCTATCAGGGCACTTGCTCCATCGGTAAACAATTCTGAAATTGGTCAGAGGTGTGGAATCATCTCCCATCCAGCTAGCACCCACCCCCCATGCAAGGAGCGTCCTCATTGCAAAGCTGGGAGACCGTGCCGAGGCATCTCTGAATAAAGGTGAGCTGAGCCCCAGGCCAGCTGCTGCTGAACTGTTCCCACCCTTCCCAGGTAAAACACCTGAATATGTACAAGGGCTTGAAAGCCTAGAGGAAGGGCCGTGGAGCCACACTAGCGACAGCACGCAGGCCAACTTGGTGCCTGCAGGCCAGCCAGGGTGGTCCTGGCCCCGGGTACTCTTCTGGAAGCTTTCCATTGTCCTGCCTGTGATAACCCTCCTGTCCCGGCCCCCATTGCTTCTTTCCTTCCTCACCTCTGTCTGGAGAGAAATTCCAGCGGAAGGTATGGGTGACACATCCTCTTCTTTACAGGTGGCAGCCTGGCAACTCCTGCAGAAAGGCCAGCAGTGCCCCACTCACAACGGGCCACCAACAAAACTGTGGCCCCTCATTCCCTCCCACCAGCTCAGCCCCGAGACTGCTGACGGGGCAGAGAATATGGAGTCAGGCACAGCTTCAGGGGCTATTGTTGCCTGGAGCGCTGTTTATATTGACCTCAAACAGGCACACCTGGGGAGGGCCGGCCGGCAGGGTAAGGCTGCCCAGGTCAGGTAATCCACAACACTCAGGGAATAACATTGTTGAAAATGGACCTCGCTAAGGCAGAATAGAAGCCAAGGAATATAAGGACATAATGCCATTTGCAGCACCGTAGATGAGTCTAGAGGTAATCACGTGACTTGTAGTAAGTCAGAAAGTGAAAGACACATATCATATCACTTATAGTTGTTACCTAAAAATGGATACCAGGGCAGATATTTCCACGGAGAAGGGCAATGACAGATGCATTAAACAAACTTATGGTTCACCAATGGAAAGGTGTGAGGATTGGTTTCATTATGATATCGGGGTTAACAGACATATACAAACACAGGTGACATATATAATCACCAAAGACCTACGGAATACCAAGAGAAGACTACTCAACATTCTGTCATAACGTACCTGGGAAAAGGATCCCAGGAAGAACAGACATCTGTATATGTGTAAAAGAACCACATCTTCGACACCTACAATAAGCCAAACATTGTAATCAAACTTGCTGTAATAAAAAATAAAAATTTAAATTAAAAATACGAACAAGAAGTAGGGAGACAAACTTGAGGAGCTTTCTCCTGGCACATTCCATTCTAAATTCCAATCTAGAACACGACTTCCATTGAGGCTCTGCTGCCCTAGTAACCAGATTTGGTAAGGGAGAACTGCTGCCACCTTGTGGCCGTTTCACACAACAGCAGCTTTAATCCCAGCGCTAATGGTCAGTTGATATTCAAAATCATTGCAGGCCTGTAAATGACACCTGCCCTGAAAACAAATCCTGGGGTCACATATCGACCAAAAAATTCAAAGGACGTCCATATTTCAAAACGACCGTTTCAAAAGGCATATTTTATGCACATTAGTGTTCTGCTTCTTTGTCTTTCTTTCTTTTTTGGTTAAAAAGACGGGAGTGGAAAAAGGCATCCGTCAGACTGGGCGAAAATCGTTGCAAACGAATCAAAGGACAAAGGTTTAATCTCCAATATATATAAACAGCACATGCAGCTTAATTTAAAAAAAACAAACAACCCAATACAAAAATGGGCAGAATTTCTAAAGAGACGTTTCTTCAAAGAAGACACAGAGATGGCCAAGACGCACATGAAAAGCTGCTCAAGAGCACTAATTATTTGAGAAATGCAAGTCAAAACTACAATGAGGTATTACCTCACACCTGTTAGAATCGGCATCATCAGAAATTCTACAAACAACAAATTCTGGGGAGGGTGTGGACAAAAGGAGCCCTCTTCCACTATTGGTGGGCATGTAAATTGATACCGTCACTATGGAGAACACTATGGAGTTTCCTTTAAAATACTAGAAATAGAATTACCATCTGATCCAGCAATCCCACTTCTGGGCATATACCCAGAGAAAACCATAAATCAAAAAGGCACATTCACCACAATGTTCATTGCAGCACTATTTAAAATACCAAGGTAATGGAAGCAACCTAAATGCCCACAGACAGATGAATGGATAAAGATGGGGTACATTTATAAAATGGAATATTACTCGGCCATAAAAAGGAATGAAACTGGGTCATTTGTAGAGACATCGATGGATCTAGAGACTGTCATATAGAATGAAGTAAGTCAGAAAGAGGAAAACAAATATTGTATATTAATGCATATATGTGGAACCTAAAAGATGGTACAGATGAACTGGTTTGCAGGGAAGAAATAGAGACACAGAGGTAGAGAACAAACGTATGGACACCAAGTGTGGGAAGCCATGGGGTGGTGGTGGTGGAATGAGTTGGGAGATTGGGATTGACCTGTATACATGTATATGCATAAAATACATAACTGATAATAACCTGCTGTATAAAAAAGTCAATAAAATTAAATTTCAAAATTTTAAAAAATAAAATTTAAAAATAAAACAGAAAAAACTGCTTCCCTTCACACACATGTATTTATAGGAATGAATTATTTCCATGCTTATATCTATAAATACATAAAAGAGGAATAAAATCTAACTTGAACCATCAACGAAAAAAAACCTGAACCCACCAGTTATACAGAGGAAAACCCTATCAGGGCACTTGCTCCAGCGGTAAACAATTCTGAAATTGGTCAGAGGTGTGGAATCATCTCCCATCCAGCTAGCACCCACACCCCACGCAAGGAGCGTCCTCATTGCAAAGCTGGGAGACCGTGCCGAGGCATCTCTGAATAAAGGTGAGCTGAGCCCCAGGCCAACTGCTGCTGAACTGTTCCCACCCATCCCAGGTAAAACACCTGAATATGTACAAGGGCTTGAAAGCCTAGAGGAAGGGCCGTGGAGCCACACTAGCGACAGCACGCAGGCCAACTTGGTGCCTGCAGGCCAGCCAGGGTGGTCCTGGCCCCGGGTACTCTTCCGGAAGATTTCCATTGTCCTGCCTGTGATAACCCTCCTGTCCCGGCCCCCACTGCTTTTTTCCTTCCTCACCTCTGTCCGGAGAGAAATTCCAGCGGAAGGTATGGGTGACACATCCTCTTCTTTACAGGTGGCAGCCTGGCAACTCCTGCAGAAAGGCCAGCAGTGCCCCACTCACACCGGGCCACCAACAAAGCTGTGGCCCCTCATTCCCTCCCACAAGCTCAGCCCCGAGACTGCTGACGGGGCAGAGAATATGGAGTCAGGCACAGCTTCAGGGGCTATTGCTGCCTGGAGCGCTGTTTATATTGACCTCAACCAGGCACACCTGGGGAGGGCCGGCCGGCAGGGTAAGGCTGCCGAGGTCAGCTAATCCACAACCCTCAGGGAATCACATTGTTGAAAATCGACCTCGCTAAGGCAGAATAGAAGCCAAGGAAAATAAGGAAACAATGCCATTTGCAGCACCGTAGATGAGTCTAGAAGTAATCACGTGACTTGTAGTAAGTCAGAAAGTGAAAGACACATATCATATCATATCACTTATAGGTGTTACCTAAAAATGGATACCAGGGCAGATATTTCCACGGAGAAGGGCAATGACAGATTCATTAAACAAACTTATGGTTCACCAATGGAAAGGTGTGAGGATTGGTTTCTTTACGATATCGGGGTTAACAGACATATACAAACAGAGGTGACATATATAATCACCAAAGACCTCCGGAATACCAAGAGAAGACTACTCAACATTCTGTCATAACGTCCCTGGGAAAAGGATCCCAGGAAGAACAGACATCTGTATATGTGTAAAAGAACCACATCTTCGACACCTACAATAAGCCAAACATTGTAATCAAACTTGCTGTAATAAAAAATAAAAATTTAAATTAAAAATACGAACAAGAAGTAGGGAGACAAACTTGAGGGGCTTTCTCCTGGCACATTCCATTGTAAATTCCAATCTAGAACACGACTTCCATTGAGGCTCTGCTGCCCTAGTAACCAGATTTGGTAAGGGAGAACTGCTGCCAGCTTGTGGCCGTTTCACACAACAGCAGCTTTAATCCCAGCGCTAATGGTCAGTTGATATTCAAAATCATTGCAGGCCTGTAAATGACACCTGCCCTGAAAACAAATCCTGGGGTCACATATCGACCAAAAAATTCAAAGGACGTCCATATTTCAAAACGACCGTTTCAAAAGGCATATTTTATGCACATTAGTGTTCTGCTTCTTTGTCTTTCTTTCTTTTTTGGTTAAAAAGACGGGAGTGGAAAAAGGCATCCGTCAGACTGGGCGAAAATCGTTGCAAACGAATCAAAGGACAAAGGTTTAATCTCCAATATATATAAACAGCTCATGCAGCTTAATTTAAAAAAAACAAACAACCCAATACAAAAATGGGCAGAATTTCTAAAGAGACGTTTCTTCAAAGAAGACACAGAGATGGCCAAGACGCACATGAAAAGCTGCTCAAGAGCACTAATTATTTGAGAAATGCAAGTCAAAACTACAATGAGGTATCACCTCACACCTGTTAGAATCGGCATCATCAGAAATTCTACAAACAACAAATTCTGGGGAGGGTGTGGACAAAAGGAGCCCTCTTCCACTATTGGTGGGAATGTAAATTGATACCGTCACTATCGAGAACACTATGGAGTTTCCTTTAAAATACTAGAAATAGAATTACCATCTGATCCAGCAATCCCACTTCTGGGCATATACCCAGAGAAAACCATAAATCAAAAAGGCACATTCACCACAATGTTCATTGCAGCACTATTTAAAATAGCCAGGTAATGGAAGCAACCTAAATGCCCACAGACACATGAATGGATAAAGATGGGGTACATATATAAAATGGAATATTACTCGGCCATAAAAAGGAATGAAACTGGGTCATTTGTAGAGACATCGATGGATCTAGAGACTGTCATATAGAATGAAGTAAGTCAGAAAGAGGAAAACAAATATTGTATATTAATGCATATATGTGGAACCTAAAAGATGGTACAGATGAACTGGTTTGCAGGGAAGAAATAGAGACACAGAGGTAGAGAACAAACGTATGGACACCAAGTGTGGGAAGCCATGGGGTGGTGGTGGTGGGATGAGTTGGGAGATTGGGATTGACCTGTATACATGTAAATGCATAAAATACATAACTGATAATAACCTGCTGTATAAAAAAGTAAATAAAATTAAATTTCAAAATTTTAAAAAATAAAATTTAAAAATAAAACAAAAAAAGTGCTTCCCTTCACACACATGTATTTATAGGAATGAATTATTTCCATGCTTATATCTATAAATACATAAAAGAGGAATAAAATCTAACTTGAACCATCAACGAAAAAAAACCTGAACCCACCAGTTATACAGAGGAAAACCCTATCAGGGCACTTGCTCCAGCGGTAAACAATTCTGAAATTGGTCAGAGGTGTGGAATCATCTCCCATCCAGCTAGCACCCACCCCCCACGCAAGGAGCGTCCTCATTGCAAAGCTGGGAGACTGTGCCGAGGCATCTCTGAATAAAGGTGAGCTGAGCCCCAGGCCAGCTGCTGCTGAACTGTTCCCACCCTTCCCAGGGAAAACACCTGAATATGTACAAGGGCTTGAAAGCCTAGAGGAAGGGCCGTGGAGCCACACTAGCGACAGCACGCAGGCCAACTTGGTGCCTGCAGGCCAGCCAGGGTGGTCCTGGCCCCGGGTACTCTTCCGGAAGCTTTCCATTGTCCTGCCTGTGATACCCCTCCTGTCCCGGCCCCCACTGCTTTTTTCCTTCCTCACCTCTGTCCGGAGAGAAATTCCAGCGGAAGGTATGGGTGACACATCCTCTTCTTTACAGGTGGCAGCCTGGCAACTCCTGCAGAAAGGCCAGCAGTGCCCTACTCACACCGGGCCACCAACAAAGCTGTGGCCCCTCATTCCCTCCCACAAGCTCAGCCCCGAGACTGCTGACGGGGCAGAGAATATGGAGTCAGGCACAGCTTCAGGGGCTATTGCTGCCTGGAGCACTGTTTATACTGACCTCAACCAGGCACACCTGGGGAGGGCCGGCCGGCAGGGTAAGGCTGCCCAGGTCAGCTAATCCACAACCCTCAGGGAATCACATTGTTGAAAATCGACCTCGCTAAGGCAGAATAGAAGCCAAGGAAAATAAGGACACAATGCCATTTGCAGCACCGTAGATGAGTCTAGAGGTAATCACGTGACTTGTAGTAATTCAGAAAGTGAAAGACACATATCATATCATATCACTTATAGGTGTTACCTAAAAATGGATACCAGGGCAGATATTTCCACGGAGAAGGGCAATGACAGATGCATTAAACAAACTTATGGTTCACCAATGGAAAGGTGTGAGGATTGGTTTCTTTACGATATCGGGGTTAACAGACATATACAAACACAGGTGACATATATAATCACCAAAGACCTACGGAATACCAAGAGAAGACTACTCAACATTCTGTCATAACGTCCCTGGGAAAAGGATCCCAGGAAGAACAGACATCTGTATATGTGTAAAAGAACCACATCTTCGACACCTACAATAAGCCAAACATTGTAATCAAACTTGCTGTAATAAAAAATAAAAATTTAAATTAAAAATACGAACAAGAAGTAGGGAGACAAACTTGAGGGGCTTTCTCCTGGCACATTCCATTCTAAATTCCAATCTAGAACACGACTTCCATTGAGGCTCTGCTGCCCTAGTAACCAGATTTGGTAAGGGAGAACTGCTGCCACCTTGTGGCCGTTTCACACAACAGCAGCTTTAATCCCAGCGCTAATGGTCAGTTGATATTGAAAATCATTGCAGGCCTGTAAATGACACCTGCCCTGAAAACAAATCCTGGGGTCACATATCGACCAAAAAATTCAAAGGACGTCCATATTTCAAAACGACCGTTTCAAAAGGCATATTTTATGCACATTAGTGTTCTGCTTCTTTGTCCTTCATTCTTTTTTGGTTAAAAAGACGGGAGTGGAAAAAGGCCTCCGTCAGACTGGGCGAAAATCGTTGCAAACGAATCAAAGGACAAAGGTTTAATCTCCAATATATATAAACAGCTCATGCAGCTTAATTTTAAAAAAACAAAAAACCCAATACAAAAATGGGCAGAATTTATAAAGAGACGTTTCTTCAAAGAAGACACAGAGATGGCCAAGATGCACATGAAAAGCTGCTCAAGAGCACTAATGATTTGAGAAATGCAAATCAAAACTACAATGAGGTATCACCTCACACCTGTTAGAATCGGCATCATCAGAAATTCTACAAACAACAAATTCTGGGGAGGGTGTGGACAAAAGGAGCCCTCTTCCACTATTGGTGGGAATGTAAATTGATACCGTCACTATGGAGAACACTATGGAGTTTCCTTTGAAAAACTAGAAATAGAATTACCATCTGATCCAGCAATCCCACTTCTGGGCATATACCCAGAGAAAACCATAAATCAAAAAGGCACATTCACCACAATGTTCATTGCAGCACTATTTAAAATAGCCAGGTAATGGAAGCAACCTAAATGCCCACAGACACATGAATGGATAAAGATGGGGTACATATATAAAATGGAATATTACTCGGCCATAAAAAGGAATGAAACTGGGTCATTTGTAGAGACATCGATGGATCTAGAGACTGTCATATAGAATGAAGTAAGTCAGAAAGAGGAAAACAAATATTGTATATTAATGCATATATGTGGAACCTAAAAGATGGTACAGATGAACTGGTTTGCAAGGAAGAAATAGAGACACAGAGGTAGAGAAAAAACGTATGGACACCAAGTGTGGGAAGCCATGGGGTGGTGGTGGTGGGATGAGTCGGAGATTGGGATTGACCTGTATACATGTATATGCATAAAATACATAACTGATAATAACCTGCTGTATAAAAAAGTAAATAAAATTAAATTTCAAAATTTTAAAAAATAAAATTTAAAAATAAAACAGAAAAAAGTGCTTCCCTTCACACACATGTATTTATAGGAATGAATTATTTCCATGCTTATATCTATAAATACATAAAAGAGGAATAAAATCTAACTTGAACCATAAATGAAAAAAAACCTGAACCCACCAGTTATACAGAGGAAAACCCTATCAGGGCACTTGCTCCAGCGGTAAACAATTCTGAAATTGGTCAGAGGTGTGGAATCATCTCCCATCCAGCTAGCACCCACCCCCCACGCAAGAAGCGTCCTCATTGCAAAGCTGGGAGACCGTGCCGAGGCATCTCTGAATAAAGGTGAGCTGAGCCCCAGGCCAGCTGCTGCTGAACTGTTCCCACCCTTCCCAGGTAAAACACCTGAATATGTACAAGGGCTTGAAAGCCTAGAGGAAGGGCCGTGGAGCCACACTAGCGACAGCACGCAGGCCAACTTGGTGCCTGCAGGCCAGCCAGGGTGGTCCTGGCCCCGGGTACTCTTCCAGAAGCTTTCCATTGTCCTGCCTGTGATACCCCTCCTGTCCCGGCCCCCACTGCTTTTTTCCTTCCTCACCTCTGTCCGGAGAGAAATTCCAGCGGAAGGTATGGGTGACACATCCTCTTCTTTACAGATGGCAGCCTGGCAACTCCTGCAGAAAGGCCAGCAGTGCCCCACTCACACCGGGCCACCAACAAAGCTGTGGCCCCTCATTCCCTCCCACCAGCTCAGCCCCGAGACTGCTGACGGGGCAGAGAATATGGAGTCAGGCACAGCTTCAGGGGCTATTGCTGCCTGGAGCGCTGTTTATATTGACCTCAACCAGGCACACCTGGGGAGGGCCGGCCGGCAGGGTAAGGCTGCCCAGGTCAGCTAATCCACAACCCTCAGGGAATCACATTGTTGAAAATCGACCTCGCTAAGGCAGAATAGAAGCCAAGGAAAATAAGGACACAATGCCATTTGCAGCACCGTAGATGAGTCTAGAGGTAATCACGTGACTTGTAGTAATTCAGAAAGTGAAAGACACATATCATATCATATCACTTATAGGTGTTACCTAAAAATGGATACCAGGGCAGATATTTCCACGGAGAAGGGCAATGACAGATGCATTAAACAAACTTATGGTTCACCAATGGAAAGGTGTGAGGATTGGTTTCTTTACGATATCGGGGTTAACAGACATATACAAACACAGGTGACATATATAATCACCAAAGACCTACGGAATACCAAGAGAAGACTACTCAACATTCTGTCATAACGTCCCTGGGAAAAGGATCCCAGGAAGAACAGACATCTGTATATGTGTAAAAGAACCACATCTTCGACACCTACAATAAGCCAAACATTGTAATCAAACTTGCTGTAATAAAAAATAAAAATTTAAATTAAAAATACGAACAAGAAGTAGGGAGACAAACTTGAGGGGCTTTCTCCTGGCACATTCCATTCTAAATTCCAATCTAGAACACGACTTCCATTGAGGCTCTGCTGCCCTAGTAACCAGATTTGGTAAGGGAGAACTGCTGCCACCTTGTGGCCGTTTCACACAACAGCAGCTTTAATCCCAGCGCTAATGGTCAGTTGATATTCAAAATCATTGCAGGCCTGTAAATGACACCTGCCCTGAAAACAAATCCTGGGGTCACATATCGACCAAAAAATTCAAAGGACGTCCATATTTCAAAACGACCGTTTCAAAAGGCATATTTTATGCACATTAGTGTTCTGCTTCTTTGTCTTTCTTTCTTTTTTAGTTAAAAAGACGGGAGTGGAAAAAGGCATCCGTCAGACTGGGCGAAAATCATTGCAAACGAATCAAAGGACAAAGGTTTAATCTCCAATATATATAAACAGCTCATGCAGCTTAATTTTAAAAAAACAAACAACCCAATACAAAAATGGGCAGAATTTCTAAAGAGACGTTTCTTCAAAGAAGACACAGAGATGGCCAAGACGCACCTGAAAAGCTGCTCAAGAGCACTAATGATTTGAGAAATGCAAATCAAAACTACAATGAGGTATCACCTCACACCTGTTAGAATCGGCATCATCAGAAAATCTACAAACAACAAATTCTGGGGAGGGTGTGGACACAAGGAGCCCTCTTCCACTATTGGTGGGAATGTAAATTGATACCGTCACTATGGAGAACACTATGGAGTTTCCTTTGAAAAACTAGAAATAGAATTACCATCTGATCCAGCAATCCCACTTCTGGGCATATACCCAGAGAAAACCATAAATCAAAAAGGCACATTCACCACAATGTTCATTGCAGCACTATTTAAAAGAGCCAGGTAATGGAAGCAACCTAAATGCCCACAGACAGATGAATGGATAAAGATGGTGTACATATATAAAATGGAATATTACTCGGCCAATAAAAGGAATGAAACTGGGTCATTTGTAGAGACATCGATGGATCTAGAGACTGTCATATAGAATGAAGTAAGTCAGAAAGAGGAAAAGAAATATTTTATATTAATGCATATATGTGGAACCTAAAAGATGGTACAGATGAACTGGTTTGCAAGGAAGAAATAGAGACACAGAGGTAGAGAAAAAACGTATGGACACCAAGTGTGGGAAGCCATGGGGTGGTGGTGGTGGGATGAGTCGGAGATTGGGATTGACCTGTATACATGTATATGCATAAAATACATAACTGATAATAACCTGCTGTATAAAAAAGTAAATAAAATTAAATTTCAAAATTTTAAAAAATAAAATTTAAAAATAAAACAGAAAAAAGTGCTTCCCTTCACACACATGTATTTATAGGAATGAATTATTTCCATGCTTATATCTATAAATACATAAAAGAGGAATAAAATCTAACTTGAACCATAAACGAAAAAAAACCTGAACCCACCAGTTATACAGAGGAAAACCCTATCAGGGCACTTGCTCCAGTGGTAAACAATTCTGAAATTGGTCAGAGGTGTGGAATCATCTCCCATCCAGCTAGCACCCACCCCCCACGCAAGGAGCGTCCTCATTGCAAAGCTGGGAGACTGTGCCGAGGCATCTCTGAATAAAGGTGAGCTGAGCCCCAGGCCAACTGCTGCTGAACTGTTCCCACCCTTCCCAGGTAAAACACCTGAATATGTACAAGGGCTTGAAAGCCTAGAGGAAGGGCCGTGGAGCCACACTAGCGACAGCACGCAGGCCAACTTGGTGCCTGCAGGCCAGCCAGGGTGGTCCTGGCCCCGGGTACTCTTCCGGAAGATTTCCATTGTCCTGCCTGTGATACCCCTCCTGTCCCGGCCCCCACTGCTTTTTTCCTTCCTCACCTCTGTCCGGAGAGAAATTCCAGCGGAAGGTATGGGTGACACATCCTCTTCTTTACAGGTGGCAGCCTGGCAACTCCTGCAGAAAGGCCAGCAGTGCCCTACTCACACCGGGCCACCAACAAAGCTGTGGCCCCTCATTCCCTCCCACAAGCTCAGCCCCGAGACTGCTGACGGGGCAGAGAATATGGAGTCAGGCACAGCTTCAGGGGCTATTGCTGCCTGGAGCACTGTTTATACTGACCTCAACCAGGCACACCTGGGGAGGGCCGGCAGGCAGGGTAAGGCTGCCCAGGTCAGCTAATCCACAACCCTCAGGGAATCACATTGTTGAAAATCGACCTCGCTATGGCAGAATAGAAGCCAAGGAAAATAAGGACACAATGCCATTTGCAGCACCGTAGATGAGTCTAGAGGTAATCACGTGACTTGTAGTAAGTCAGAAAGTGAAAGACACATATCATATCATATCACTTATAGGTGTTACCTAAAAATGGATACCAGGGCAGATATTTCCACGGAGAAGGGCAATGACAGATGCATTAAACAAACTTATGGTTCACCAAAGGAAAGGTGTGAGGATTGGTTTCTCTACGATATCGGGGTTAACAGACATATACAAACACAGGTGACATATATAATCACCAAAGACCTACGGAATACCAAGAGAAGACTACTCAACATTCTGTCATAACGTCCCTGGGAAAAGGATCCCAGGAAGAACAGACATCTGTATATGTGTAAAAGAACCACATCTTCGACACCTACAATAAGCCAAACATTGTAATCAAACTTGCTGTAATAAAAAATTAAAATTTAAATTAAAAATACGAACAAGAAGTAGGGAGACAAACTTGAGGGGCTTTCTCCTGGCACATTCCATTCTAAATTCCTATCTAGAACACGACTTCCATTGAGGCTCTGCTGCCCTAGTAACCAGATTTGGTAAGGGAGAACTGCTGCCACCTTGTGGCCGTTTCACACAACAGCAGCTTTAATCCCAGCGCTAATGGTCAGTTGATATTGAAAATCATTGCAGGCCTGTAAATGACACCTGCCCTGAAAACAAATCCTGGGGTCACATATCGACCAAAAAATTCAAAGGACGTCCATATTTCAAAACGACCGTTTCAAAAGGCATATTTTATGCACATTAGTGTTCTGCTTCTTTGTCCTTCATTCTTTTTTGGTTAAAAAGACGGGAGTGGAAAAAGGCCTCCGTCAGACTGGGCGAAAATCGTTGCAAACGAATCAAAGGACAAAGGTTTAATCTCCAATATATATAAACAGCTCATGCAGCTTAATTTTAAAAAAACAAAAAACCCAATACAAAAATGGGCAGAATTTATAAAGAGACGTTTCTTCAAAGAAGACACAGAGATGGCCAAGATGCACATGAAAAGCTGCTCAAGAGCACTAATGATTTGAGAAATGCAAATCAAAACTACAATGAGGTATCACCTCACACCTGTTAGAATCGGCATCATCAGAAATTCTACAAACAACAAATTCTGGGGAGGGTGTGGACAAAAGGAGCCCTCTTCCACTATTGGTGGGAATGTAAATTGATACCGTCACTATGGAGAACACTATGGAGTTTCCTTTGAAAAACTAGAAATAGAATTACCATCTGATCCAGCAATCCCACTTCTGGGCATATACCCAGAGAAAACCATAAATCAAAAAGGCACATTCACCACAATGTTCATTGCAGCACTATTTAAAATAGCCAGGTAATGGAAGCAACCTAAATGCCCACAGACACATGAATGGATAAAGATGGGGTACATATATAAAATGGAATATTACTCGGCCATAAAAAGGAATGAAACTGGGTCATTTGTAGAGACATCGATGGATCTAGAGACTGTCATATAGAATGAAGTAAGTCAGAAAGAGGAAAACAAATATTGTATATTAATGCATATATGTGGAACCTAAAAGATGGTACAGATGAACTGGTTTGCAAGGAAGAAATAGAGACACAGAGGTAGAGAAAAAACGTATGGACACCAAGTGTGGGAAGCCATGGGGTGGTGGTGGTGGGATGAGTCGGAGATTGGGATTGACCTGTATACATGTATATGCATAAAATACATAACTGATAATAACCTGCTGTATAAAAAAGTAAATAAAATTAAATTTCAAAATTTTAAAAAATAAAATTTAAAAATAAAACAGAAAAAAGTGCTTCCCTTCACACACATGTATTTATAGGAATGAATTATTTCCATGCTTATATCTATAAATACATAAAAGAGGAATAAAATCTAACTTGAACCATAAATGAAAAAAAACCTGAACCCACCAGTTATACAGAGGAAAACCCTATCAGGGCACTTGCTCCAGCGGTAAACAATTCTGAAATTGGTCAGAGGTGTGGAATCATCTCCCATCCAGCTAGCACCCACCCCCCACGCAAGAAGCGTCCTCATTGCAAAGCTGGGAGACCGTGCCGAGGCATCTCTGAATAAAGGTGAGCTGAGCCCCAGGCCAGCTGCTGCTGAACTGTTCCCACCCTTCCCAGGTAAAACACCTGAATATGTACAAGGGCTTGAAAGCCTAGAGGAAGGGCCGTGGAGCCACACTAGCGACAGCACGCAGGCCAACTTGGTGCCTGCAGGCCAGCCAGGGTGGTCCTGGCCCCGGGTACTCTTCCAGAAGCTTTCCATTGTCCTGCCTGTGATACCCCTCCTGTCCCGGCCCCCACTGCTTTTTTCCTTCCTCACCTCTGTCTGGAGAGAAATTCCAGCGGAAGGTATGGGTGACACATCCTCTTCTTTACAGATGGCAGCCTGGCAACTCCTGCAGAAAGGCCAGCAGTGCCCCACTCACACCGGGCCACCAACAAAGCTGTGGCCCCTCATTCCCTCCCACCAGCTCAGCCCCGAGACTGCTGACGGGGCAGAGAATATGGAGTCAGGCACAGCTTCAGGGGCTATTGCTGCCTGGAGCGCTGTTTATATTGACCTCAACCAGGCACACCTGGGGAGGGCCGGCCGGCAGGGTAAGGCTGCCCAGGTCAGCTAATCCACAACCCTCAGGGAATCACATTGTTGAAAATCGACCTCGCTAAGGCAGAATAGAAGCCAAGGAAAATAAGAACACAATGCCATTTGCAGCACAGTAGATGAGTCTAGAGGTAATCACGTGACTTGTAGTAAGTCAGAAAGTGAAAGACACATATCATATCATATAACTTATAGGTGTTACCTAAAATTGGATACCAGGGCAGATATTTCCACGGAGAAGGGCAATGACAGATGCATTAAACAAACTTATGGTTCACCAATGGAAAGTTGTGAGGATTGGTTTCATTACGATATCGGGGTTAACAGACATATACAAACACAGGTGACATATATAATCACCAAAGACCTACGGAATACCAAGAGAAGACTACTCAACATTCTGTCATAACGTCCCTGGGAAAAGGATCCCAGGAAGAACAGACATCTGTATATGTGTAAAAGAACCACATCTTCGACACCTACAATAAGCCAAACATTATAATCAAACTTGCTGTAATAAAAAATTAAAATTTAAATTAAAAATACGAACAAGAAGTAGGGAGACAAACTTGAGGGGCTTTCTCCTGGCACATTCCATTCTAAATTCCAATCTAGAACACGACTTCCATTGAGGCTCTGCTGCCCTAGTAACCAGATTTGGTAAGGGAGAACTGCTGCCACCTTGTGGCCGTTTCACAGAACAGCAGCTTTAATCCCAGCGCTAATGGTCAGTTGATATTCAAAATCATTGCAGGCCTGTAAATGACACCTGCCCTGAAAACAAATCCTGGGGTCACATATCGACCAAAAAATTCAAAGGACGTCCATATTTCAAAACGACCGTTTCAAAAGGCATATTTTATGCACATTAGTGTTCTGCTTCTTTGTCTTTCTTTCTTTTTTGGTTAAAAAGACGGGAGTGGAAAAAGGCATCCGTCAGACTGGGCGAAAATCGTTGCAAACGAATCAAAGGACAAAGGTTTAATCTCCAATATATATAAACAGCTCATGCAGCTTAATTTTAAAAAAACAAACAACCCAATACAAAAATGGGCAGAAGTTCTAAAGAGACGTTTCTTCAAAGAAGACACAGAGATGGCCAAGACGCACATGAAAAGCTGCTCAAGAGCACTAATGATTTGAGAAATGCAAATCAAAACTACAATGAGGTATCACCTCACACCTGTTAGAATCGGCATCATCAGAAAATCTACAAACAACAAATTCTGGGGAGGGTGTGGACAAAAGGAGCCCTCTTCCACTATTGGTGGGAATGTAAATTGATACCGTCACTATGGAGAACACTATGGAGTTTCCTTTAAAAAACTAGAAATAGAATTACCATCTGATCCAGGAATCCCACTTCGGGGCATATACCCAGAGAAAACCATAAATCAAAAAGGCACATTCACCACAATGTTCATTGCAGCACTATTTAAAAGAGCCAGGTAATGGAAGCAACCTAAATGCCCACAGACAGATGAATGGATAAAGATGGGGTACATATATAAAATGGAATATTACTCGGCCATAAAAAGGAATGAAACTGAGTCATTTGTAGAGACATCGAAGGATCTAGAGACTGTCATATAGAATGAAGTAAGTCAGAAATAGGAAAACAAATATTGTATATTAATGCATATATGTGGAACCTAAAAGATGGTACAGATGAACTGGTTTGCAGGGAAGAAATAGAGATACAGAGGTAGAGAACAAACGTATGGAAACCAAGTGTGGGAAGCCATGGGGTGGTGGTGGTGGGATGAGTTGGGAGATTGGGATTGACCTGTATACATGTATATGCATAAAATACATAACTGATAATAACCTGCTGTATAAAAAAGTAAATAAAATTAAATTTCAAAATTTTAAAAAATAAAATTTAAAAATAAAACAGAAAAAAGTGCTTCCCTTCACACACATGTATTTATAGGAATGAATTATTTCCATGCTTATATCTATAAATACATAAAAGAGGAATAAAATCTAACTTGAACCATAAACGAAAAAAAACCTGAACCCACCAGTTATACAGAGGAAAACCCTATCAGGGCACTTGCTCCAGCGGTAAACAATTCTGAAATTTGTCAGAGGTGTGGAATCATCTCCCATCCAGCTAGCACCCACCCCCCACGCAAGGAGCGTCCTCATTGCAAAGCTGGGAGACCGTGCCGAGGCATCTCTGAATAAAGGTGAGCTGAGCCCCAGGCCAGCTGCTGCTGAACTGTTCCCACCCTTCCCAGGTAAAACACCTGAATATGTACAAGGGCTTGAAAGCGTAGAGGACGGGCCGTGGAGCCACACTAGCGACAGCACGCAGGCCAACTTGGTGCCTGCAGGCCAGCCAGGGTGGTCCTGGCCCCGGGTACTCTTCCAGAAGCTTTCCATTGTCCTGCCTGTGATACCCCTCCTGTCCCGGCCCCCACTGCTTTTTTCCTTCCTCACCTCTGTCCGGAGAGAAATTCCAGCGGAAGGTATGGGTGACACATCCTCTTCTTTACAGGTGGCAGCCTGGCAACTCCTGCAGAAAGGCCAGCAGTGCCCCACTCACACCGGGCCACCAACAAAACTGTGGCCCCTCATTCCCTCCCACCAGCTCAGCCCCGAGACTGCTGACGGGGCAGAGAATATGGAGTCAGGCACAGCTTCAGGGGCTATTGCTGCCTGGAGCGCTTTTTATATTGATCTCAACCAGGCACACTTGGGGAGGGCCGCCCGGCAGGGTAAGGCTGCCCAGGTCAGCTAATCCACAACCCTCAGGGAATCACATTGTTGAAAATGGACCTCGATAAGGCAGAATAGAAGCCAAGGAAAATAAGGACACAATGCCATTTGCAGCACCGTAGATGAGTCTAGAGGTAATCACGTGACTTGTAGTAAGTCAGAAAGTGAAAGACACATATCATATCATATCACTTATAGGTGTTACCTAAAAATGGATACCAGGGCAGATATTTCCACGGAGAAGGGCAATCACAGATTCATTAAACACACTTATGGTTCACCAACGGAAATGTGTGAGGATTGGTTTCATTACGATATCGGGGTTAACAGACATATACAAACACAGGTGACATATATAATCACCAAAGACCTACGGAATACCAAGAGAAGACTACTCAGCATTCTGTCATAACGTCCCTGTGAAAAGATTCCCAGGAAGAACAGACATCTGTATATGCGTAAAAGAACCACATCTTTGACACCTACAATAAGCCAAACATTGTAATCAAACTTGCTGTAATAAAAAATAAAAATTTAAATTAAAAATACGAACAAGAAGTAGGGAGACAAACTTGAGTGTTTTTCTCCTGGCACATTCCATTCTAAATTCCAATCTAGAACACGACTTCCATTGAGGCTCTGCTGCCCTAGTAACCAGATTTGGTAAGGGAGAACTGCTGCCACCTTGTGGCCGTTTCACACAACAGCAGCTTTAATCCCAGCGCTAATGGTCAGTTGATATTGAAAATCATTGCAGGCCTGTAAATGACACCTGCCCTGAAAACAAATCCTGGGGTCACATATCGACCAAAAAATTCAAAGGACGTCCATATTTCAAAACGACCGTTTCAAAAGGCATATTTTATGCACATTAGTGTTCTGCTTCTTTGTCTTTCTTTCTTTTTTGGTTAAAAAGACGGGAATGGAAAAAGGCATCCCTCAGACTGGGCGAAAATCGTTGCAAACGAATCAATGGACAAAGGTTTAATCTCCAATATATATAAACAGCTCATGCAGCTTAATATGAAAAAAACAAACAACCCAATACAAAAATGGGCAGAAGTTCTAAAGAGACGTTTCTTCAAAGAAGACACAGAGATGGCCAAGACGCACATGAAAAGCTGCTCAAGAGCACTAATTATTAGAGAAATGCAAATCAAAACTACAATGAGGTATCACCTCACACCTGTTAGGATCGGCATCATCAGAAAATCTACAAACAACAAATTCTGGGGAGGGTGTGGACAAAAGGAGCCCTCTTGCACTATTGGTGGGAATGTAAATTGATACCGTCACTATGGAGAACAGTATGGAGTTTCCTTTAAAAAACTAGAAATAGAATTACCATCCGATCCAGCAATCCCACTTCTGGGCATATACCCAGAGAAAACCATAAATCAAAAAGGCACATTCACCACAATGTTCATTGCACCACAATTTAAAAGAGCCAGGTAATGGAAGCAACCTAAATGCCCACAGACAGATGAATGGATAAAGATGGGGTACATATATAAAATGGAATATTACTCGGCCATAAAAAGGAATGAAACTGGGTCATTTTTGGAGACATCGATGGATCTAGAGACTGTCATACAGAATGAAGTAAGTCAGAAAGAGGAAAAGAAATATTTTATATTAATGCATATATGTGGAACCTAAAAAATGGTACAGATGAACTGGTTAGCAGGGAAGAAATTGAGACGCAGAGGTAGAGAACAAACGTATGGACACCAAGTGTGGGAAGCCATCGGGTGGTGGTGGTGGGTTGAGTTGGGAGATTGGGATTGACCTGTATACATGTATATGCATAAAATACATAACTGATAATAACCTGCTGTATAAAAAAGTAAATAAAATTAAATTTCAAAATTTTAAAAAATAAAATATAAAAATAAAACAGAAAAAAGTTCTTCCCTTCACACACATGTATTTATAGGAATGAATTATTTCCATGCTTATATCTATAAATACATAAAAGAGGAATAAAATCTAACTTGAACCATAAACGAAAAAAAGCCTGAACCCACCAGTTATACAGAGGAAAACCCTATCAGGGCACTTGCTCCAGCGGTAAACAATTCTGAAATTGGTCAGAGGTGTGGAATCATCTCCCATCCAGCTAGCACCCACCCCCCACGCAAGGAGCGTCCTCATTGCAAAGCTGGGAGACCGTGCCGAGGCATCTCTGAAAAAGGTGAGCTGAGCCCCAGGCCAGCTGCTGCTGAACTGTTCCCACCCTTCCCAGGTAAAACACCTGAATATGTACAAGGGCTTGAAAGCCTAGAGGAAGGGCCGTGGAGCCACACTAGCGACATCACACAGGCCAACTTGGTGCCTGCAGGCCAGCCAGGGTGGTCCTGGCCCCAGGTACTCTTCCGGAAGCTATCCATTGTCCTGCCTGTGATACCCCTCCTGTCCCGGCCCCCATTGCTTTTTTCCTTCCTCACCTCTGTCTGCAGAGAAATTCCAGCGGAAGGTATGGGTGACACATCCTCTTCTTTACAGGTGGCAGCATGGCAACTCCTGCAGAAAGGCCAGCAGTGTCCCACTCACACCGGGCCACCAACAAAACTGTGGCCCCTCATTCCCTCCCACCAGCTCAGCCCCGAGACTGCTGACGGGGCAGAGAATATGGAGTCAGGCACAGCTTCAGGGGCTATTGCTGCCTGGAGCGCTGTTTATATTGACCTCAAACAGGCACACCTGGGGAGGGCCGGCCGGCAGGGTAAGGCTGCCCAGGTCAGCTAATCCACAACCCTCAGGGAATCAAATTGTTGAAAATCGACCTCGCTAAGGCAGAATAGAAGCAAAGGAAAATAAGGACACAATGCCATTGGCAGCACCGTAGATGAGTCTAGAGGTAATCACGTGACTTGTAGTAAGTCAGAAAGTGAAAGACACATATCATATCACTTATAGGTGTTACCTAAAAATGGATACCAGGGCAGATATTTCCACGGAGAAGGGCAATCACAGATTCATTAAACACACTTATGGTTCACCAATGGAAATGTGTGAGGATTGGTTTCTTTACGACATCGGGGTTAACAGACATATACAAACACAGGTGACATATATAATCACCAAAGACCTACGGAATACCAAGAGAAGACTACTCAACATTCTGTCATAACGTCCCTGGGAAAAGGATCCCAGGAAGAACAGACATCTGTATATGTGTAAAAGAACCACATCTTCGACACCTACAATAAGCCAAACATTGTAATCAAACTTGCTGTAATAAAAAATAAAAATTTAAATTAAAATTACGAACAAGAAGTAGGGAGACAAACTTGAGGGGCTTTCTCCTGGCACATTCCATTCTAAATTCCAATCTAGAACACGACTTCCATTGAGGCTCTGCTGCCCTAGTAACCAGATTTGGTAAGGGAGAACTGCTGCCACCTTGTGGCCGTTTCACACAACAGCAGCTTTAATCCCAGCGCTAATGGTCAGTTGATATTCAAAATCATTGCAGGCCTGTAATTGACACCTGCCCTGAAAACAAATCCTGGGGTCACATATCGACCAAAAAATTCAAAGGACGTCCATATTTCAAAACGACCGTTTCAAAAGGCATAATTTATGCACATTAGTGTTCTGCTTCTTTGTCTTTCTTTCTTTTTTGGTTAAAAAGACGGGAATGGAAAAAGGCATCCCTCAGACTGGGCGAAAATCGTTGCAAACGAATCAATGGACAAAGGTTTAATCTCCAATATATATAAACAGCTCATGCAGCTTAATTTTAAAAAAACAAACAACCCAATACAAAAATGGGCAGAAGTTCTAAAGAGACGTTTCTTCAAAGAAGACACAGAGATGGCCAAGACGCACATGAAAAGCTGCTCAAGAGCACTAATTATTAGAGAAATGCAAATCAAAACTACAATGAGGTATCACCTCACACCTGTTAGGATCGCCATCATCAGAAAATCTACAAAAAACAAATTCTGGGGAGGGTGTGGACAAAAGGAGCGCTCTTCCACTATTGGTGGGAATGTAAATTGATACCGTCACTATGGAGAACAGTATGGAGTTTCCTTTAAAAAACAAGAAATAGAATTACCATCCGATCCAGCAATTCCACTTCTGGGCATATACCCAGAGAAAACCATAAATCAAAAAGGCACATTCACCGCAATGTTCATTGCAGCACTATTTAAATAGCCAGGTAATGGAAGCAACCTAAAGGCCCACAGACAGATGAATGGATAAAGATGGGGTACATATATAAAATGGAATATTACTCGGCCATAAAAAGGAATGAAACTGGGTTATTTGTAGAGACATCGATGGATCTAGAGACTGTCATATAGAATGAAGTAAGTCAGAAAGTGGAAAACAAATATTGTATATTAATGCATATATGTGGATCCTAAAAGATGGTACAGATGAACTGGTTTGCAGGGAAGAAATAGAGACACAGAGGTAGAGAACAAACATATGGACACCAAGTGTGGGAAGCCATGGGGTGGTGGTGGTGGGATGAGTTGGGATATTGGGATTGACCTGTATACATGTATAGGCATAAAATACATAACTGATAATAACCTGCTGTATAAAAAAGTAAATAAAATTAAATTCCATATTTTAAAAAATAAAATTTAAAAATAAAACAGAAAAAAGTTCTTCCCTTCACACACATGTATTTATAGGAATTAATTATTTCCATGCTTATATCTATAAATACATAAAAGAGGAATAAAATCTAACTTGAACCATAAACGAAAAAAAACCTGAACCCATCAGTTATACAGAGGAAAACCCTATCAGGGCACTTGCTCCAGCAGTAAACAATTCTGAAATTGTTCAGAGGTGTGGAATCATCCCCCATCCAGCTAGCACCCACACACCACGCAAGGAGCGTCCTCATTGCAAAGCTGGGAGTCCGTGCCGAGGCATCTCTGAATAAAGGTGAGCTGAGCCCCAGGCCAGCTGCTGCTGAACTGTTCCCACCCTTCCCAGGTAAAACACCTGAATATGTACAAGGGCTTGAAAGCCTAGAGGAAGGGTCGTGGAGCCACACTAGCGACAGCACACAGGCCAACTTGGTGCCTGCAGGCCAGCCAGGGTGGTCCTGGCCCCGGGTACTCTTCCGGAAGCTTTCCATGGTCCTGCCTGTGATACCCCTCCTGTCCCGGCCCCCAATGCTTTTTTCCTTCCTCACCTCTGTCCGGAGAGAAATTCCAGCGGAAGGTATGGGTGACACATCCTCTTCTTTACAGGTGGCAGCCTGGCAACTCCTGCAGAAATGCCAGCAGTGCCCCACTCACACCGGGCCACCAACAAAGCTGTGGCCCCTCATTCCCTCCCACCAGCTCAGCCCCGAGACTGCTGACGGGGCAGAGAATGTGGAGTCAGGCACAGCTTCAGGGGCTATTGCTGCCTGGAGCGCTGTTTATATTGACCTCAACCAGGCACACCTGGGGAGGGCCGGCCGGCAGGGTAAGGCTGCCCAAGTCAGCTAATCCACAACCCTCAGGGAATCACATTGTTGAAAATGGACCTCGCTAAGGCAGAATAGAAGCCAAGGAAAATAAGGACACAATGCCATTTGCAGCACCGTAGATGAGTCTAGAGGTAATCACGTGACTTGTAGTAAGTCAGAAAGTGAAAGACACATATCATATCATATCACTTATAGGTGTTTCCTAAAAATGGATACCAGGGCAGATATTTCCACGGAGAAGGGCAATCACAGATTCATTAAACACACTTATGGTACACCAATGGAAAGGTGTGAGGATTGGTTTCATTACGATATCGGGGTTAACAGACATATACAAACACAGGTGACATATATAATCACCAAAGACCTACGGAATACCAAGAGAAGACTACTCAACATTCTGTCATAACGTCCCTGGGAAAAGGATCCCAGGAAGAACAGACATCTGTATATGCGTAAAAGAACCACATCTCCGACACCTACAATAAGCAAACATTGTAATCAAACTTGCTGTAATAAAAAATAAAAATTTAAATTAAAAATACGAACAAGAAGTAGGGAGACAAACTTGAGTGTTTTTCTCCTGGCACATTCCATTCTAAATTCCAATCTAGAACACGACTTCCATTGAGGCTCTGCTGCCCTAGTAACCAGATTTGGTAAGGGAGAACTGCTGCCACCTTGTGGCCGTTTCACACAACAGCAGCTTTAATCCCAGCGCTAATGGTCAGTTGATATTCAAAATCATTGCAGGCCTGTAAATGACACCTGCCCTGAAAACAAATCCTGGGGTCACATATCGACCAAAAAATTCAAAGGACGTCCATATTTCAAAACGACCGTTTCAAAAGGCATATTTTATGCACATTAGTGTTCTGCTTCTTTGTCTTTCTTTCTTTTTTGGTTAAAAAGACGGGAGTGGAAAAAGGCATCCGTCAGACTGGGCGAAAATCATTGCAAACGAATCAAAGGACAAAGGTTTAATCTCCAATATATATAAACAGCTCATGCAGCTTAATTTTAAAAAAACAAACAACCCAATACAAAAATGGGCAGAATTTCTAAAGTGACGTTTCTTCAAAGAAGACACAGAGATGGCCAAGACGCACATGAAAAGCTGCTCAAGAGCACTAATGATTTGAGAAATGCAAATCAAAACTACAATGAGGTATCACCTCACACCTGTTAGAATCGGCATCATCAGAAAATCTACAAACAACAAATTCTGGGGAGGGTGTGGACACAAGGAGCCCTCTTCCACTATTGGTGGGAATGTAAATTGATACCGTCACTATGGAGAACACTATGGAGTTTCCTTTGAAAAACTAGAAATAGAATTACCATCTGATCCAGCAATCCCACTTCTGGGCATATACCCAGAGAAAACCATAAATCAAAAAGGCACATTCACCACAATGTTCATTGCAGCACTATTTAAAAGAGCCAGGTAATGGAAGCAACCTAAATGCCCACAGACAGATGAATGGATAAAGATGGTGTACATATATAAAATGGAATATTACTCGGCCAATAAAAGGAATGAAACTGGGTCATTTGTAGAGACATCGATGGATCTAGAGACTGTCATATAGAATGAAGTAAGTCAGAAAGAGGAAAACAAATATTGTATATTAATGCATATATGTGGAACCTAAAAGATGGTACAGATGAACTGGTTTGCAAGGAAGAAATAGAGACACAGAGGTAGAGAACAAACGTATGGACACCAAGTGTGGGAAGCCATGGGGTGGTGGTGGTGGGATGAGTCGGAGATTGGGATTGACCTGTATACATGTATATGCATAAAATACATAACTGATAATAACCTGCTGTATAAAAAAGTAAATAAAATTAAATTTCAAAATTTTAAAAAATAAAATTTAAAAATAAAACAGAAAAAAGTGCTTCCCTTCACACACATGTATTTATAGGAATGAATTATTTCCATGCTTATATCTATAAATACATAAAAGAGGAATAAAATCTAACTTGAACCATAAACGAAAAAAAACCTGAACCCACCAGTTATACAGAGGAAAACCCTATCAGGGCACTTGCTCCAGTGGTAAACAATTCTGAAATTGGTCAGAGGTGTGGAATCATCTCCCATCCAGCTAGCACCCACCCCCCACGCAAGGAGCGTCCTCATTGCAAAGCTGGGAGACTGTGCCGAGGCATCTCTGAATAAAGGTGAGCTGAGCCCCAGGCCAACTGCTGCTGAACTGTTCCCACCCTTCCCATGTAAAACACCTGAATATGTACAAGGGCTTGAAAGCCTAGAGGAAGGGCCGTGGAGCCACACTAGCGACAGCACGCAGGCCAACTTGGTGCCTGCAGGCCAGCCAGGGTGGTCCTGGCCCCGGGTACTCTTCCGGAAGATTTCCATTGTCCTGCCTGTGATACCCCTCCTGTCCCGGCCCCCACTGCTTTTTTCCTTCCTCACCTCTGTCCGGAGAGAAATTCCAGCGGAAGGTATGGGTGACACATCCTCTTCTTTACAGGTGGCAGCCTGGCAACTCCTGCAGAAAGGCCAGCAGTGCCCTACTCACACCGGGCCACCAACAAAGCTGTGGCCCCTCATTCCCTCCCACCAGCTCAGCCCCGAGACTGCTGACGGGGCAGAGAATATGGAGTCAGGCACAGCTTCAGGGGCTATTGCTGCCTGGAGCACTGTTTATACTGACCTCAACCAGGCACACCTGGGGAGGGCCGGCAGGCAGGGTAAGGCTGCCCAGGTCAGCTAATCCACAACCCTCAGGGAATCACATTGTTGAAAATCGACCTCGCTAAGGCAGAATAGAAGCCAAGGAAAATAAGGACACAATGCCATTTGCAGCACCGTAGATGAGTCTAGAGGTAATCACGTGACTTGTAGTAAGTCAGAAAGTGAAAGACACATATCATATCATATCACTTATAGGTGTTACCTAAAAATGGATACCAGGGCAGATATTTCCACGGAGAAGGGCAATGACAGATGCATTAAACAAACTTATGGTTCACCAAAGGAAAGGTGTGAGGATTGGTTTCTCTACGATATCGGGGTTAACAGACATATACAAACACAGGTGACATATATAATCACCAAAGACCTACGGAATACCAAGAGAAGACTACTCAACATTCTGTCATAACGTCCCTGGGAAAAGGATCCCAGGAAGAACAGACATCTGTATATGTGTAAAAGAACCACATCTTCGACACCTACAATAAGCCAAACATTGTAATCAAACTTGCTGTAATAAAAAATAAAAATTTAAATTAAAAATACGAACAAGAAGTAGGGAGACAAACTTGAGGGGCTTTCTCCTGGCACATTCCATTCTAAATTCCTATCTAGAACACGACTTCCATTGAGGCTCTGCTGCCCTAGTAACCAGATTTGGTAAGGGAGAACTGCTGCCACCTTGTGGCCGTTTCACACAACAGCAGCTTTAATCCCAGCGCTAATGGTCAGTTGATATTGAAAATCATTGCAGGCCTGTAAATGACACCTGCCCTGAAAACAAATCCTGGGGTCACATATCGACCAAAAAATTCAAAGGACGTCCATATTTCAAAACGACCGTTTCAAAAGGCATATTTTATGCACATTAGTGTTCTGCTTCTTTGTCCTTCATTCTTTTTTGGTTAAAAAGACGGGAGTGGAAAAAGGCATCCGTCAGACTGGGCGAAAATCGTTGCAAACGAATCAAAGGACAAAGGTTTAATCTCCAATATATATAAACAGCTCATGCAGCTTAATTTTAAAAAAACAAAAAACCCAATACAAAAATGGGCAGAATTTATAAAGAGACGTTTCTTCAAAGAAGACACAGAGATGGCCAAGATGCACATGAAAAGCTGCTCAAGAGCACTAATGATTTGAGAAATGCAAATCAAAACTACAATGAGGTATCACCTCACACCTGTTAGAATCGGCATCATCAGAAATTCTACAAACAACAAATTCTGGGGAGGGTGTGGACAAAAGGAGCCCTCTTCCACTATTGGTGGGAATGTAAATTGATACCGTCACTATGGAGAACACTATGGAGTTTCCTTTGAAAAACTAGAAATAGAATTACCATCTGATCCAGCAATCCCACTTCTGGGCATATACCCAGAGAAAACCATAAATCAAAAAGGCACATTCACCACAATGTTCATTGCAGCACTATTTAAAATAGCCAGGTAATGGAAGCAACCTAAATGCCCACTGACACATGAATGGATAAAGATGGGGTACATATATAAAATGGAATATTACTCGGCCATAAAAAGGAATGAAACTGGGTCATTTGTAGAGACATCGATGGATCTAGAGACTGTCATATAGAATGAAGTAAGTCAGAAAGAGGAAAACAAATATTGTATATTAATGCATATATGTGGAACCTAAAAGATGGTACAGATGAACTGGTTTGCAAGGAAGAAATAGAGACACAGAGGTAGAGAAAAAACGTATGGACACCAAGTGTGGGAAGCCATGGGGTGGTGGTGGTGGGATGAGTCGGAGATTGGGATTGACCTGTATACATGTATATGCATAAAATACATAACTGATAATAACCTGCTGTATAAAAAAGTAAATAAAATTAAATTTCAAAATTTTAAAAAATAAAATTTAAAAATAAAACAGAAAAAAGTGCTTCCCTTCACACACATGTATTTATAGGAATGAATTATTTCCATGCTTATATCTATAAATACATAAAAGAGGAATAAAATCTAACTTGAACCATAAATGAAAAAAAACCTGAACCCACCAGTTATACAGAGGAAAACCCTATCAGGGCACTTGCTCCAGCGGTAAACAATTCTGAAATTGGTCAGAGGTGTGGAATCATCTCCCATCCAGCTAGCACCCACCCCCCACGCAAGAAGCGTCCTCATTGCAAAGCTGGGAGACCGTGCCGAGGCATCTCTGAATAAAGGTGAGCTGAGCCCCAGGCCAGCTGCTGCTGAACTGTTCCCACCCTTCCCAGGTAAAACACCTGAATATGTACAAGGGCTTGAAAGCCTAGAGGAAGGGCCGTGGAGCCACACTAGCGACAGCACGCAGGCCAACTTGGTGCCTGCAGGCCAGCCAGGGTGGTCCTGGCCCCGGGTACTCTTCCAGAAGCTTTCCATTGTCCTGCCTGTGATACCCCTCCTGTCCCGGCCCCCACTGCTTTTTTCCTTCCTCACCTCTGTCCGGAGAGAAATTCCAGCGGAAGGTATGGGTGACACATCCTCTTCTTTACAGATGGCAGCCTGGCAACTCCTGCAGAAAGGCCAGCAGTGCCCCACTCACACCGGGCCACCAACAAAGCTGTGGCCCCTCATTCCCTCCCACCAGCTCAGCCCCGAGACTGCTGACGGGGCAGAGAATATGGAGTCAGGCACAGCTTCAGGGGCTATTGCTGCCTGGAGCGCTGTTTATATTGACCTCAACCAGGCACACCTGGGGAGGGCCGGCCGGCAGGGTAAGGCTGCCCAGGTCAGCTAATCCACAACCCTCAGGGAATCACATTGTTGAAAATCGACCTCGCTAAGGCAGAATAGAAGCCAAGGAAAATAAGGACACAATGCCATTTGCAGCACAGTAGATGAGTCTAGAGGTAATCACGTGACTTGTAGTAAGTCAGAAAGTGAAAGACACATATCATATCATATAACTTATAGGTGTTACCTAAAATTGGATACCAGGGCAGATATTTCCACGGAGAAGGGCAATGACAGATGCATTAAACAAACTTATGGTTCACCAATGGAAAGTTGTGAGGATTGGTTTCATTACGATATCGGGGTTAACAGACATATACAAACACAGGTGACATATATAATCACCAAAGACCTACGGAATACCAAGAGAAGACTACTCAACATTCTGTCATAACGTCCCTGGGAAAAGGATCCCAGGAAGAACAGACATCTGTATATGTGTAAAAGAACCACATCTTCGACACCTACAATAAGCCAAACATTATAATCAAACTTGCTGTAATAAAAAATTAAAATTTAAATTAAAAATACGAACAAGAAGTAGGGAGACAAACTTGAGGGGCTTTCTCCTGGCACATTCCATTCTAAATTCCAATCTAGAACACGACTTCCATTGAGGCTCTGCTGCCCTAGTAACCAGATTTGGTAAGGGAGAACTGCTGCCACCTTGTGGCCGTTTCACAGAACAGCAGCTTTAATCCCAGCGCTAATGGTCAGTTGATATTCAAAATCATTGCAGGCCTGTAAATGACACCTGCCCTGAAAACAAATCCTGGGGTCACATATCGACCAAAAAATTCAAAGGACGTCCATATTTCAAAACGACCGTTTCAAAAGGCATATTTTATGCACATTAGTGTTCTGCTTCTTTGTCTTTCTTTTTTGGTTAAAAAGACGGGAGTGGAAAAAGGCATCCGTCAGACTGGGCGAAAATCGTTGCAAACGAATCAAAGGACAAAGGTTTAATCTCCAATATATATAAACAGCTCATGCAGCTTAATTTTAAAAAAACAAACAACCCAATACAAAAATGGGCAGAAGTTCTAAAGAGACGTTTCTTCAAAGAAGACACAGAGATGGCCAAGACGCACATGAAAAGCTGCTCAAGAGCACTAATGATTTGAGAAATGCAAATCAAAACTACAATGAGGTATCACCTCACACCTGTTAGAATCGGCATCATCAGAAAATCTACAAACAACAAATTCTGGGGAGGGTGTGGACAAAAGGAGCCCTCTTCCACTATTGGTGGGAATGTAAATTGATACCGTCACTATGGAGAACACTATGGAGTTTCCTTTAAAAAACTAGAAATAGAATTACCATCTGATCCAGGAATCCCACTTCTGGGCATATACCCAGAGAAAACCATAAATCAAAAAGGCACATTCCCCACAATGTTCATTGCTGCACTATTTAAAAGAGCCAGGTAATGGAAGCAACCTAAATGCCCACAGACAGATGAATGGATAAAGATGGGGTACATATATAAAATGGAATATTACTCGGCCATAAAAAGGAATGAAACTGAGTCATTTGTAGAGACATCGAAGGATCTAGAGACTGTCATATAGAATGAAGTAAGTCAGAAATAGGAAAACAAATATTGTATATTAATGCATATATGTGGAACCTAAAAGATGGTACAGATGAACTGGTTTGCAGGGAAGAAATAGAGACACAGAGGTAGAGAACAAACGTATGGAAACCAAGTGTGGGAAGCCATGGGGTGGTGGTGGTGGGATGAGTTGGGAGATTGGGATTGACCTGTATACATGTATATGCATAAAATACATAACTGATAATAACCTGCTGTATAAAAAAGTAAATAAAATTAAATTTCAAAATTTTAAAAAATAAAATTTAAAAATAAAACAGAAAAAAGTGCTTCCCTTCACACACATGTATTTATAGGAATGAATTATTTCCATGCTTATATCTATAAATACATAAAAGAGGAATAAAATCTAACTTGAACCATAAACGAAAAAAAACCTGAACCCACCAGTTATACAGAGGAAAACCCTATCAGGGCACTTGCTCCAGCGGTAAACAATTCTGAAATTTGTCAGAGGTGTGGAATCATCTCCCATCCAGCTAGCACCCACCCCCCACGCAAGGAGCGTCCTCATTGCAAAGCTGGGAGACCGTGCCGAGGCATCTCTGAATAAAGGTGAGCTGAGCCCCAGGCCAGCTGCTGCTGAACTGTTCCCACCCTTCCCAGGTAAAACACCTGAATATGTACAAGGGCTTGAAAGCGTAGAGGACGGGCCGTGGAGCCACACTAGCGACAGCACGCAGGCCAACTTGGTGCCTGCAGGCCAGCCAGGGTGGTCCTGGCCCCGGGTACTCTTCCAGAAGCTTTCCATTGTCCTGCCTGTGATACCCCTCCTGTCCCGGCCCCCACTGCTTTTTTCCTTCCTCACCTCTGTCCGGAGAGAAATTCCAGCGGAAGGTATGGGTGACACATCCTCTTCTTTACAGGTGGCAGCCTGGCAACTCCTGCAGAAAGGCCAGCAGTGCCCCACTCACACCGGGCCACCAACAAAACTGTGGCCCCTCATTCCCTCCCACCAGCTCAGCCCCGAGACTGCTGACGGGGCAGAGAATATGGAGTCAGGCACAGCTTCAGGGGCTATTGCTGCCTGGAGCGCTTTTTATATTGATCTCAACCAGGCACACTTGGGGAGGGCCGCCCGGCAGGGTAAGGCTGCCCAGGTCAGCTAATCCACAACCCTCAGGGAATCACATTGTTGAAAATGGACCTCGATAAGGCAGAATAGAAGCCAAGGAAAATAAGGACACAATGCCATTTGCAGCACCGTAGATGAGTCTAGAGGTAATAACGTGACTTGTAGTAAGTCAGAAAGTGAAAGACACATATCATATCATATCACTTATAGGTGTTACCTAAAAATGGATACCAGGGCAGATATTTCCACGGAGAAGGGCAATCACAGATTCATTAAACACACTTATGGTTCACCAACGGAAATGTGTGAGGATTGGTTTCATTACGATATCGGGGTTAACAGACATATACAAACACAGGTGACATATATAATCACCAAAGACCTACGGAATACCAAGAGAAGACTACTCAGCATTCTGTCATAACGTCCCTGTGAAAAGATTCCCAGGAAGAACAGACATCTGTATATGCGTAAAAGAACCACATCTTTGACACCTACAATAAGCCAAACATTGTAATCAAACTTGCTGTAATAAAAAATAAAAATTTAAATTAAAAATACGAACAAGAAGTAGGGAGACAAACTTGAGTGTTTTTCTCCTGGCACATTCCATTCTAAATTCCAATCTAGAACACGACTTCCATTGAGGCTCTGCTGCCCTAGTAACCAGATTTGGTAAGGGAGAACTGCTGCCACCTTGTGGCCGTTTCACACAACAGCAGCTTTAATCCCAGCGCTAATGGTCAGTTGATATTGAAAATCATTGCAGGCCTGTAAATGACACCTGCCCTGAAAACAAATCCTGGGGTCACATATCGACCAAAAAATTCAAAGGACGTCCATATTTCAAAACGACCGTTTCAAAAGGCATATTTTATGCACATTAGTGTTCTGCTTCTTTGTCTTTCTTTCTTTTTTGGTTAAAAAGACGGGAATGGAAAAAGGCATCCCTCAGACTGGGCGAAAATCGTTGCAAACGAATCAATGGACAAAGGTTTAATCTCCAATATATATAAACAGCTCATGCAGCTTAATATGAAAAAAACAAACAACCCAATACAAAAATGGGCAGAAGTTCTAAAGAGACGTTTCTTCAAAGAAGACACAGAGATGGCCAAGACGCACATGAAAAGCTGCTCAAGAGCACTAATTATTAGAGAAATGCAAATCAAAACTACAATGAGGTATCACCTCACACCTGTTAGGATCGGCATCATCAGAAAATCTACAAACAACAAATTCTGGGGAGGGTGTGGACAAAAGGAGCCCTCTTGCACTATTGGTGGGAATGTAAATTGATACCGTCACTATGGAGAACAGTATGGAGTTTCCTTTAAAAAACTAGAAATAGAATTACCATCCGATCCAGCAATCCCACTTCTGGGCATATACCCAGAGAAAACCATAAATCAAAAAGGCACATTCACCACAATGTTCATTGCACCACAATTTAAAAGAGCCAGGTAATGGAAGCAACCTAAATGCCCACAGACAGATGAATGGATAAAGATGGGGTACATATATAAAATGGAATATTACTCGGCCATAAAAAGGAATGAAACTGGGTCATTTTTGGAGACATCGATGGATCTAGAGACTGTCATATAGAATGAAGTAAGTCAGAAAGAGGAAAAGAAATATTTTATATTAATGCATATATGTGGAACCTAAAAAATGGTACAGATGAACTGGTTAGCAGGGAAGAAATTGAGACGCAGAGGTAGAGAACAAACGTATGGACACCAAGTGTGGGAAGCCATCGGGTGGTGGTGGTGGGTTGAGTTGGGAGATTGGGATTGACCTGTATACATGTATATGCATAAAATACATAACTGATAATAACCTGCTGTATAAAAAAGTAAATAAAATTAAATTTCAAAATTTTAAAAAATAAAATATAAAAATAAAACAGAAAAAAGTTCTTCCCTTCACACACATGTATTTATAGGAATGAATTATTTCCATGCTTATATCTATAAATACATAAAAGAGGAATAAAATCTAACTTGAAACATAAACGAAAAAAAGCCTGAACCCACCAGTTATACAGAGGAAAACCCTATCAGGGCACTTGCTCCAGCGGTAAACAATTCTGAAATTGGTCAGAGGTGTGGAATCATCTCCCATCCAGCTAGCACCCACCCCCCACGCAAGGAGCGTCCTCATTGCAAAGCTGGGAGACCGTGCCGAGGCATCTCTGAAAAAGGTGAGCTGAGCCCCAGGCCAGCTGCTGCTGAACTGTTCCCACCCTTCCCAGGTAAAACACCTGAATATGTACAAGGGCTTGAAAGCCTAGAGGAAGGGCCGTGGAGCCACACTAGCGACATCACACAGGCCAACTTGGTGCCTGCAGGCCAGCCAGGGTGGTCCTGGCCCCAGGTACTCTTCCGGAAGCTATCCATTGTCCTGCCTGTGATACCCCTCCTGTCCCGGCCCCCATTGCTTTTTTCCTTCCTCACCTCTGTCTGCAGAGAAATTCCAGCGGAAGGTATGGGTGACACATCCTCTTCTTTACAGGTGGCAGCATGGCAACTCCTGCAGAAAGGCCAGCAGTGTCCCACTCACACCGGGCCACCAACAAAACTGTGGCCCCTCATTCCCTCCCACCAGCTCAGCCCCGAGACTGCTGACGGGGCAGAGAATATGGAGTCAGGCACAGCTTCAGGGGCTATTGCTGCCTGGAGCGCTGTTTATATTGACCTCAAACAGGCACACCTGGGGAGGGCCGGCCGGCAGGGTAAGGCTGCCCAGGTCAGCTAATCCACAACCCTCAGGGAATCAAATTGTTGAAAATCGACCTCGCTAAGGCAGAATAGAAGCAAAGGAAAATAAGGACACAATGCCATTGGCAGCACCGTAGATGAGTCTAGAGGTAATCACGTGACTTGTAGTAAGTCAGAAAGTGAAAGACACATATCATATCACTTATAGGTGTTACCTAAAAATGGATACCAGGGCAGATATTTCCACGGAGAAGGGCAATCACAGATTCATTAAACACACTTATGGTTCACCAATGGAAATGTGTGAGGATTGGTTTCTTTACGACATCGGGGTTAACAGACATATACAAACACAGGTGACATATATAATCACCAAAGACCTACGGAATACCAAGAGAAGACTACTCAACATTCTGTCATAACGTCCCTGGGAAAAGGATCCCAGGAAGAACAGACATCTGTATATGTGTAAAAGAACCACATCTTCGACACCTACAATAAGCCAAACATTGTAATCAAACTTGCTGTAATAAAAAATAAAAATTTAAATTAAAATTACGAACAAGAAGTAGGGAGACAAACTTGAGGGGCTTTCTCCTGGCACATTCCATTCTAAATTCCAATCTAGAACACGACTTCCATTGAGGCTCTGCTGCCCTAGTAACCAGATTTGGTAAGGGAGAACTGCTGCCACCTTGTGGCCGTTTCACACAACAGCAGCTTTAATCCCAGCGCTAATGGTCAGTTGATATTCAAACTCATTGCAGGCCTGTAAATGACACCTGCCCTGAAAACAAATCCTGGGGTCACATATCGACCAAAAAATTCAAAGGACGTCCATATTTCAAAACGACCGTTTCAAAAGGCATAATTTATGCACATTAGTGTTCTGCTTCTTTGTCTTTCTTTCTTTTTTGGTTAAAAAGACGGGAATGGAAAAAGGCATCCCTCAGACTGGGCGAAAATCGTTGCAAACGAATCAATGGACAAAGGTTTAATCTCCAATATATATAAACAGCTCATGCACCTTAATTTTAAAAAAACAAACAACCCAATACAAAAATGGGCAGAAGTTCTAAAGAGACGTTTCTTCAAAGAAGACACAGAGATGGCCAAGACGCACATGAAAAGCTGCTCAAGAGCACTAATTATTAGAGAAATGCAAATCAAAACTACAATGAGGTATCACCTCACACCTGTTAGGATCGCCATCATCAGAAAATCTACAAAAAACAAATTCTGGGGAGGGTGTGGACAAAAGGAGCGCTCTTCCACTATTGGTGGGAATGTAAATTGATACCGTCACTATGGAGAACAGTATGGAGTTTCCTTTAAAAAACAAGAAATAGAATTACCATCCGATCCAGCAATTCCACTTCTGGGCATATACCCAGAGAAAACCATAAATCAAAAAGGCACATTCACCACAATGTTCATTGCAGCACTATTTAAATAGCCAGGTAATGGAAGCAACCTAAAGGCCCACAGACAGATGAATGGATAAAGATGGGGTACATATATAAAATGGAATATTACTCGGCCATAAAAAGGAATGAAACTGGGTCATTTGTAGAGACATCGATGGATCTAGAGACTGTCATACAGAATGAAGTAAGTCAGAAAGTGGAAATCAAATATTGTATATTAATGCATATATGTGGAACCTAAAAGATGGTACAGATGAACTGGTTTGCAGGGAAGAAATAGAGACACAGAGGTAGAGAACAAACGTATGGACAGCAAGTGTGGGAAGCCATGGGGTGGTGGTGGTGGGATGAGTTGGGAGATTGGGATTGACCTGTATACATGTATAGGCATAAAATACATAACTGATAATAACCTGCTGTATAAAAAAGTAAATAAAATTAAATTCCATATTTTAAAAAATAAAATTTAAAAATAAAACAGAAAAAAGTTCTTCCCTTCACACACATGTATTTATAGGAATGAATTATTTCCATGCTTATATCTATAAATACATAAAAGAGGAATAAAATCTAACTTGAACCATAAACGAAAAAAAACCTGAACCCACCAGTTATACAGAGGAAAACCCTATCAGGGCACTTGCTCCAGCGGTAAACAATTCTGAAATTGGTCAGAGGTGTGGAATCATCTCCCATCCAGCTAGCACCCACCCCCCACGCAAGGAGCGTCCTCATTGCAAAGCTGCGAGACCGTGCCGAGGCATCTCTGAATAAAGGTGAGCTGAGCCCCAGGCCAGCTGCTGCTGAACTGTTCCCACCCTTCCCAGGTAAAACACCTGAATATGTACAAGGGCTTGAAAGCCTAGAGGAAGGGCCGTGGAGCCACACTAGCGACAGCACGCAGGCCAACTTGGTGCCTGCAGGCCAGCCAGGGTGGTCCTGGCCCCGGGTACTCTTCCGGAAGCTTTCCATTGTCCTGCCTGTGATACTCCTCCTATCCCGGCCCCGACTGCTTTTTTCCTTCCTCACCTCTGTCCGGAGAGAAATTCCAGCGGAAGGTATGGGTGACACATCCTCTTCTTTACAGGTGGCAGCCTGGCAACTCCTGTAGAAAGGCCAGCAGTGCCCCACTCACACCGGGCCACCAACAAAGCTGTGGCCCCTCATTCCCTCCCACCAGCTCAGCCCCGAGACTGCTGACGGGGCAGAGAATATGGAGTCAGGCACAGCTTCAGGGGCTATTGCTGCCTGGAGCGCTCTTTATATTGACCTCAACCAGGCACACCTGGGGAGGGCCGGCCGGCAGGGTAAGGCTGCCCAGGTCAGCTAATCCACAACCCTCAGGGAATCACATTGTTGAAAATCGACCTCGCTAAGGCAGAATAGAAGCCAAGGAAAATAAGGACACAATGCCATTTGCAGCACCGTAGATGAGTCCTGAGGTAATCACGTGACTTGTAGTAAGTCAGAAAGGGAAAGACACATATCATATCATATCACTTATAGGTGTTACCTAAAAATGGATACCAGGGCAGATATTTCCACGGAGAAGGGCAATCACAGATTCATTAAACACACTTATGGTTCACCAATGGAAAGGTGTGAGGATTGGTTTCATTACGATATCGGGGTTAACAGACATATACAAACACAGGTGACATATATAATCACCAAAGACCTACGGAATACCAAGAGAAGACTACTCAACATTCTGTCATAACGTCCCTGGGAAAAGGATCCCAGGAAGAACAGACATCTGTATATGTGTAAAAGAACCACATCTTCGACACCTACAGTAAGCCAAACATTGTAATCAAACTTGCTGTAATAAAAAATAAAAATTTAAATTAAAAATACGAACAAGAAGTAGGGAGACAAACTTGAGGGGCTTTCTCCTGGCACATTCCATTCTAAATTCCAATCTAGAACACGACTTCCATTGAGGCTCTGCTGCCCTAGTAACCAGATTTGGTAAGGGAGAACTGCTGCCACCTTGTGGCCGTTTCACAAAACAGCAGCTTTAATCCCAGCGCTAACGGTCACTTGATATTCAAAATCATTGCAGGCCTGTAAATGACACCTGCCCTGAAAACAAATCCAGGTGTCACATATCGACCAAAAAATTCAAAGGACGTCCATATTTCAAAACGACCGTTTCAAAAGGCATATTTTATGCACATTAGTGTTCTGCTTCTTTGTCTTTCTTTCTTTTTTGGTTAAAAAGACGGGAATGGAAAAAGGCATCCCTCAGACTGGGCGAAAATCGTTGCAAACGAATCAATGGACAAAGGTTTAATCTCCAATATATATAAACAGCTCATGCAGCTTAATTTTAAAAAAACAATCAACCCAATACAAAAATGGGCAGAAGTTCTAAAGAGACGTTTCTTCAAAGAAGACACAGAGATGGCCAAGACGCACATGAAAAGCTGCTCAAGAGCACTAATTATTAGAGAAATGCAAATCAAAACTACAATGAGGTATCATCTCACACCTGTTAGGATCGCCATCATCAGAAAATCTACAAACAACAAATTCTGGGGAGGGTGTGGACAAAAGGAGCCCTCTTCCACTATTGGTGGGAATGTAAATTGATACCGTCACTATGGAGAACAGTATGGAGTTCCCTTTAAAAAAACTAGAAATAGAATTACCATCCGATCCAGCAATCCCACTGCTGGGCATATACCCAGAGAAAACCATAAATCAAAAAGGCACATTCACCACAATGTTCATTGCAGCACTATTTAAAATAGCCAGGTAATGGAAGCAACCTAAAGGCCCACAGACAGATTAATGGATAAAAATGGGGCACATATATAAAATGAATATTACTCGGCCATAAAAAGGAATGAAACTGGGTCATTTGTAGAGACATCGATGGATCTAGAGACTGTCATATAGAATGAAGTAAGTCAGAAAGTGGAAAACAAATATTGTATATTAATGCATATATGTGGAAACTAAAAGATGGTACAGATGAACTGGTTTGCAGGGAAGAAATAGAGACACAGAGGTAGAGAACAAACGTATGGACACCAAGTGTGGGAAGCCATGGGGTGGTGGTGGTGGGATGAGTTGGGAGATTGGGATTGACCTGTATACATGTATAGGCATAAAATACATAACTGATAATAACCTGCTGTATAAAAATGTAAATAAAATTAAATTCCATATTTTAAAAAATAAAATTTAAAAATAAAACAGAAAAATGTTCTTCCCTTCACACACATGTATTTATAGGAATGAATTATTTCCATGCTTATATCTATAAATACATAAAAGAGGAATAAAATCTAACTTGAACCATAAACGAAAAAAAACCTGAACCCATCAGTTATACAGAGGAATACCCTATCAGGGCACTTGCTCCAGCGGTAAACAATTCTGAAATTGGTCAGAGGTGTGGAATCATCCCCCATCCAGCTAGCACCCACCCCCCACGCAAGGAGCGTCCTCATTGCAAAGCTGGGTGTCCGTGCCGAGGCATCTCTGAATAAAGGTGAGCTGAGCCCCAGGCCAGCTGCTGCTGAACTCTTCCCACCCTTCCCAGGTAAAACACCTGAATATGTACAAGGGCTTGAAAGCCTAGAGGAAGGGCCGTGGAGCCACACTAGCGACAGCACACAGGCCAACTTGGTGCCTGCAGGCCAGCCAGGGTGGTCCTGGCCCCGGGTACTCTTCCGGAAGCTTTCCATGGTCCTGCCTGTGACACCCCTCCTGTCCCGGCCCCCACTGCTTTTTTCCTTCCTCACCTCTGTCCGGAGAGATATTCCAGCGGAAGGTATGGGTGACACATCCTCTTCTTTACAGGTGGCAGCCTGGCAACTCCTGCAGAAAGGCCAGCAGTGCCCCACTCACACCGGGCCACCAACAAAGCTGTGGCCCCTCATTCCCTCCCACCAGCTCAGCCCCGAGACTGCTGACGGGGCAGAGAATATGGAGTCAGGCACAGCTTCAGGGGCTATTGCTGCCTGGAGCGCTGTTTATATTGACCTCAACCAGGCACACCTGGGGAGGGCCGGCCGGCAGGGTAAGGCTGCCCAGGTCAGCTAATCCACAACCCTCAGGGAATCACATTGTTGAAAATGGACCTCGCTAAGGCAGAATAGAAGCCAAGGAAAATAAGGACACAATGCCATTTGCAGCACCGTAGATGAGTCTAGAGGTAATCACGTGACTTGTAGTAAGTCAGAAAGTGAAAGACACATATCATATCATATCACTTATAGGTGTTTCCTAAAAATGGATACCAGGGCAGATATTTCCACGGAGAAGGGCAATCACAGATTCATTAAACACACTTATGGTACACCAATGGAAAGGTGTGAGGATTGGTTTCATTACGATATCGGGGTTAACAGACATATACAAACACAGGTGACATATATAATCACCAAAGACCTACGGAATACCAAGAGAAGACTACTCAACATTCTGTCATAACGTCCCTGGGAAAAGGATCCCAGGAAGAACAGACATCTGTATATGCGTAAAAGAACCACATCTCCGACACCTACAATAAGCCAAACATTGTAATCAAACTTGCTGTAATAAAAAATAAAAATTTAAATTAAAAATACGAACAAGAAGTAGGGAGACAAACTTGAGGGGCTTTCTCCTGGCACATTCCATTCTAAATTCCAATCTAGAACACGACTTCCATTGAGGCTCTGCTGCCCTAGTAACCAGATTTGGTAAGGGAGAACTGCTGCCACCTTGTGGCCGTTTCACACAACAGCAGCTTTAATCCCAGCGCTAATGGTCAGTTGATATTCAAAATCATTGCAGGCCTGTAAATGACACCTGCCCTGAAAACAAATCCTGGGGTCACATATCGACCAAAAAATTCAAAGGATGTCCATATTTCAAAACGACCGTTTCAAAAGGCATATGTTATGCACATTAGTGTTCTGCTTCTTTGTCTTTCTTTCTTTTTTGGTTAAAAAGACGGGAATGGAAAAAGGCATCCCTCAGACTGGGCGAAAATCGTTGCAAACGAATCAATGGACAAAGGTTTAATCTCCAATATATATAAACAGCTCATGCAGCTTAATTTTAAAAAAACAAACAACCCAATACAAAAATGGGCAGAAGTTCTAAAGAGACGTTTCTTCAAAGAAGACACAGAGATGGCCAAGACGCACATGAAAAGCTGCTCAAGAGCACTAATTATTAGAGAAATGCAAATCAAAACTACAATGAGGTATCACCTCACACCTGTTAGGATCGGCATCATCAGAAAATCAACAAACAACAAATTCTGGGGAGTGTGTGGACAAAAGGAGCCCTCTTCCACTATTGGTGGGAATGTAAATTGATACCGTCACTATGGAGAACAGTATGGAGTTTCCTTTAAAAAACTAGAAATAGAATTACCATCCGATCCAGCAATCCCACTTCTGGGCATATACCCAGAGAAAACCATAAATCAAAAAGGCACATTCACCACAATGTTCATTGCAGCACTATTTAAAATAGCCAGGTAATGGAAGCAACCTAAATGCCCACAGACAGATGAATGGATAAAATTGGGGTACATATATAAAATGAAATATTATTCGGCCATAAAAAGGAATGAAACTGGATCATTTGTAGAGACATCGATGGATCTAGAGACTGTCATACAGAATGAAGTAAGTCAGAAAGAGGAAATCAAATATTTTATATTAATGCATATATGAGGAACGTAAAAGATGGTACAGATGAACTGGTTTGCCGGGAAGAAATAGAGACACAGAGGTAGAGAACAAACGTATGGACACCAAGTGTGGGAAGCCATGGGGTGGTGGTGGTGGGATGAGTTGGGAGATTGGGATTGACCTGTATACATGTATATGCATAAAATACATAACTGATAATAACCTGCTGTATAAAAAAGTAAATAAAATTAAATTTCAAAATTTTAAAAAATAAAATTTAAAAATAAAACAGAAAAAAGTTCTTCCCTTCACACACATGTATTTATAGGAATGCATTATTTCCATGCTTATATCTATAAATATATAAAAGAGGAATAAAATCTAACTTGAACCATAAACGAAAAAAAACCTGAACCCACCAGTTATACAGAGGAAAACCCTATCAGGGCACTTGCTCCAGCGGTAAACAATTCTGAAATTTGTCAGAGGTGTGGAATCATCTCCCATCCAGCTAGCACCCACCCCACACTCAAGGAGCGTCCTCATTGCAAAGCTGGGAGACCGTGCCGAGGCATCTCTGAATAAAGGTGAGCTGAGCCCCAGGCCAGCTGCTGCTGAACTGTTCCCACCCTTCCCAGGTAAAACACCTGAATATGTACAAGGGCTTGAAAGCCTAGAGGAAGGGCCGTGGAGCCACACTAGCGACAGCACGCAGGCCAACTTGGTGCCTGCAGGCCAGCCAGGGTGGTCCTGTCCCCGGGTACTCTTCCGGAAGCTTTCCATTGTCCTGCCTGTGATACCCCTCCTGTCCCGGCCCCCACTGCTTTTTTCCTTCCTCACCTCTGTCCGGAGAGAAATTCCAGCGGAAGGTATGGGTGACACATCCTCTTCTTTACAGGTGGCAGCCTGGCAACTCCTGCAGAAAGGCCAGCAGTGCCCCACTCACACCGGGCCACCAACAAAGCTGTGGCCCCTCATTCACTCCCACCAGCTCAGCCCCGAGACTGCTGACGGGGCAGAGAATATGGAGTCAGGCACAGCTTCAGGGGCTATTGCTGCCTGGAGCGCTGTTTATATTGACCTCAACCAGGCACACCTGGGGAGGGCCGGCCGGCAGGGTAAGGCTGCCCAGGTCAGCTAATCCACAACCCTCAGGGAATCACATTGTTGAAAATGGACCTCGCTAAGGCAGAATAGAAGCCAAGGAAAATAAGGACACAATGCCATTTGCAGCACCGTAGATGAGTCTAGAGGTAATCACGTGACTTGTAGTAAGTCAGAAAGTGAAAGACATATATCATATCATATCACTTATAGGTGTTACCTAAAAATGGATACCAGGGCAGATATTTCCACGGAGAAGGGCAATCACAGATTCATTAAACACACTTATGGTTCACCAATGGAAAGGTGTGAGGATTGGTTTCATTACGATATCGGGGTTAACAGACATATACAAACACAGGTGACATATATAATCACCAAAGACCTACGGAATACCAAGAGAAGACTACTCAACATTCTGTCATAACGTCCCTGGGAAAAGGATCCCAGGAAGAACAGACATCTGTATATGTGTAAAAGAACCACATCTTCGACACCTACAATAAGCCAAACATTGTAATCAAACTTGCTGTAATAAAAAATAAAAATTTAAATTAAAAATACGAACAAGAAGTAGGGAGACAAACTTGAGGGGCTTTCTCCTGGCACATTCCATTCTAAATTCCAATCTAGAACACGACTTCCATTGAGGCTCTGCTGCCCTAGTAACCAGATTTGGTAAGGGAGAACTGCTGCCACCTTGTGGCCGTTTCACACAACAGCAGCTTTAATCCCAGCGCTAATGGTCAGTTGATATTCAAAATCATTGCAGGCCTGTAAATGACACCTGCCCTGAAAACAAATCCTGGGGTCACATATCGACCAAAAAATTCAAAGGACGTCCATATTTCAAAACGACCGTTTCAAAAGGCATATTTTATGCACATTAGTGTTCTGCTTCTTTGTCTTTCTTTCTTTTTTGGTTAAAAAGACGGGAATGGAAAAAGGCATCCCTCAGACTGGGCGAAAATCGTTGCAAACGAATCAATGGACAAAGGTTTAATCTCCAATATATATAAACAGCTCATGCAGCTTAATTTTAAAAAAACAAACAACCCAATACAAAAATGGGCAGAAGTTCTAAAGAGACGTTTCTTCAAAGAAGACACAGAGATGGCCAAGACGCACATGAAAAGCTGCTCAAGAGCACTAATTATTAGAGAAATGCAAATCAAAACTACAATGAGGTATCACCTCACACCTGTTAGGATCGCCATCATCAGATAATCTACAAACAACAAATTCTGGGGAGGGTGTGGACAAAAGGAGCCCTCTTCCACTATTGGTGGGAATGTAAATTGATACCGTCACTATGGAGAACAGTATGGAGTTTCCTTTAAAAAACTAGAAATAGAATTACCATCTGATCCAGCAATTCCACTTCTGGGCATATACCCAGAGAAAACCATAAATCAAAAAGGCACATTCACCACAATGTTCATTGCAGCACTATTTAAAATAGCCAGGTAATGGAAGCAACCTAAAGGCCCACAGACAGATGAATGGATAAATATGGGGTATATATATAAAATGGAATATTACTCGGCCATAAAAAGGAATGAAACTGGGTCATTTGTAGAGACATCGATGGATCTAGAGACTGTCATATAGAATGAAGTAAGTCAGAAAGTGGAAAACAAATATTGTATATTAATGCATATATGTGGAACCTAAAAGATGGTACAGATGAACTGGTTTGCAGGGAAGAAATAGAGACACAGAGGTAGAGAACAAACGTATGGACACCAAGTGTGGGAAGCCATGGGGTGGTGGTGGTGGGATGAGTTGGGATATTGGGATTGACCTGTATACATGTATAGGCATAAAATACATAACTGATAATAACCTGCTGTATAAAAAAGTAAATAAAATTAAATTCCATATTTAAAAAAATAAAATTTAAAAATAAAACAGAAAAAATTTCTTCCCTTCACACACATGTATTTATAGGAATGAATTATTTCCATGCTTATATCTATAAATACATAAAAGAGGAATAAAATCTAACTTGAACCATAAACGAAAAAAAACCTGAACCCATCAGTTATACAGAGGAAAACCCTATCAGGGCACTTGCTCCAGCGGTAAACAATTCTGAAATTGGTCAGAGGTGTGGAATCATCCCCCATCCAGCTAGCACCCACCCCCCACGAAAGGAGCGTCCTCATTGCAAAGCTGGGAGACCGTGCCGAGGCATCTCTGAATAAAGGTGAGCTGAGCCCCAGGCCAGCTGCTGCTGAACTGTTCCCACCCTTCCCAGGTAAAACACCTGAATATGTACAAGGGCTTGAAAGCCTAGAGGAAGGGCCGTGGAGCCACACTAGCGACAGCACACAGGCCAACTTGGTGCCTGCAGGACAGCCAGGGTGGTCCTGGCCCCGGGTACTCTTCCGGAAGCTTTCCATGGTCCTGCCTGTGATACCCCTCCTGTCCCGGCCCCCACTGCTTTTTTCCTTCCTCACCTCTGTCCGGAGAGAAATTCCAGCGGAAGGTATGGGTGACACATCCTCTTCTTTACAGGTGGCAGCCTGGCAACTCCTGCAGAAAGGCCAGCAGTGCCCCACTCACACCGGGCCACCAACAAAGCTGTGGCCCCTCATTCGCTCCCACCAGCTCAGCCCCGAGACTGCTGACGGGGCAGAGAATATGGAGTCAGGCACAGCTTCAGGGGCTATTGCTGCCTGGAGCGCTGTTTATATTGACCTCAACCAGGCACACCTGGGGAGGGCCGGCCGGCAGGGTAAGGCTGCCCAGGTCAGCTAATCCACAACCCTCAGGGAATCACATTGTTGAAAATCGACCTCGCTAAGGCAGAATAGAAGCCAAGGAAAATAAGGACACAATGCCATTTGCAGCACCGTAGAGGAGTCTAGAGGTAATCACGTGACTTGTTGTAAGTCAGAAAGTGAAAGACACATATCATATCATATCACTTATAGGTGTTACCTAAAAATGGATACCAGGGCAGATATTTCCACGGAGAAGGGCAATCACAGATTCATTAAACACACTTATGGTTCACCAATGGAAAGGTGTGAGGATTGGTTTCATTACGATATCGGGGTTAACAGACATATACAAACACAGGTGACATATATAATCACCAAAGACCTACGGAATACCAAGAGAAGACTACTCAACATTCTGTCATAACGTCCCTGGGAAAAGGATCCCAGGAAGAACAGACATCTGTATATGTGTAAATGAAACACATCTTCGACACCTACAATAAGCCAAACATTGTAATCAAACTTGCTGTAATAAAAAATAAAAATTTAAATTAAAAATACGAACAAGAAGTAGGGAGACAAACTTGAGGGGCTTTCTCCTGGCACATTCCATTCTAAATTCCAATCTAGAACACGACTTCCATTGAGGCTCTGCTGCCCTAGTAACCAGATTTGGTAAGGGAGAACTGCTGCCACCTTGTGGCCGTTTCACACAACAGCAGCTTTAATCCCAGCGCTAATGGTCAGTTGATATTCAAAATCATTGCAGGCCTGTAAATGACACCTGCCCTGAAAACAAATCCTGGGGTCACATATCGACCAAAAAATTCAGAGGACGTCCATATTTCAAAACGACCGTTTCAAAAGGCATATTTTATGCACATTAGTGTTCTGCTTCTTTGTCTTTCTTTCTTTTTTGGTTAAAAAGACGGGAATGGAAAAAGGCATCCCTCAGACTGGGCGAAAATCGTTGCAAACGAATCAATGGACAAAGGTTTAATCTAAAATATATATAAACAGCTCATGCAGCTTAATATTAAAAAAAAAACAACCCAATACAAAAATGGGCAGAAGTTCTAAAGAGACGTTTCTTCAAAGAAGACACAGAGATGGCCAAGATGCACATGAAAAGCTGCTCAAGAGCACTAATTATTAGAGAAATGCAAATCAAAACTACAATGAGGTATCACCTCACACCTGTTAGGATCGGCATCATCAGAAAATCTACAAACAACAAATTCTGAGGAGGGTGTGGACAAAAGGAGCCCTCTTCCACTATTGGTGGGAATGTAAATTGATACCGTCACTATGGAGAACAGTATGGAGTTTCCTTTAAAAAACTAGAAATAGAATTACCATCCGATCCAGCAATCCCACTTCTGGGCATATACCCAGAGAAAACCATAAATCAAAAAGGCACATTCACCACAATGTTCATTGCAGCACTATTTAAAATAGCCAGGTAATGGAAGCAACCTAAATGCCCACAGACAGATGAATGGATAAAGATTGGGTACATATATAAAAAGGAATATTACTCGGCCATAAAAAGGAATGAAACTGGGTCATTTGTAGAGACATCGATGGATCTAGAGACTGTCATATAGAATGAAGTAAGTCAGAAAGAGGAAATCAAATATTGTATATTAATGCATATATGTGGAACCTTAAAGATGGTACAGATGAACTGGTTTGCAGGGAAGAAATAGAGACACAGAGGTAGAGAACAAACGTATGGACACCAAGTGTGGGAAGCCATGGGGTGGTGGTGGTGGGATGAGTTGGGAGATTGGGATTGACCTGTATACATGTATATGCATAAAATACATAACTGATAATAACCTGCTGTATAAAAAAGTAAATAAAATTAAATTTCAAAATTTTAAAAAATAAAATTTAAAAATAAAACAGAAAAAAGTTCTTCCCTTCACACACATGTATTTATAGGAATGAATTATTTCCATGCTTATATCTATAAATACATAAAAGAGGAATAAAATCTAACTTGAACCATAAACGAAAAAATACCTGAACCGACCAGTTATACAGAGGAAAACCCTATCAGGGCACTTGCTCCAGCGGTAAACAATTCTGAAACAGGTCAGAGGTGTGGAATCATCTCCCATCCAGCTAGCACCCACCCCCCACGCAAGGAGCGTCCTCATTGCAAAGCTGTGAGACCGTGCCGAGGCATCTCTGAATAAAGGTGAGCTGAGCCCCAGGCCACCTGCTGCTGAACTGTTCCCACCCTTCCCAGGTAAAACACCTGAATATGTACAAGTACTTGAAAGCCTAGAGGAAGGGCCGTGGAGCCACAATAGTGACAGCACGCAGGCCAACTTGGTGCCTGCAGGCCAGCCAGGGTGGTCCTTGCCCCGGGTACTCTTCCGGAAGCTTTCCATTGTCCTGCCTGTGATACCCCTCCTGTCCCGGCCCCCACTGCTTTTTTCCTTCCTCACCTCTGTCCGGAGAGAAATTCCAGCGGAAGGTAGGGGTGACACATCCTCTTCTTTACAGGTGGCAGCCTGGCAACTCCTGCAGAAAGGCCAGCAGTGCCCCACTCACACCGGGCCACCAACAAAGCTGTGGCCCCTCATTCCCTCCCACCAGCTCAGCCCCGAGACTGCTGACGGGGCAGAGAATATGGAGTCAGGCACAGCTTCAGGGGCTATTGCTGCCTGGAGCGCTGTTTATATTGACCTCAACCAGGCACACCTGGGGAGGGCCGGCCGGCAGGGTAAGGCTGCCCAGGTCAGCTAATCCACAACCCTCAGGGAATCACATTGTTGAAAATGGACCTCGCTAAGGCAGAATAGAAGCCAAGGCAAATAAGGACACAATGCCATTTGCAGCCTCGTAGATGAGTCTAGAGGTAATCACGTGACTTGTAGTAAGTCAGAAAGTGAAAGACACATATCATATCATATCACTTATAGGTGTTACCTAAAAATGGATACCAGGGCAGATATTTCCACGGAGAAGGGCAATCACAGATTCATTAAACACACTTATGGTTCACCAATGGAAAGGTGTGAGGATTGGTTTCATTACGATATCGGGGTTAACAGACATATTCAAACACAGGAGACATATATAATCACCAAAGACCTACGGAATACCAAGAGAAGACTACTCAACATTCTGTCATAACGTCCCTGGGAAAAGGATCCCAGGAAGAACAGACATCTGTATATGTGTAAAAGAACCACATCTTCGACACCTACAATAAGCCAAACATTGTAATCAAACTTGCTGTAATAAAAAATAAAAATTTAAATTAAAAATACGAACAAGAAGTAGGGAGACAAACTTGAGGGGCTTTCTCCTGGCACATTCCATTCTAAATTCCAATCTAGAACACGACTTCCATTGAGGCTCTGCTGCCCTAATAACCAGATATGGTAAGGGAGAACTGCTGCCACCTTGTGGCCGTTTCACACAACAGCAGCTTTAATCCCAGCACTAATGGTCAGTTGATATTCAAAATCATTGCAGGCCTGTAAATGACACCTGCCCTGAAAACAAATCCTGGGGTCACGTATCGACCAAAAAATTCAAAGGACGTCCATATTTCAAAACGACCGTTTCAAAAGGCATATTTTATGCACATTAGTGTTCTGCTTCTTTGTCTTTCTTTCTTTTTTGGTTAAAAAGACGGGAATGGAAAAAGGCATCCCTCAGACTGCGCGAAAATCGTTCCAAACGAATCAATGGACAAAGGTTTAATCTCCAATATATATAAACAGCACATGCAGCTTAATTTTAAAAAAACAAACAACCCAATACAAAAATGGGCAGAAGTTCTAAAGAGACGTTTCTTCAAACAAGACACAGAGATGGCCAAGACGCACATGAAAAGCTGCTCAAGAGCACTAATTATTAGAGAAATGCAAATCAAAACTACAATGAGGTATCACCTCACACGTGTTAGGATCACCATCATCAGAAAATCTACAAACAACAAATTCTGGGGAGGGTGTGGACAAAAGGAGCCCTCTTCCAATATTGGTGGGAATGTAAATTGATACAGTCACTATGGAGAACACTATGGAGTTTCCTTTAAAAAACTAGAAATAGAATTACCATCTGATCCAGCAATCCCACTTCTGGGCATATACCAAGAGAAAACCATAAATCAAAAAGGCACATTCACCACAATGTTCATTGCAACACTATTTAAAAGAGCCAGGTAATGGAAGCAACCTAAATGCCCACAGACAGATGAATGGATAAAGATGGGGTACATATATAAAATGGAATATTACTCGGCCATAAAAAGGAATGAAACTGGGTCATTTGTAGAGACATCGATGGATCTAGAGACTGTCATATAGAATGAAGTAAGTCAGAAAGAGGAAATCAAATATTGTATATTAATGCATATATGTGGAACCTAAAAGATGGTACAGATGAACTGGTATGCAGGCAAGAAATAGAGACACAGAGGTAGAGAACAAACGTATGGACACCAAGTGTGGGAAGCCATGGGGTGGTGGTGGTGGGATGAGTTGGGAGATTGGGATTGACCTGTATACATGTATATGCATAAAATACATAACTGATAATAACCTGCTGTATAAAAAAGTAAATAAAATTAAATTTCAAAATTTTAAAAAATAATTTAAAAATAAAACATAAAAAAGTTCTTCCCTTCACACACGTATTTATAGGAATGAATTATTTCCATGCTTATATCTATAAATACATAAAAGAGGAATAAAATCTAACTTGAACCATAAACGAAAAAAAACCTGAACCCACCAGTTATACAGAGGAAAACCCTATCAGGGCACTTGCTCCAGCGGTAAACAATTCTGAAATTGGTCAGAGGTGTGGAATCATCTCCCATCCAGCTAGCACCCACCCCCCAAGCAAGGAGTGTCCTCATTGCAAAGCTGGGAGACCGTGCCGAGAAATCTCTGAATAAAGGTGAGCTGAGCCCCAGGCCAGCTGCTGCTGAACTGTTCCCACCCTTCCCAGGTAAAACACCTGAATATGTACAAGGGATTGAAAGCCTAGAGGAAGGGCCGTGGAGCCACACTAGCGACAGCACGCAGGCCAACTTGGTGCCTGCAGGCCAGCCAGAGTGGTCCAGGCCCGGGTACTCTTTCTGAAGCTTTCCATTGTCCTGCCTGTGATACCCCTCCTGTCCTGGCCCCCACTGCTTTTTTCCTTCCTCACCTCTGTCCGGAGAGAAATTCCAGCGGAAGGTATGGGTGACACATCCTCTTCTTTACAGGTGGCAGCCTGGCAACTCCTGCAGAAAGGCCAGCAGTGCCCCACTCACACCGGGCCACCAACAAAGCTGTGGCCCCTCATTCCCTCCCACCAGCTCAGCCCCGAGACTGCTGACAGGGCAGAGAATATGGAGTCAGGCACAGCTTCAGGGGCTATTGCTGCCTGGAGCGCTGTTTATATTGACCTCAACCAGGCACACCTGGGGAGGGCCGGCCGGCAGGGTAAGGCTGCCCATGTCAGCTAATCCACAACCCTCAGGGAATCACATTGTTGAAAATGGACCTCGCTAAGGCAGAATAGAAGCCAAGGAAAATAAGGACACAATGCCATTTGCAGCACCGTAGATGAGTCCTGAGGTAATCACGTGACTTGTAGTAAGTCAGAAAGGGAAAGACACATATCATATCATATCACTTATAGGTGTTACCTAAAAATGGATACCAGGGCAGATATTTCCACGGAGAAGGGCAATCACAGATTCATTAAACACACTTATGGTTCACCAATGGAAAGGTGTGAGGATTGGTTTCATTACGATATCGGGGTTAACAGACATATACAAACACAGGTGACATATATAATCACCAAAGACCTACGGAATACCAAGAGAAGACTACTCAACATTCTGTCATAACGTCCCTGGGAAAAGGATCCCAGGAAGAACAGACATCTGTATATGTGTAAAAGAACCACATCTTCGACACCTACAATAAGCCAAACATTGTAATCAAACTTGCTGTAATAAAAAATAAAAATTTAAATTAAAAATACGAACAAGAAGTAGGGAGACAAACTTGAGGGGCTTTCTCCTGGCACATTCCATTCTAAATTCCAATCTAGAACACGACTTCCATTGAGGCTCTGCTGCCCTAGTAACCAGATTTGGTAAGGGAGAACTGCTGCCACCTTGTGGCCGTTTCACACAACAGCAGCTTTAATCCCAGCGCTAATGGTCAGTTGATATTCAAAATCATTGCAGGCCTGTAAATGACACCTGCCCTGAAAACAAATCCTGGGGTCACGTATCGACCAAAAAATTCAAAGGACGTCCATATTTCAAAACGACAGTTTCAAAAGGCATATTTTATGCACATTAGTGTTCTGCTTCTTTGTCTTTCTTTCTTTTTTGGTTAAAAAGACGGGAATGGAAAAAGGCATCCCTCAGACTGGGCGAAAATCGTTGCAAACGAATCAATGGACAAAGGTTTAATCTCCAATATATATAAACAGCTCATGCAGCTTAATATTAAAAAAACAAACAACCCAATACAAAAATGGGCAGAAGTTCTAAAGAGACGTTTCTTCAAAGAAGACACAGAGATGGCCAAGACGCACATGAAAAGCTGCTCAACATCACTAATTATTAGAGAAATGCAAATCAAAACTACAATGAGGTATCACCTCACACCTGTTAGGATCGCCATCATCAGAAAATCTACAAACAACAAATTCTGGGGAGGGTGTGGACAAAAGGAGCCCTCTTCCACTATTGGTGGGAATGTAAATTGATACCGTCACTATGGAGAACAGTATGGAGTTTCCTTTAAAAAACTAGAAATAGAATTACCATCTGATCCAGCAATCCCACTTCTGGGCATATACCCAGAGAAAACCATAAATCAAAAAGGCACATTCACCACAATGTTCATTGCAGCACTATTTAAATTAGCCAGGTAATGGAAGCAACCTAAATGCCCACAGACAGATGAATGGATAAAATTGGGGTACATATATAAAATGGAATATTACTCGGCCATAAAAAGGAATGAAACTGGGTCATTTGTAGAGACATCGATGGATCTAGAGACTGTCATATAGAATGAAGTAAGTCAGAAAGAGGAAAACAAATATTGTATATTAATGCATATATGTGGAACCTAAAAGTTGGTACAGATGAACTGGTTTGCAGGGAAGAAATAGAGACACAGAGGTAGAGAACAAACGTATGGACACCAAGTTTGGGAAGCCATGGGGTGGTGGTTGTGGGATGAGTTGGGAGATTGGGATTGACCTGTATACATGTATATGCATAAAATACATAACTGATAATAACCTCCTGTATAAAAAAGTCAATAAAATTAAATTTCAAAATTTTAAAAAATAAAATTTAAAAATAAAACAGAAAAAAGTTCTTCCCTTCACACACATGTATTTATAGGAATGAATTATTTCCATGCTTATATCTATAAATACATAAAAGAGGAATAAAATCTAACTTGAAACATCAACGAAAAAAAAACCTGAACCCACCATTTATACCGAGGAAAACCCTATCAGGGCACTTGCTCCAGCGGTAAACAATTCTGAAATTGGTCAGAGGTGTGGAATCATCTCCCATCCAGCTAGCACCCACCCCCCACGCAAGGAGCGTCCTCATTGCAAAGCTGGGAGACCGTGCCGTGGCATCTCTGAATAAAGGTGAGCTGAGCCCCAGGCCAGCTGCTGCTGAACTCTTCCCACCCTTCCCAGGTAAAACACCTGAATATGTACAAGGGCTTGAAAGCCTAGAGGAAGGGCCGTGGAGCCACACTAGCGACAGCACGCAGGCGAACTTGGTGCCTGCAGGCCAGCCAGGATGGTCCTGGCCCCGGGTACTCTTCCGGAAGCTTTCCATTGTCCTGCCTGTGATACCCCTCCTGTCCCGGCCCCCACTGCTTTTTTCCTTCCTCACCTCTGTCCGGAGAGAAATTCCAGCGGAAGGTATGGGTGACACATCCTCTTCTTTACAGGTGGCAGCCTGGCAACTCCTGCAGAAAGGCCAGCAGTGCCCCACTCACACCGGGCCACCAACAAAGCTGTGGCCCCTCATTCCCTCCCACCAGCTCAGCCCCGAGACTGCTGACGGGGCAGAGAATATGGAGTCAGGCACAGCTTCAGGGGCTATTGCTGCCTGGAGCGCTGTTTATATTGACCTCAACCAGGCACACCTGGGGAGGGCCGGCCGGCAGGGTAAGGCTGCCCATGTCAGCTAATACACAACCCTCAGGGAATCACATTGTTGAAAATCGACCTCGCTAAGGCAGAATAGAAGCCAAGGAAAATAAGGACACAATGCCATTTGCAGCACCGTAGATGAGTCTAGAGGTAATCACGTGACTTGTAGTAAGTCAGAAAGTGAAAGACACATATCATATCATATCACTTATAGGTGTTACCTAAAAATGGATACCAGGGCAGATATTTCCACGGAGAAGGGCAATCACAGATTCATTAAACACACTTATGGTTCACCAGTGGAAAGGTGTGAGGATTGGTTTCATTACGATATCGGGGTTAACAGACATATACAAACACAGGTGACATATATAATCACCAAAGACCTACGGAATACCAAGAGAAGACTACTCAACATTCTGTCATAACGTCCCTGGGAAAAGGATCCCAGGAAGAACAGACATCTGTATATGCGTAAAAGAACCACATCTTCGACACCTACAATAAGCCAAACATTGTAATCAAACTTGCTGTAATAAAAAATAAAAATTTAAATTAAAAATACGAACAAGGGCCTCCCTGGTGGCGCAGTGGTTGGGAGTCCGCCTGCCGATGCAGGTGATACGGGTTCGTGCCCCGGTCTGGGAGGATCCCATATGCCGCGGAGCGGCTGGGCCCGTGAGCCATGGCCGCTGGGCCTGCGCATCCGGAGCCTGTGCTCCGCAACGGGAGAGGCCACAACAGTGAGAGGCCCGCATACCGCAAAAAGAAAAAAAAAATACGAACAAGAAGTAGGGAGACAAACTTGAGGGGCCTTCTCCTGGCACATTCCATTCTAAATTCCAATCTAGAACACGACTTCCATTGAGGCTCTGCTGCCCTAGTAACCGGATTTGGTAAGGGAGAACTGCTGCCACCTTGTGGCCGTTTCACACAACAGCAGCTTTAATCCCAGCGTTAATGGTCAGTTGATATTCAAAATCATTGCAGGCCTGTAAATGACACCTGCCCTGAAAACAAATCCTGGGGTCACATATTGACGAAAAGATTCAAAGGACGTCCATATTTCAAAACGACCGTTTCAGAAGGCATATTTTATGCACATTAGTGTTCTGCTTCTTTGTCTTTCTTTCTTTTTTGGTTAAAAAGACGGGAATGGAAAAAGGCATCCCTCAGACTGGGCGAAAATCGTTGCAAACCAATCAATGGACAAAGGTTTAATCTCCAATATATATAAACAGCTCATGCAGCTTAATATTAAAAAAACAAACAACCCAATACAAAAATGGGCAGAAGTTCTAAAGAGACGTTTCTTCAAAGAAGACACAGAGATGGCCAAGACGCACATGAAAAGCTGCTCAAGAGCACTAATTATTAGAGAAATGCAAATCAAAACTACAATGAGGTATCACCTCACACCTGTTAGGATCGGCATCATCAGAAAATCTACAAACAACAAATTCTGGGGAGGGTGTGGACAAAAGGTGCCCTCTTCCACTATTGGTGGGAATGTAAATTGATACCGTCACTATGGAGAACAGTATGGAGTTTCCTTTAAAAAACTAGAAATAGAATTACCATCCGATCCAGCAATCCCACTTCTGGGCATAAACCCAGAGAAAACCATAAATCAAAAAGGCACATTCACCACAATGTTCATTGCAGCACTATTTAAAATAGCCAGGTAATGGAAGCAACCTAAATGCCCACAGACAGATGAATGGATAAAGATGGGGTACATATATAAAATGGAATATTACTCGGCCATAAAAAGGAATGAAACTGGGTCATTTGTACAGACATCGGTGGATCTAGAGACTGTCATACAGAAGGAAGTAAGTCAGAAAGAGGAAAACAAATATTGTATATTAATGCATATATGTGGAACCTAAAAAATGGTACAGATGAACTGGTTTGCAGGGAAGAAATTGATACGCAGAGGTAGAGAACAAAGGTATGGACACCAAGTGTGGGAAGCCATGGGGTGGTGGTGGTGGGATGAGTTGGGAGATTGGGATTGACCTGTATACATGTATAGGCATAAAATACATAACTGATAATAACCTGCTGTATATAAAAGTAAATAAAATTAAATTTCAAAATTTTAAAATATAAAATTTAAAAATAAAACAGAAAAAAGTGCTTCCCTTCACACACATGTATTTATAGGAATGAATTATTTCCATGCTTATATCTATAAATACATAAAAGAGGAATAAAATCTAACTTGAACCATAAACGAAAAAAAACCTGAACCCACCAGTTATACAGAGGAAAACCCTATCAGGGCACTTGCTCCAGCGGTAAACAATTCTGAAATTGGTCAGAGGTGTGGAATCATCTCCCATCCAGCTAGCACCCACCCCCCACGCAAGGAGCGTACTCATTGCAAAGCTGGGAGAGCGTGCCGAGGCATCTCTGAATAAAGGTGAGCTGAGCCCCAGGCCAGCTGCTGAACTCTTCCCACCCTTCCCAGGTAAAACACCTGAATATGTACAAGGGCTTGAAAGCCTAGAGGAAGGGCCGTGGAGCCACACTAGCGACAGCACGCAGGCCAACTTGGTGCCTGCAGGCCAGCCAGGGTGGTCCTGGCCCCGCGTACACTTCCGGAAGCTTTCCATTGTCCTGCCTGTGATACCCCTCCTGTCCCGGCCCCCACTGCTTTTTTCCTTCCTCACCTCTGTCCGGTGAGAAATTCCAGCGGAAGGTATGGGTGACACATCCTCTTCTTTACAGATGGCAGCCTGGCAACTCCTGCAGAAAGGCCAGCAGTGCCCCACTCACACCGGGCCACCAACAAAGCTGTGGCCCCTCATTCCCTCCCACCAGCTCAGCCCCGAGACTGCTGACAGGGCAGAGAATATGGAGTCAGGCACAGCTTCAGGGGCTATTGCTGCCTGGAGCGCTGTTTATATTGACCTCAACCAGGCACACCTGGGGAGGGCCGGCCGGCAGGGTAAGGCTGCCCAGGTCAGCTAATCCACAACCCTCAGGGAATCACATTGTTGAAAATGGACCTCGCTAAGGCAGAATAGAAGCCAAGGAAAATAAGGACACAATGCCATTTGCAGCACCGTAGATGAGTCTAGAGGTAATCACGTGACTTGGAGTAAGTCAGAAAGTGAAAGACACATATCATATCATATCACTTATAGGTGTTACCTAAAAATGGATACCAGGGCAGATATTTCCACGGAGAACGGCAATCACAGATTCATTAAACACACTTATGGTTCACCAATGGAAAGGTGTGAGGATTGGTTTCATTACGATATCGGGGTTAACAGACATATACAAACACAGGTGACATATATAATCACCAAAGACCTACGGAATACCAAGAGAAGACTACTCAACATTCTGTCATAACGTCCCTGGGAAAAGGATCCCAGGAAGAACAGACATCTGTATATGTGTAAAAGAACCACATCTTCGACACCTACAATAAGCCAAACATTGTAATCAAACTTGCTGTAATAAAAAATAAAAATTTAAATTAAAAATACGAAGAAGAAGTAGGGAGACAAACTTGAGGGGCTTTCTCCTGGCACATTCCATTCTAAATTCCAATCTAGAACACGACTTCCATTGAGGCTCTGCTGCCCTAGTAACCAGATTTGGTAAGGGAGAACTGCTGCCACCTTGTGGCCGTTTCACACAACAGCAGCTTTAATCCCAGCGCTAATGGTCAGTTGATATTCAAAATCATTGCAGGCCTGTAAATGACACCTGCCCTGAAAACAAATCCTGGGGTCACGTATCGACCAAAAAATTCAAAGGACGTCCATATTTCAAAACGAACATTTCAAAAGGCATATTTTATGCACATTAGTGTTCTGCTTCTTTGTCTTTCTTTCTTTTTTGGTTAAAAAGACGGGAATGGAAAAAGGCATCCCTCAGACTGGGCGAAAATCGTTGCAAACGAATCAATGGACAAAGGTTTAATCTCCAATATATATAAACAGCTCATGCAGCTTAATATTAAAAAAACAAACAACCCAGTACAAAAATGGGCAGAAGTTCTAAAGAGACGTTTCTTCAAAGAAGACAGAGAGATGGCCACGACGCACATGAAAAGCTGCTCAAGAACACTAATTATTAGAGAAATGCAAATCAAAACTACAATGAGGTATCACCTCACAACTGTTAGGATCGGCATCATCAGAAAATCTACAAACAACAAATTCTGGGGAGGGTGTGGACAAAAGGAGCCCTCTTCCACTACTGGTGGGAATGTAAATTGATACCGTCACTATGGAGAACAGTATGGAGTTTCCTTTAAAAAACTAGAAATAGAATTACCATCTGATGCAGCAATCCCACTTCTGGGCATATACCCAGAGAAAACCATAAATCAAAAAGGCACATTCACCACAATGTTCATTGCAGCACTATTTAAAATAGCCAGGTAATGGAAGCAACCTAAATGCCCACAGACAGATGAATGGATAAAGATGGGGAACATATATAAAAAGGAATATTACTCGGCCATAAAAAGGAATGAAACTGGGTCATTTGTAGAGACATCGATGGATCTAGAGACTTTCATATAGAATGAAGTAAGTCAGAAAGAGGAAATCAAATATTGTATATTAATGCATATATGTGGAACCTAAAAGATGGTACAGATGAACTGGTTTGCAGGGAAGAAATAGAGACACAGAGGTAGAGAACAAACGTATGGACAGCAAGTGTGGGAAGCCATGGGGTGGTGGTGGTGGGATGAGTTGGGAGATTGGGATTGACCTGTATACATGTATATGCATAAAATACATAACTGATAATAACCTGCTGTATAAAAAAGTAAATAAAATTAAATTTCAAAATTTTAAAAAATAAAATTTAAAAATAAAACAGAAAAAAGTTCTTCCCTTCACACACATGTATTTATAGGAATGAATTATTTCCATGCTTATATCTATAAATACATAAAAGAGGAATAAAATCTAACTTGAACCATAAACGAAAAAAACCCTGAACCCACCAGTTATACAGAGGAAAACCCTATCAGGGCACTTGCTCCAGCGGTAAACAATTCTGAAATTGGTCAGAGGTGTGGAATCATCTCCCATCCAGCTAGCACCCACGCCCCACGCAAGGAGCGTCCTAATTGCAAAGCTGGGAGACCGTGCCGAGGCATCTCTGAATAAAGGTGAGCTGAGTCCCAGGCCAGCTGCTGCTGAACTGTTCCCACCATTCCCAGGTAAAACACCTGAATATGTACAAGGGCTTGAAAGCCTAGAGGAAGGGCCGTCGAGCCACACTAGCGACAGCACGCAGGCCAACTTGGTGCCTGCAGGCCTGCCAGGGTGGTCCTGGCCCCGGGTACTCTTCCGGAAGCTTTCCATTGTCCTGCCTTTGATACCCCTCCTGTCCCGGCCCCCACTGCTTTTTTCCTTCCTCACCTCTGTCCTGAGAGAAATTCCAGCGGAAGGTATGGGTGACACATCCTCTTCTTTACAGGTGGCAGCCTGGCAACTCCTGCAGAAAGGCCAGCAGTGCCCCACTCACACCGGGCCACCAACAAAGCTGTGGCCCCTCATTCCCTCCCACCAGCTCAGCCCCGAGACTGCTGACGGGGCAGAGAATATGGAGTCAGGCACAGCTTCAGGGGCTATTGCTGCCTGGAGCGCTGTTTATATTGACCTCAACCAGGCACACCTGGGGAGGGCCGGCCGGCAGGGTAAGGCTGCCCAGGTCAGCTAATCCACAACCCTCAGGGAATCACATTGTTGAAAATGGACCTCGCTAAGGCAGAATAGAAGCCAAGGAAAATAAGGACACAATGCCATTTGCAGCACCGTAGATGAGTCTAGAGGTAATCACGTGACTTGTAGTAAGTCAGAAAGTGAAAGACACATATCATATCATATCACTTATAGGTGTTACCTAAAAATGGATACCAGGGCAGATATTTCCACGGAGAAGGGCAATCACAGATTCATTAAACACACTCATGGTTCACCAATGGAAAGTTGTGAGGATTGGTTTCATTACGATATCGGGGTTAACAGACATATACAAACACAGGTGACATATATAATCACCAAAGACCTACGGAATACCAAGAGAAGACTACTCAACATTCTGTCATAACGTCCCTTGGAAAAGGATCCCAGGAAGAACAGACATCTGTATATGTGTAAAAGAACCACATCTTCGACACCTACAATAAGCCAAACATTGTAATCAAACTTGCTGTAATAAAAAATAAAAATTTAAATTAAAAATACGAACAAGAAGTAGGGAGACAAATTTGAGGGGCTTTCTCCTGGCACATTCCATTCTAAATTCCAATCTAGAACACGACTTCCATTGAGGCTCTGCTGCCCTAGTAACCAGATTTGGTAAGGGAGAACTGCTGCCACCTTGTGGCCGTTTCAAACAACAGCAGCTTTAATCCCAGCGCTAATGGTCAGTTGATATTCAAAATCATTGCAGGCCTGTAAATGACACCTGCCCTGAAAACAACTCCTGGGATCACGTATCGACCAAAAAATTCAAAGGACGTCCATATTTCAAAACGACCGTTTCAAAAGGCATATTTTATGCACATTAGTGTTCTGCTTCTTTGTCTTTCTTTCTTTTTTGGTTAAAAAGACGGGAATGGAAAAAGGCATCCCTCAGACGGGGCGAAAATCGTTGCAAACGAATCAATGGACAAAGGTTTAATCTCCAATATATATAAACAGCTCATGCAGCTTAATTTTCTAAAAACAAACAACCCAATACAAAAATGGGCAGAAGTTCTAAAGAGACGTTTCTTCAAAGAAGACACAGAGATGGCCAAGATGCACATGAAAAGTTGCTCAAGAGCACTAATTATTAGAGAAATGAAAATCAAAACTACAATGAGGTAACACCTCACACATGTTAGGATCGGCATCATCAGAAAATCTACAAACAACAAATTCTGGGGAGGGTGTGGACCAAAGGAGCCCTCTTCCACTATTGGTGGGAATGTAAATTTATACCGTCACTATGGAGAACAGTATGGAATTTCCTTTAAAATGTAGAAATAGAATTACCATCTGATCCAGCAATCCCACTTCTGGGCATATACCCAGAGAAAACCATAAATCAAAAAGGCACATACACCACAATGTTCATTGCAGCACTATTTACAATAGACAGGTAATGGAAGCAACCTAAATGCCCACAGAGAGATGAATGGATAAAGATGGGGTACATATATAAAATGGAATATTACTCGGCCATAAAAAGGAATGAAACTGGGTCATTTGTAGAGACATCGATGGATCTAGAGACTGTCATACAGAATGAAGTAACTCAGAAACACGAAAACAAATATTGTATATTAATGCATATATGTGGAACCTAAAAGATGGTACAGATGAACTGGTTTGCAGGGAAGAAATAGAGACACAGAGGTAGGGAACAAACGAATGGACACCAAGTGTGGGAAGCCATGGGGTGGTGGTGGTGGGATGAGTTGGGAGATTGGGATTGACCTGTATACATGTATATGCATAAAATACATAACTGATAATAACCTGCTGTATAAAAAAGTAAATAAAATTAAATTTCAAAATTTTAAAAACCAAATTTAAAAATAAAACAGAAAAAAGTTCTTCCCTTCACACACATGTATTTATAGGAATGAATTATTTCCATGCTTTTATCTATAAATACATAAAAGAGGAATAAAATCTAACTTGAACCATAAACGAAAAAAAACCTGAACCCACCAGTTATACAGAGGAAAACCCTATCAGGGCACTTGCTCCAGCGGTAAACAATTCTGAAGTTGGTCAGAGGTGTGGAATCATCTCCCATCCAGCTAGCACCCACCCCCCACGCAAGGAGCGTCCTCATTTCAAAGCTGGGAGACCATGCCGAGGCATCTCTGAATAAAGGTGAGCTGAGCCCCAGGCCAGCTGCTGCTGAACTGTTCCCACCCTTCCCAGGTAAAACACCTGAATATGTACAAGGGCTTGAAAGCCTAGAGGAAGGGCCGTCGAGCCACACTAGGGACAGCACGCAGGCCAACTGGGTGCCGGCAGGCCAGCCAGGGTGGTCCTGGCCCCGGGTACTCTCCCGGAAGCTTTCCATTGTCCTGCCTGTGATACCCCTCCTGTCCCGGCCCCCACTGCTTTTTTCCTTCCTCAACTCTGTCCGGAGAGAATTTCCAGCGGAAGGTATGGGTGACACATCCTCTTCTTTACAGGTGGCAGCCTGGCAACTCCTGCAGAAAGGCCAGCAGTGCCCCACTCACACCGGGCCACCAACAAACCTGTGGCCCCTCATTCCCTCCCACCAGCTCAGCCCCGAGACTGCTGACAGGGCAGAGAATATGGAGTCAGGCACAGCTTCAGTGGCTATTGCTGCCTGGAGCGCTGTTTATATTGACCTCAACCAGGCACACCTGGGTAGGGCCGGCCAGCGGGGTAAGGCTGCCCAGGTCAGCTAATCCACAACCCTCAGGGAATCACATTGTTGAAAATGGACCTCGCTAAGGCAGAATAGAAGCCAAGGAAAATAAGGACACAATGCCATTTGCAGCACCGTAGAGAGTCTAGAGGTAATCAGGTGACTTGTAGTATGTCAGAAAGTGAAAGACACATATCATATCATATCACTTATAGGTGTTACCTAAAAATGGATACCAGGGCAGATATTTCCACGGAGAAGGGCAATCACAGATTCATTAAACAAACTTATGGTTCACCAATGGAAAGGTGTGAGGATTGGTTTCATTACAATATCGGGGTTAACAGACATATACAAACACAGGTGACATATATAATCACCAAAGACCTACGGAATACCAAGAGAAGACTACTCAACATTCTGTCCTAACGTACCTGGGAAAAGGATCCCAGGAAGAACAGACATCTGTATATGTGTAAAAGAAGCACATCTTCGACACCTACAATAAGCCAAACATTGTAATCAAACTTGCTGTAATAAAAAATAAAAATTTAAATTAAAAATACGAACAAGAAGTAGGGAGACAAACTTGAGGGGCTTTCTCTTGGCACATTCCATTCTAAATTCCAATCTAGAACACGACTTCCATTGAGGCTCTGCTGCCCTAGTTACCAGGTTTGGTAAGGGAGAACTGCTGCCACCTTGTGGCCGTTTCACACAACAGCAGCTTTAATCCCAGCGCTAATGGTCAGTTGATATTCAAAATCATTGCAAGCCTGTAAATGACACCTGCCCTGAAAACAAATCCTGGGGTCACATATCGACCAAAAATTTCAAAGGACGTCCATATTTCAAAACGACCGTTTCAAAAGGCATATTTTATGCACATTAGTGTTCTGCTTCTTTGTCTTTCTTTCCTTTTTGGTTTAAAAGACAGGAATGGAAAAAGGCCTCCCTCAGACTGGGCGAAAATCGTTGCAAACGAATCAATGGACAAAGGTTTAATCTCCAATATATATAAACAGCTCATGCAGATTAATATTAAAAAATCAAACAACCCAATACAAAAATGGGCAGAAGTTCTAAAGAGACGTTTCTTCAAAGAAGACACAGAGATGGCCAAGACGCACATGAAAAGCTGCTCAAGAGCACTAATTATTAGAGAAATGCAAATCAAAACTACAATGAGGTATCACCTCACACCTGTTAGGATCGGCATCATCAGAAAATCTGCAAACAACAAATTCTGGGGAGGGTGTGGACAAAAGGAGCCCTCTTCCACTATTGGTGGGAATGTAAATTAATACCGTCACTATGGAGAACAGTATGGAGTTTCCTTTAAAAAACTAGAAATAGAATTACCTTCTGATCCAGCAATCCCACTTCTGGGCATATACCCAGAGAAAACCATAAATCAAAAAGGCACATTCTCCACAATGTTCATTGCAGCACTATTTAAAATAGCCAGGTAATGGAAGCAACCTAAATGCCCACAGACAGATGAATGGATAAAGATGGGGTACATATATAAAATGGAATATTACTCGGCCATAAAAAGCAACGAAACTGGGGCATTTGTAGAGACATCAATGGATCTAGAGACTGTCATATAGAATGAAGTAAGTCAGAAAGAGGAAAACAAATATTTTATATTAATGCATATATGTGGAACCTAAAAGATGGTACAGATGAACTGGTTTGCAGGGAAGAAATAGAGACACAGAGGTAGAGAACAAACGTATGGACACCAAGTGTGGGAAGCCATGGGGTGGTGGTGGTGGGATGAGTTGGGAGATTGGGATTGACCTGTATACATGTATATGCATAAAATACATAACTGATAATAACCTTCTGTATAAAAAAGTAAATAAAATTAAATTTCAAAATTTTGAAAAATAAAATTTAAAAATAAAACAGAAAAAATTCTTCCCTTCACACACATGTATTTATAGGAATGAATTATTTCCATGCTTATATCTATAAATACATAAAAGAGGAATAAAATCTAACTTGAACCATAAACGAAAAAAAACCTGAACCCACCAGTTATACAGAGGAAATCCCTATCAGGGCACTTGCTCCAGCGGTAAACAATTCTGAAATTGGTCAGAGGTGTGGAATCATCTCCCATCCAGCTAGCACCCACCCGCCATGCAAGGAGCGACATCATTGCAAAGCTGGGAGACCCTGCCGAGGCATCTCTGAATAAAGGTGAGCTGAACCACAGGCCAGCTGCTGCTGAACTGTACCCACGCTTCCCAGGTAAAACACCTGAATATGTACAAGGGCTTGAAAGCCTAGAGGAAGGGCCGTGGAGCCACACTAGCGACAGCACGCAGGCCAACTTGGTGCCTGCAGGCCAGCCAGGGTTGTCCTGGCCCCGGGTACTCTCCCGGAAGCTTTCCATTGTCCTGCCTGTGATACCCCTCCTGTCCAGGCCCCCACTGCTTTTTTCCTTCCTCAACTCTGTCCGCAGAGAATTTCCAGCGGAAGGTATGGGTGACACATCCTCTTCTTTACAGGTGGCAGCCTGGCAACTCCTGCAGAAAGGCCAGCAGTGCCCCACTCACACCGGGCCACCAACAAAGCTGTGGCCCCTCATTCCCTCCCACCCGCTCAGCCCCGAGACTGCTGACGGGGCAGAGAATATGGAGTCAGGCACAGCTTCAGGGGCTATTGCTGCCTGGAGTGCTGTTTATATTGACCTCAAACAGGCACACCTGGGGAGGGCCGGCCAGCAGGGTAAGGCTGCCCAGGTCAGCTAATCCACAACACTCAGGGAATCACATTGTGGAAAATGGACCTCGCTAAGGCAGAATAGAAGCCAAGGAAAATAAGGACACAATGCCATTTGCAGCACCGTAGATGAGTCTAGAGGTAATCAGGTGACTTGTAGTATGTCAGAAAGTGAAAGACACATATCATATCATATCACTTATAGGTGTTACCTAAAAATGGATACCAGGGCAGATATTTCCACGGAGAAGGGCAATCACAGATTCATTAAACAAACTTATGGTTCACCAATGGGAAGGTGTGAGGATTGGTTTCATTACGATATCGGGGTTAACAGACATATTCAAACACAGGAGACATATATAATCACCAAAGACCTACGGAATACCATGAGAAGACTACTCAACATTCTGTCATAACGTACCTGGGAAAAGGATCCCAGGAAGAACAGACATCTGTATATGTGTAAAAGAACCACATCTTCGACACCTACAATAAGCCAAACATTGTAATCAAACTTGCTGTAATAAAAAATAAAAATTTAAATTAAAAATAGGAACAAGAAGTAGGGAGACAAACTTGAGGGGCTTTCTCCTGGCACATTCCACTCTAAATTCCAATCTAGAACAGGACTTCCATTGAGGCTCTGCTGCCCTAGTAACCAGATTTGGTAAGGGAGAACTGCTGCCACCTTGTGGCCTTTTCACACAACAGCCGCTTTAATCCCAGCGCTAATGGTCAGTTGATATTCAAAATCATTGCAGGCCTGTAAATGACACCTGCCCTGAAAACAAATCCTGGGGTCACGTATCGACCAAAAAATTCAAAGGACGTACATATTTCAAAACGACCGTTTCAAAAGGCATATTTTATGCACATTAGTGTTCTGCTTCTTTGTCTTTCTTTCTTTTTTGGTTAAAAAGACGGGAATGGAAAAAGGCATCCCTCAGACGGGGCGAAAATCGTTGCAAACGAATCAATGGACAAAGGTTTAATCTCCAATATATATAAACAGCTCATGCAGCTTAATATTAAAAAAACAAACAACCCAATACAAAAATGGGCAGAAGTTCTAAAGAGACGTTTCTTCAAAGAAGACACAGAGATGGCCAAGACGCACATGAAAAGCTGCTCAAGAGCACTAATTATTAGAGAAATGCAAATCAAAACTACAATGAGGTATCACCTCACACCTGTTAGGATCGGCGTCATCAGAAAATCTACAAACAACAAATTCTGGGGAGGGTGTGGACAAAAGGAGCCCTCTTCCACTATTGGTGGGAATGTAAATTGATACCGTCACTATGGAGAACAGTATGGAGTTTCCTTTAAAAAACTAGAAATAGAATTACCATCTGATCCAGCAATCCCACTTCTGGGCATATACCCAGAGAAAACCATAAATCAAAAAGGCACATTCACCACAATGTTCATTGCAGCACTATTTAAAATAGCCATGTAATGGAAGCAACCTAAATGCCCACAGACAGATGAATGGATAAAGATGGGGTACATATATAAAATGGAATATTACTCGGCCATAAAAAGGAATGAAACTGGGTCATTTGTAGAGACATCGATGGATCTAGAGACTGTCATATAGAATGAAGTAAGTCAGAAAGAGGAAATCAAATATTGTATATTAATGCATATATGTGGAATCTAAAAGATGGTACAGATGAACTGGTTTGCAGGGAAGAAATAGAGACACAGATGTAGAGAACAAACGTATGGACAGCAAGTGTGGGAAGCCATGGGGTGGTGGTGGTGGGATGAGTTGGGAGATTGGGATTGACCTGTATACATGTATATGCATAAAATACATAACTGATAATAACCTGCTGTATAAAAAAGTAAATAAAATTAAATTCCATATTTTAAAAAATAAAATTTAAATATAAAACAGAAAAAAGTGCTTCCCTTCACACACATGTATTTATAGGAATGAATTATTTCCATGCTTATATCTATAAATACATAAAAGAGGAATAAAATCTAACTTGAACCATAAACGAATAAAAACCTGAACCCACCAGTTATACAGAGGAAAACCCTATCAGGGCACTTGCTCCAGCGGTAAACAATTCTGAAATTGGTCAGAGGTGTGGAATCATCTCCCATCCAGCTAGCACCCACACCCCACGCAAGGAGCGTCCTCATTGCAAAGCTGGGAGACCGTGCCGAGGCATCTCTGAATAAAGGTGAGCTGAGCCCCAGGCCAGCTGCTGCTGAACTGTTCCCACCCTTCCCAGGTAAAACACCTGAATATGTACAAGGGCTTGAAAGCCTAGAGGAAGGGCCGTGGAGCCACACTAGCGACAGCACGCAGGCCAACTTGGTGCCTGCAGGCCAGCCAGGGTGGTCCTGGACCCGGGTACTCTTCCGGAAGCTTTCCATGTCCTGCCTGTGATACCCCTCCTGTCCCGGCCCCCACTGCTTTTTTCCTTCCTCACCTCTGTCCGGAGAGAAATTCCAGCGGAAGGTATGGGTGACACATCCTCTTCTTTACAGATGGCAGCCTGGCAACTCCTGCAGAAAGGCCAGCAGTGCCCCACTCACACCGGGCCACCAACAAAGCTGTGGCCCCTCATTCCCTCCCACCAGCTCAGCCCCGAGACTGCTGACAGGGCAGAGAATATGGAGTCAGGCACAGCTTCAGGGGCTATTGCTGCCTGGAGCGCTGTTTATATTGACCTCAACCAGGCACACCTGGGGAGGGCCGGCCGGCAGGGTAAGCCTGCCCAGGTCAGCTAATCCACAACCCTCAGGGAATCACATTGTTGAAAATGGACCTCGCTAAAGCAGAATAGAAGCCAAGGAAAATAAGGACACAATGCCATTTGCAGCACCGTAGATGAGTCTAGAGGTAATCACGTGACTTGTAGAAAGTCAGAAAGTGAAAGACACATATCATATCATATCACTTATAGGTGTTACCTAAAAATGGATACCATGGCAGATATTTCCACGGAGAAGGGCAATGACAGATTCATTAAACAATCTTATGGTTCACCAATGGAAAGGTGTGAGGATTGGTTTCTTTACGATATCGGGGTTAACAGACATATACAAACACAGGTGACATATATAATCACCAAAGACCTACGGAATACCAAGAGAAGACTACTCAACATTCTGTCATAACGTACCTGGGAAAAGGATCCCAGGATGAACAGACATCTGTATATGTGTAAAAGAACCACATATTCGACACCTACAATAAGCCAAACATTGTAATCAATCTTGCTGTAATAGAAAATAAAAATTCAAATTAAAAATACGAACAAGAAATAGGGTGACAAACTTGAGGGGCTTTCTCCTGGCACATTCCATTCTAAATTCCAATCTAGAACACGACTTCCATTGAGGCTCTGCTGCCCTAGTAACCAGATTTGGTAAGGGAGAACTGCTGCCTCCTTGTGGCCGTTTCACACAACAGCAGCTTTAATCCCAGCGCTAATGGTCAGTTGATATTCAAAATCATTGCAGGCCTGTAAATGACACCTGCCCTGAAAACAAATCCTGGGGTCACATATCGACCAAAAAATTCAAAGGACGTCCATATTTCAAAACGACCGTTTCAAAAGGCATATTTTATGCACATTAGTGTTCTGCTTCTTTGTCTTTCTTTCTTCTTTTGTTAAAAAGACGGGAGTGGAAAAAGGCATCCCTCAGACTGAGCGAAAATCGTTGCAAACGAATCAATGGACAAAGGTTTAATCTCCAATATATATAAACAGCTCCTGCGGATTAATATTAAAAAAACAAACAACCCAATACAAAAATGGGCAGAAGTTCTAAAGAGACGTTTCTTCAAAGAACACACAGAGATGGCCAAGATGCACATGAAAAGCTGCTCAAGAGCACTAATTATTAGAGAAATGCAAATCAAAACTACAATGAGGTATCACCTCACACCTGTTAGGATCGCCATCATCAGAAAATCTACAATTAACAAATTCTGGGGAGGGTGTGGACAAAAGGAGCCCTCTTCCACTATTGGTGGGAATGTAAATTGATACAGTCACTATTGAGAACAGTATGGAGTTTCCTTTAAAAAACTAGAAATAGAATTACCATCTGATCCAGCAATCCCACTTCTGGGCATATACCCAGAGAAAACCATAAATCAAAAAGGCACATTCACCACAATGTTCATTGCAGCACTATTTACAATAGACAGGTAATGGAAGCAACCTAAATGCCCACAGAGAGATGAATGGATAAAGATGGGGTACATATATAAAATGGAATATTACTCGGCCATAAAAAGGAATGAAACTGGGTCATTTGTAGAGACATCGATGGATCTAGAGACTGTCATACAGAATGAAGTAACTCAGAAACACGAAAACAAATATTGTATATTAATGCATATATGTGGAACCTAAAAGATGGTACAGATGAACTGGTTTGCAGGGAAGAAATAGAGACACAGAGGTAGGGAACAAACGAATGGACACCAAGTGTGGGAAGCCATGGGGTGGTGGTGGTGGGATGAGTTGGGAGATTGGGATTGACCTGTATACATGTATATGCATAAAATACATAACTGATAATAACCTGCTGTAGAAAAAAGTAAATAAAATTAAATTTCAAAATTTTAAAAACAAAATTTAAAAATAAAACAGAAAAAAGTTCTTCCCTTCACACACATGTATTTATAGGAATGAATTACTTCCATGCTTTTATCTATAAATACATAAAAGAGGAATAAAATCTAACTTGAACCATAAACGAAAAAAAACCTGAACCCACCAGTTATACAGAGGAAAACCCTATCAGGGCACTTGCTCCAGCGGTAAACAATTCTGAAGTTGGTCAGAGGTGTGGAATCATCTCCCATCCAGCTAGCACCCACCCCCCACGCAAGGAGCGTCCTCATTTCAAAGCTGGGAGACCATGCCGAGGCATCTCTGAATAAAGGTGAGCTGAGCCCCAGGCCAGCTGCTGCTGAACTGTTCCCACCCTTCCCAGGTAAAACACCTGAATATGTACAAGGGCTTGAAAGCCTAGAGGAAGGGCCGTGGAGCCACACTAGCGACAGCACGCAGGCCAACTTGGTGCCGGCAGGCCAGCCAGGGTGGTCCTGGCCCCGGGTACTCTCCCGGAAGCTTTCCATTGTCCTGCCTGTGATACCCCTCCTGTCCCGGCCCCCACTGCTTTTTTCCTTCCTCAACTCTGTCCGGAGAGAATTTCCAGCGGAAGGTATGGGTGACACATCCTCTTCTTTACAGGTGGCAGCCTGGCAACTCCTGCAGAAAGGCCAGCAGTGCCCCACTCACACCGGGCCACCAACAAAGCTGTGGCCCCTCATTACCTCCCACCAGCTCAGCCCCGAGACTGCTGACAGGACAGAGAATATGGAGTCAGGCACAGCTTCAGTGGCTATTGCTGCCTGGAGCGCTGTTTATATTGACCTCAACCAGGCACACCTGGGTAGGGCCGGCCAGCAGGGTAAGGCTGCCCAGGTCAGCTAATCCACAACCCTCAGGGAATCACATTGTTGAAAATGGACCTCGCTAAGGCAGAATAGAAGCCAAGGAAAATAAGGACACAATGCCATTTGCAGCACCGTAGAGAGTCTAGAGGTAATCAGGTGACTTGTAGTATGTCAGAAAGTGAAAGACACATATCATATCATATCACTTATAGGTGTTACCTAAAAATGGATACCAGGGCAGATATTTCCACGGAGAAGGGCAATCACAGATTCATTAAACAAACTTATGGTTCACCAATGGAAAGGTGTGAGGAGTGGTTTCATTACGATATCGGGGTTAACAGACATATACAAACACAGGTGACATATATAATCACCAAAGACCTACGGAATACCAAGAGAAGACTACTCAACATTCTGTCCTAACGTACCTGGGAAAAGGATCCCAGGAAGAACAGACATCTGTATATGTGTAAAAGAAGCTCATCTTCGACACCTACAAGAAGCCAAACATTGTAATCAAACTTGCTGTAATAAAAAATAAAAATTTAAATTAAAAATACGAACAAGAAGTAGGGAGACAAACTTGAGGGGCTTTCTCTTTGCACATTCCATTCTAAATTCCAATCTAGAACACGACTTCCATTGAGGCTCTGCTGCCCTAGTTACCAGGTTTGGTAAGGGAGAACTGCTGCCACCTTGTGGCCGTTTCACACAACAGCAGCTTTAATCCCAGCGCTAATGGTCAGTTGATATTCAAAATCATTGCAAGCCTGTAAATGACACCTGCCCTGAAAACAAATCCTGGGGTCACATATCGACCAAAAAATTCAAAGGACGTCCATATTTCAAAACGACCGTTTCAAAAGGCATATTTTATGCACATTAGTGTTCTGCTTCTTTGTCTTTCTTTCTTTTTTGGTTTAAAAGACGGGAATGGAAAAAGGCCTCCCTCAGACTGGGCGAAAATCGTTGCAAACGAATGAATGGACAAAGGTTTAATCTCCAATATATATAAACAGCTCATGCAGATTAATATTAAAAAATCAAACAACCCAATACAAAAATGGGCAGAAGTTCTAAAGAGACGTTTCTTCAAAGAAGATACAGAGATGGCCAAGACGCACATGAAAAGCTGCTCAAGAGCACTAATTATTAGAGAAATGCAAATCAAAACTACAATGAGGTATCACCTCACACCTGTTAGGATCGGCATCATCAGAAAATCTACAAACAACAAATTCTGGGGAGGGTGTGGACAAAAGGAGCCCTCTTCCACTATTGGTGAGAATGTAAATTAATACCGTCACTATGGAGAACAGTATGGAGTTTCCTTTAAAAAACTAGAAATAGAATTACCTTCTGATCCAGCAATCCCACTTCTGGGCATATACCCAGAGAAAACCATAAATCAAAAAGGCACATTCTCCACAATGTTCATTGCAGCACTATTTAAAATAGCCAGGTAATGGAAGCAACCTAAATGCCCACAGACAGATGAATGGATAAAGATGGGGTACATATATAAAATGGAATATTACTCGGCCATAAAAAGCAACGAAACTGGGGCATTTGTAGAGACATCAATGGATCTAGAGACTGTCATATAGAATGAAGTAAGTCAGAAAGAGGAAAACAAATATTTTATATCAATGCATATATGTGGAACCTAAAAGAGGGTACAGATGAACTAGTTGGCAGGGAAGAAATAGAGACACAGAGGTAGAGAACAAACGTATGGACACCAAGTGTGGGAAGCCATGGGGTGGTGGTGGTGGGATGAGTTGGGAGATTGGGATTGACCTGTATACATGTATATGCATAAAATACATAACTGATAATAACCTTCTGTATAAAAAAGTAAATAAAATTAAATTTCAAAATTTTGAAAAATAAAATTTAAAAATAAAACAGAAAAAATTCTTCCCTTCACACACATGTATTTATAGGAATGAATTATTTCCATGCTTATATCTATAAATACATAAAAGAGGAATAAAATCTAACTTGAACCATAAACGAAAAAAAACCTGAACCCACCAGTTATACAGAGGAAATCCCTATCAGGGCACTTGCTCCAGCGGTAAACAATTCTGAAATTGGTCAGAGGTGTGGAATCATCTCCCATCCAGCTAGCACCCACCCGCCATGCAAGGAGCGACATCATTGCAAAGCTGGGAGACCCTGCCGAGGCATCTCTGAATAAAGGTGAGCTGAACCACAGGCCAGCTGCTGCTGAACTGTACCCACGCTTCCCAGGTAAAACACCTGAATATGTACAAGGGCTTGAAAGCCTAGAGGAAGGGCCGTGGAGCCACACTAGCGACAGCACGCAGGCCAACTTGGTGCCTGCAGGCCAGCCAGGGTTGTCCTGGCCCCGGGTACTCTCCCGGAAGCTTTCCATTGTCCTGCCTGTGATACCCCTCCTGTCCAGGCCCCCACTGCTTTTTTCCTTCCTCAACTCTGTCCGCAGAGAATTTCCAGCGGAAGGTATGGGTGACACATCCTCTTCTTTACAGGTGGCAGCCTGGCAACTCCTGCAGAAAGGCCAGCAGTGCCCCACTCACACCGGGCCACCAACAAAGCTGTGGCCCCTCATTCCCTCCCACCCGCTCAGCCCCGAGACTGCTGACGGGGCAGAGAATATGGAGTCAGGCACAGCTTCAGGGGCTATTGCTGCCTGGAGTGCTGTTTATATTGACCTCAAACAGGCACACCTGGGGAGGGCCGGCCAGCAGGGTAAGGCTGCCCAGGTCAGCTAATCCACAACACTCAGGGAATCACATTGTGGAAAATGGACCTCGCTAAGGCAGAATAGAAGCCAAGGAAAATAAGGACACAATGCCATTTGCAGCACCGTAGATGAGTCTAGAGGTAATCAGGTGACTTGTAGTATGTCAGAAAGTGAAAGACACATATCATATCATATCACTTATAGGTGTTACCTAAAAATGGATACCAGGGCAGATATTTCCACGGAGAAGGGCAATCACAGATTCATTAAACAAACTTATGGTTCACCAATGGGAAGGTGTGAGGATTGGTTTCATTACGATATCGGGGTTAACAGACATATTCAAACACAGGAGACATATATAATCACCAAAGACCTACGGAATACCATGAGAAGACTACTCAACATTCTGTCATAACGTACCTGGGAAAAGGATCCCAGGAAGAACAGACATCTGTATATGTGTAAAAGAACCACATCTTCGACACCTACAATAAGCCAAACATTGTAATCAAACTTGCTGTAATAAAAAATAAAAATTTAAATTAAAAATAGGAACAAGAAGTAGGGAGACAAACTTGAGGGGCTTTCTCCTGGCACATTCCACTCTAAATTCCAATCTAGAACAGGACTTCCATTGAGGCTCTGCTGCCCTAGTAACCAGATTTGGTAAGGGAGAACTGCTGCCACCTTGTGGCCTTTTCACACAACAGCCGCTTTAATCCCAGCGCTAATGGTCAGTTGATATTCAAAATCATTGCAGGCCTGTAAATGACACCTGCCCTGAAAACAAATCCTGGGGTCACGTATCGACCAAAAAATTCAAAGGACGTACATATTTCAAAACGACCGTTTCAAAAGGCATATTTTATGCACATTAGTGTTCTGCTTCTTTGTCTTTCTTTCTTTTTTGGTTAAAAAGACGGGAATGGAAAAAGGCATCCCTCAGACGGGGCGAAAATCGTTGCAAACGAATCAATGGACAAAGGTTTAATCTCCAATATATATAAACAGCTCATGCAGCTTAATATTAAAAAAACAAACAACCCAATACAAAAATGGGCAGAAGTTCTAAAGAGACGTTTCTTCAAAGAAGACACAGAGATGGCCAAGACGCACATGAAAAGCTGCTCAAGAGCACTAATTATTAGAGAAATGCAAATCAAAACTACAATGAGGTATCACCTCACACCTGTTAGGATCGGCGTCATCAGAAAATCTACAAACAACAAATTCTGGGGAGGGTGTGGACAAAAGGAGCCCTCTTCCACTATTGGTGGGAATGTAAATTGATACCGTCACTATGGAGAACAGTATGGAGTTTCCTTTAAAAAACTAGAAATAGAATTACCATCTGATCCAGCAATCCCACTTCTGGGCATATACCCAGAGAAAACCATAAATCAAAAAGGCACATTCACCACAATGTTCATTGCAGCACTATTTAAAATAGCCATGTAATGGAAGCAACCTAAATGCCCACAGACAGATGAATGGATAAAGATGGGGTACATATATAAAATGGAATATTACTCGGCCATAAAAAGGAATGAAACTGGGTCATTTGTAGAGACATCGATGGATCTAGAGACTGTCATATAGAATGAAGTAAGTCAGAAAGAGGAAATCAAATATTGTATATTAATGCATATATGTGGAATCTAAAAGATGGTACAGATGAACTGGTTTGCAGGGAAGAAATAGAGACACAGATGTAGAGAACAAACGTATGGACAGCAAGTGTGGGAAGCCATGGGGTGGTGGTGGTGGGATGAGTTGGGAGATTGGGATTGACCTGTATACATGTATATGCATAAAATACATAACTGATAATAACCTGCTGTATAAAAAAGTAAATAAAATTAAATTCCATATTTTAAAAAATAAAATTTAAATATAAAACAGAAAAAAGTGCTTCCCTTCACACACATGTATTTATAGGAATGAATTATTTCCATGCTTATATCTATAAATACATAAAAGAGGAATAAAATCTAACTTGAACCATAAACGAATAAAAACCTGAACCCACCAGTTATACAGAGGAAAACCCTATCAGGGCACTTGCTCCAGCGGTAAACAATTCTGAAATTGGTCAGAGGTGTGGAATCATCTCCCATCCAGCTAGCACCCACACCCCACGCAAGGAGCGTCCTCATTGCAAAGCTGGGAGACCGTGCCGAGGCATCTCTGAATAAAGGTGAGCTGAGCCCCAGGCCAGCTGCTGCTGAACTGTTCCCACCCTTCCCAGGTAAAACACCTGAATATGTACAAGGGCTTGAAAGCCTAGAGGAAGGGCCGTGGAGCCACACTAGCGACAGCACGCAGGCCAACTTGGTGCCTGCAGGCCAGCCAGGGTGGTCCTGGACCCGGGTACTCTTCCGGAAGCTTTCCATGTCCTGCCTGTGATACCCCTCCTGTCCCGGCCCCCACTGCTTTTTTCCTTCCTCACCTCTGTCCGGAGAGAAATTCCAGCGGAAGGTATGGGTGACACATCCTCTTCTTTACAGATGGCAGCCTGGCAACTCCTGCAGAAAGGCCAGCAGTGCCCCACTCACACCGGGCCACCAACAAAGCTGTGGCCCCTCATTCCCTCCCACCAGCTCAGCCCCGAGACTGCTGACAGGGCAGAGAATATGGAGTCAGGCACAGCTTCAGGGGCTATTGCTGCCTGGAGCGCTGTTTATATTGACCTCAACCAGGCACACCTGGGGAGGGCCGGCCGGCAGGGTAAGCCTGCCCAGGTCAGCTAATCCACAACCCTCAGGGAATCACATTGTTGAAAATGGACCTCGCTAAAGCAGAATAGAAGCCAAGGAAAATAAGGACACAATGCCATTTGCAGCACCGTAGATGAGTCTAGAGGTAATCACGTGACTTGTAGAAAGTCAGAAAGTGAAAGACACATATCATATCATATCACTTATAGGTGTTACCTAAAAATGGATACCATGGCAGATATTTCCACGGAGAAGGGCAATGACAGATTCATTAAACAATCTTATGGTTCACCAATGGAAAGGTGTGAGGATTGGTTTCTTTACGATATCGGGGTTAACAGACATATACAAACACAGGTGACATATATAATCACCAAAGACCTACGGAATACCAAGAGAAGACTACTCAACATTCTGTCATAACGTACCTGGGAAAAGGATCCCAGGATGAACAGACATCTGTATATGTGTAAAAGAACCACATATTCGACACCTACAATAAGCCAAACATTGTAATCAATCTTGCTGTAATAGAAAATAAAAATTCAAATTAAAAATACGAACAAGAAATAGGGTGACAAACTTGAGGGGCTTTCTCCTGGCACATTCCATTCTAAATTCCAATCTAGAACACGACTTCCATTGAGGCTCTGCTGCCCTAGTAACCAGATTTGGTAAGGGAGAACTGCTGCCTCCTTGTGGCCGTTTCACACAACAGCAGCTTTAATCCCAGCGCTAATGGTCAGTTGATATTCAAAATCATTGCAGGCCTGTAAATGACACCTGCCCTGAAAACAAATCCTGGGGTCACATATCGACCAAAAAATTCAAAGGACGTCCATATTTCAAAACGACCGTTTCAAAAGGCATATTTTATGCACATTAGTGTTCTGCTTCTTTGTCTTTCTTTCTTCTTTTGTTAAAAAGACGGGAGTGGAAAAAGGCATCCCTCAGACTGAGCGAAAATCGTTGCAAACGAATCAATGGACAAAGGTTTAATCTCCAATATATATAAACAGCTCCTGCGGATTAATATTAAAAAAACAAACAACCCAATACAAAAATGGGCAGAAGTTCTAAAGAGACGTTTCTTCAAAGAACACACAGAGATGGCCAAGATGCACATGAAAAGCTGCTCAAGAGCACTAATTATTAGAGAAATGCAAATCAAAACTACAATGAGGTATCACCTCACACCTGTTAGGATCGCCATCATCAGAAAATCTACAATTAACAAATTCTGGGGAGGGTGTGGACAAAAGGAGCCCTCTTCCACTATTGGTGGGAATGTAAATTGATACAGTCACTATTGAGAACAGTATGGAGTTTCCTTTAAAAAACTAGAAATAGAATTACCATCTGATCCAGCAATCCCACTTCTGGGCATATACCCAGAGAAAACCATAAATCAAAAAGGCACATTCACCACAATGTTCATTGCAGCACTATTTACAATAGACAGGTAATGGAAGCAACCTAAATGCCCACAGAGAGATGAATGGATAAAGATGGGGTACATATATAAAATGGAATATTACTCGGCCATAAAAAGGAATGAAACTGGGTCATTTGTAGAGACATCGATGGATCTAGAGACTGTCATACAGAATGAAGTAACTCAGAAACACGAAAACAAATATTGTATATTAATGCATATATGTGGAACCTAAAAGATGGTACAGATGAACTGGTTTGCAGGGAAGAAATAGAGACACAGAGGTAGGGAACAAACGAATGGACACCAAGTGTGGGAAGCCATGGGGTGGTGGTGGTGGGATGAGTTGGGAGATTGGGATTGACCTGTATACATGTATATGCATAAAATACATAACTGATAATAACCTGCTGTAGAAAAAAGTAAATAAAATTAAATTTCAAAATTTTAAAAACAAAATTTAAAAATAAAACAGAAAAAAGTTCTTCCCTTCACACACATGTATTTATAGGAATGAATTACTTCCATGCTTTTATCTATAAATACATAAAAGAGGAATAAAATCTAACTTGAACCATAAACGAAAAAAAACCTGAACCCACCAGTTATACAGAGGAAAACCCTATCAGGGCACTTGCTCCAGCGGTAAACAATTCTGAAGTTGGTCAGAGGTGTGGAATCATCTCCCATCCAGCTAGCACCCACCCCCCACGCAAGGAGCGTCCTCATTTCAAAGCTGGGAGACCATGCCGAGGCATCTCTGAATAAAGGTGAGCTGAGCCCCAGGCCAGCTGCTGCTGAACTGTTCCCACCCTTCCCAGGTAAAACACCTGAATATGTACAAGGGCTTGAAAGCCTAGAGGAAGGGCCGTGGAGCCACACTAGCGACAGCACGCAGGCCAACTTGGTGCCGGCAGGCCAGCCAGGGTGGTCCTGGCCCCGGGTACTCTCCCGGAAGCTTTCCATTGTCCTGCCTGTGATACCCCTCCTGTCCCGGCCCCCACTGCTTTTTTCCTTCCTCAACTCTGTCCGGAGAGAATTTCCAGCGGAAGGTATGGGTGACACATCCTCTTCTTTACAGGTGGCAGCCTGGCAACTCCTGCAGAAAGGCCAGCAGTGCCCCACTCACACCGGGCCACCAACAAAGCTGTGGCCCCTCATTACCTCCCACCAGCTCAGCCCCGAGACTGCTGACAGGACAGAGAATATGGAGTCAGGCACAGCTTCAGTGGCTATTGCTGCCTGGAGCGCTGTTTATATTGACCTCAACCAGGCACACCTGGGTAGGGCCGGCCAGCAGGGTAAGGCTGCCCAGGTCAGCTAATCCACAACCCTCAGGGAATCACATTGTTGAAAATGGACCTCGCTAAGGCAGAATAGAAGCCAAGGAAAATAAGGACACAATGCCATTTGCAGCACCGTAGAGAGTCTAGAGGTAATCAGGTGACTTGTAGTATGTCAGAAAGTGAAAGACACATATCATATCATATCACTTATAGGTGTTACCTAAAAATGGATACCAGGGCAGATATTTCCACGGAGAAGGGCAATCACAGATTCATTAAACAAACTTATGGTTCACCAATGGAAAGGTGTGAGGAGTGGTTTCATTACGATATCGGGGTTAACAGACATATACAAACACAGGTGACATATATAATCACCAAAGACCTACGGAATACCAAGAGAAGACTACTCAACATTCTGTCCTAACGTACCTGGGAAAAGGATCCCAGGAAGAACAGACATCTGTATATGTGTAAAAGAAGCTCATCTTCGACACCTACAAGAAGCCAAACATTGTAATCAAACTTGCTGTAATAAAAAATAAAAATTTAAATTAAAAATACGAACAAGAAGTAGGGAGACAAACTTGAGGGGCTTTCTCTTTGCACATTCCATTCTAAATTCCAATCTAGAACACGACTTCCATTGAGGCTCTGCTGCCCTAGTTACCAGGTTTGGTAAGGGAGAACTGCTGCCACCTTGTGGCCGTTTCACACAACAGCAGCTTTAATCCCAGCGCTAATGGTCAGTTGATATTCAAAATCATTGCAAGCCTGTAAATGACACCTGCCCTGAAAACAAATCCTGGGGTCACATATCGACCAAAAAATTCAAAGGACGTCCATATTTCAAAACGACCGTTTCAAAAGGCATATTTTATGCACATTAGTGTTCTGCTTCTTTGTCTTTCTTTCTTTTTTGGTTTAAAAGACGGGAATGGAAAAAGGCCTCCCTCAGACTGGGCGAAAATCGTTGCAAACGAATGAATGGACAAAGGTTTAATCTCCAATATATATAAACAGCTCATGCAGATTAATATTAAAAAATCAAACAACCCAATACAAAAATGGGCAGAAGTTCTAAAGAGACGTTTCTTCAAAGAAGATACAGAGATGGCCAAGACGCACATGAAAAGCTGCTCAAGAGCACTAATTATTAGAGAAATGCAAATCAAAACTACAATGAGGTATCACCTCACACCTGTTAGGATCGGCATCATCAGAAAATCTACAAACAACAAATTCTGGGGAGGGTGTGGACAAAAGGAGCCCTCTTCCACTATTGGTGAGAATGTAAATTAATACCGTCACTATGGAGAACAGTATGGAGTTTCCTTTAAAAAACTAGAAATAGAATTACCTTCTGATCCAGCAATCCCACTTCTGGGCATATACCCAGAGAAAACCATAAATCAAAAAGGCACATTCTCCACAATGTTCATTGCAGCACTATTTAAAATAGCCAGGTAATGGAAGCAACCTAAATGCCCACAGACAGATGAATGGATAAAGATGGGGTACATATATAAAATGGAATATTACTCGGCCATAAAAAGCAACGAAACTGGGGCATTTGTAGAGACATCAATGGATCTAGAGACTGTCATATAGAATGAAGTAAGTCAGAAAGAGGAAAACAAATATTTTATATCAATGCATATATGTGGAACCTAAAAGAGGGTACAGATGAACTAGTTGGCAGGGAAGAAATAGAGACACAGAGGTAGAGAACAAACGTATGGACACCAAGTGTGGGAAGCCATGGGGTGGTGGTGGTGGGATGAGTTGGGAGATTGGGATTGACCTGTATACATGTATATGCATAAAATACATAACTGATAATAACCTTCTGTATAAAAAAGTAAATAAAATTAAATTTCAAAATTTTGAAAAATAAAATTTAAAAATAAAACAGAAAAAATTCTTCCCTTCACACACATGTATTTATAGGAATGAATTATTTCCATGCTTATATCTATAAATACATAAAAGAGGAATAAAATCTAACTTGAACCATAAACGAAAAAAAACCTGAACCCACCAGTTATACAGAGGAAATCCCTATCAGGGCACTTGCTCCAGCGGTAAACAATTCTGAAATTGGTCAGAGGTGTGGAATCATCTCCCATCCAGCTAGCACCCAACGGCCATGCAAGGTGTGACATCATTGCAAAGCTGGGAGACCGTGCCGAGGCATCTCTGAATAAAGGTGAGCTGAACCCCAGGCCAGCTGCTGCTGAACTGTTCCCACGCTTCCCAGGTAAAACACCTGAATATGTACAAGGGCTTGAAATCCTAGAGGAAGAGCCGTGGAGCCACACTAGCGACAGCACGCAGGCCAACTTGGTGCTATCAGGCCAGCCAGGGTGGTCCTGGCCCCGGGTACTCTCCCGGAAGCTTTCCATTGTCCTGCCTGTGATACCCCTCCTGTCCCGGCCCCCACTGCTTTTTTCCTTCCTCACCTCTGTCCGGAGAGAATTTCCAGCGGAAGGTAAGGGTGACACATCCTCTTCTTTACAGGTGGCAGCATGGCAACTCCTGCAGAAAGGCCAGCAGTGCCCCACTCACACCGGGCCACCAACAAAGCTGTGGCCCCTCATTCCCTCCACCAGCTCAGACCCGAGACTGCTGACAGGGCAGAAAATATGGAGTCAGGCACAGCTTCAGTGGCTATTGCTGCCTGGAGCGCTGTTTATATTGACCTCAACCAGGCACACCTGGGTAGGGCCGGCCAGCAGGGTAAGGTTGCCCAGGTCAGCTAATCCACAACCCACAGGGAATCACATTGTTGAAAATAGACGTCGCTTAGGCAGAATAGAAGCCAAGGAAAATAAGGACACAATGCCATTTGCAGCACCGTAGAGAGTCTAGAGGTTATCACGTGACTTGTAGTAAGTCAGAAAGTGAAAGACACATATCATATCACTTATAGGTGTTACCTAATAATGGATACCAGGGCAGATATTTCCACGGAGAAGGGCAATCACAGATTCATTAAACACACTTATGGTTCACCAATGGAAAGGTGTGAGGATTGGTTTCATTACGATATCGGGGTTAACAGACATATACAAACACAGGTGACATATATAATCACCAAAGACCTACGGAATACCAAGAGAAGACTACTCAACATTCTGTCATAACGTCCCTGGGAAAAGGATCCCAGGAAGAACAGACATCTGTATATGGGTAAAAGAACCACATCTTCGACACCTACAATAAGCCAAACATTGTAATCAAACTTGCTGTAATAAAAAATAAAAATTTAAATTAAAAATACGAACAAGAAGTAGGGAGACAAACTTGAGGGGCTTTCTCCTGGCACATTCCATTCTAAATTCCAATCTAGAACAAGACTTCCATTGAGGCTCTGCTGCCCTAGTAACCAGATTTGGTAAGGGAGAACTGCTGCCACCTTGTGGCCGTTTCACACAACAGCAGCTTTAATCCCAGGGCTAATGGTCAGTTGATATTCAAAATCATTGCAGGCCTGTAAATGACACCTGCCCTGAAAACAAATCCTGGGGTCACATATCGACCAAAAAATTCAAAGGACGTCCATATTTCAAAACGACCATTTCAAAAGGCATATTTTGTGCACATTAGTGTTCTGCTTCTTTGTCTTTCTTTCTTTTTTGGTTAAAAAGACGGGAATGGAAAAAGGCATCCCTCAGACTGGGCGAAAATCGTTGCAAACGAATCAATGGACAAAGGTTTAATCTCCAATATATATAAACAGCTCATGCAGCTTAATATTAAAAAAACAAACAACACAATACAAAATTGAGCAGAAGTTCTAAAGAGACGTTTCTTCAAAGAAAACACAGAGATGGCCAAGACGCACATGAAAAGCTGCTCAACAGCACTAATTATTAGAGAAATGCAAATCAAAACTACAATGAGGTATCACCTCACACCTGTTAGGATCAGCATCATCAGAAAATCTACAAACAACAAATTCTGGGGAGGGTGTGGACAAAAGGAACCCTCTTCCACTATTGGTGGGAATGTAAATTGATACCGTCACTATGGAGAACAGTATGGAGTTTCCTTTAAAAAACTAGAAAGAGAATTACCATCCGATCCAGCAATCCCACTTCTGGGCATATACCCAGAGAAAACCATAAATCAAAAAGTCACATTCACCACAATGTTCATTGCAGCACTATTTAAAGTAGCCAGGTAATGGAAGCAACCTAAATGCCCACAGACAGATGTATGGATAAAATTGGGGTACATATATAAAATGGAATATTACTCGGCCATAAAAAGGAATGAAACTGGGTCATTTGTAGAGACATCGATGGATCTAGAGACTGTCATATAGAATGAAGTAAGTCAGAAAGAGGAAAACAAATATTGTATATTAATGCATATATGTGGAATTTAAAAGATGGTACAGATGAACTGGTTTGCAGGGAAGAAATAGAGACACAGAGGTAGAGAACAAACGTATGGACACCAAGTTTGGGAAGCCATGGGGTGGTGGTGGTGGGATGAGTTGGGAAATTGGGATTGACCTGTATACATGTATATGCATAAAATACATATCTGATAATAACCTGCTGTACAAAAAAGTAAATAAAATTAAATTTCAAAATTTTAAAAAATAAAATTTAAAAATAAAACAGAAAAAAGTTCTTCCCTTCACACACATGTATTTATAGGAATGAATTATTTCCATGATTATATGTATAAATACATACAAGAGGAATAAAATCTAACTTGAACCATAAACGAAAAAATACCTGAACCCACCAGTTATACAGAGGAAAACCCTATCAGGGCACTTGCTCCAGCGGTAAACAATTCTGAAATTGGTCAGAGGTGTGGAATCATCTCCCATCCAGCTAGCACCCACCCCCCACGCATTGAGTGTCCTCATTGCAAAGCTGGGAGACCGTGCCGAGGCCTCTCTGAATAAAGGTGAGGTGAGCCCCAGGCCAGATGCTCCTGAACTGTTCCCACCCTTCCCAGGTAAAACACCTGAATATGTACAAGGGCTTGAAAGCCTAGAGGAAGGGCCGTGGAGCCACACTAGCGACAGCACGCAGGCCAACTTGGTGCTATCAGGCCAGCCAGGGTGGTCCTGGCCCCGGGTACTCTTCCGGAAGCTTTCCATTGTCCTGCCTGTGATACCCCTCCTGTCCCGGCCCCCACTGCTTTTTTCCTTCCTCACCTCTGTCCGGAGAGAAATTCCAGCGGAAGGTATGGGTGACACATCCTCTTCTTTACAGGTGGCAGCCTGGCAACTCCTGCAGAAAGGCCAGCAGTGCCCCACTCACACCGGGCCACCAACAAAGCTGTGGCCCCTCATTCCCTCCCACCAGCTCAGCCCCGAGACTGCTGACGGGGCAGAGAATATGGAGTCAGGCACAGCTTCAGGGGCTATTGCTGCCTGGAGCGCTGTTTATATTGACCTCAACCAGGCACACCTGGGGAGGGCCGGCCGGCAGGGTAAGGCTGCCCAGGTCAGCTAATCCACAACCCTCAGGGAATCACATTGTTGAAAATGGACCTCGATAAGGCAGAATAGAAGCCAAAGAAAATAAGGACACAATGCCATTTGCAGCACCGTAGATGAGTCTAGAGGTAATCACGTGACTTGTAGTAAGTCAGAAAGGGAAAGACACATATCATATCATATCACTTATAGGTGTTACCTAAAAATGGATACCAGGGCAGATATTTCCACGGAGAAGGGCAATCACAGATTCATTAAACACACTTATGGTTCACCAATGGAAAAGTGTGAGGATTGGTTTCATTACGATATCGGGGTTAACAGACATATACAAACACAGGTGACATATATAATCACCAAAGACCTACGGAATACCAAGAGAAGACTACTCAACATTCTGTCATAACGTCCCTGGGAAAAGGATCCCAGGAAGACCAGACATCTGTATATGTGTAAAAGAACCAAATCTTCGACACCTACAATAAGCCAAACATTGTAATCAAACTTGCTGTAATAAAAAATAAAAATTTAAATTAAAAATACGAACAAGAAGTAGGGAGACAAACTTGAGGGGCTTTCTCCTGGCACATTCCATTCTAAATTCCAATCTAGAACACGACTTCCATTGAGGCTCTGCTGCCCTAGTAACCAGATTTGGTAAGGGAGAACTGCTGCCAATTTGTGGCCGTTTCACACAACAGCAGCTTTAATCCCAGCGCTAATGGTCAGTTGATATTCAAAATCATTGCAGTCCTGTAAAGGACACCTGCCCTGAAAACAAATCCTGGTGTCACGTATCGACCAAAAAATTCAAAGGACGTCCATATTTCAAAACGACCGTTTCAAAAGGCATATTTTATGCACATTAGTGTTCTGCTTCCTTGTCTTTCTTTCTTTTTTGGTTAAAAAGACGGGAATGGAAAAAGGCATCCCTCAGACTGGGCGAAAATTGTTGCAAACGCATCAATGGACAAAGGTTTAATCTCCAATATATATAAACATCTCATGCAGCTTAATATTAAAAAAACAAACAACCCAATACAAAAATGGGCAGAAGTTCTAAAGAGACGTTTCTTCAAAGAAGACACTGAGATGGCCAAGACGCACATGAAAAGCTGCTCAAGAGCACTAATTATTAGAGAAATGCAAATCAAAACTACAATGAGGTATCACCTCACACCTGTTAGAATCGGCATCATCTGAAAATCTACAAACAACAAATTCTGGGGAGGGTGTGGACAAAAGGAGCCCTCTTCTACTATTTGTGGGAATGTAAATTGATACCGTCACTATGGAGAACACTATGGAGTTTCCTTTAAAAAACTAGAAATAGAATTACCATCTGATCCAGCAATCCCACTTCTGGGCATATACCCAGTGAAAACAATAAATCAAAAAGGCACATTCACCACAATGTTCATTGCAGCACTATTTACAATAGCCAGGTAATGGAAGCAACCTAAAAGCCCACAGACAGATGAATGGATAAAGATGGGGTACATATATAATATGGAATATTACTCGGCCATAAAAAGCAAAGAAACTGGGTCATTTGTAGAGACATCGATGGATCTAGAGACTGTCATATAGAATGAAGTAAGTCAGAAAGAGGAAAACAAATATTGTATATTAATGCATATATGTGGAACCTAAAAGATGGTACAGATGAACTGGTTAGCAGGGAAGAAATAGAGACACAGAGGTAGAGAACAAACGTATGGACACCAAGTGTGGGAAGCCATGGGGTGGTGGTGGTGGGATGAGTTGGGGGATTGGGATTGACCTGTATACATGTATATGCATAAAAAACATTACTGATAATAACCTGCTGTATAAAAAAGTAAATAAAATTAAATTTCAAAATTTTGAAAAGTAAAATTTAAAAATAAAACAGAAAAAAGTTCTTCCCTTCACACACATGTATTTATAGGAATGAATTATTTTCATGCTTATATCTATAAATACATAAAAGAGGAATAAAATCTAACTTGAACCATAAAAGAATAAAAACCTGAACCCACCAGTTATACAGAGGAAAACCCTATCAGGGCACTTGCTCCAGCGGTAAACAATTCTGAAATTGGTCAGAGGTGTGGAATCATCTCCCATCCAGCTAGCAGCCACCCCCCACGCAAGGAGCGTCCTCATTGCAAAGCTGGGAGACCGTGCCGAGGCATCTCTGAATAAAGGTGAGCTGAGCCCCAGGCCAGCTGCTGCTGAACTGTTCCCACCCTTCCCAGGTAAAACACCAGAATATGTACAAGGGCTTGAAAGCCTAGAGGAAGGGCCGTGGAGCCACACTAGCGACAGCACACAGTCCAACTTGGTGCCTGCAGGCCAGCCAGGGTGGTCTTGACCCCGGGTACACTTCAGGAAGCTTTCCATTGTCCTGCCTGAGATACCCCTCCTGTCCCGGCCCCCACTGCTTTTTTCCTTCCTCACCTCTGTCCGGAGAGAAATTCCAGCGGAAGGTATGGGTGACACATCCTCTTCTTTACAGGTAGCAGCTTGGCAACTCCTGCAGAAAGGCCAGCAGTGCCCCACTCACACCGGGCCACCAACACAGCTGTGGCCCCTCATTCCCTCCCACCAGCTCAGCCCCGAGACTGCTGACGGGGCAGAGAATATGGAGTCAGGCACAGCTTCTGGGGCTATTGCTGCCTGGAGCGCTGTTTATATTGACCTCAACCAGGCACACCTGGGGAGGGCCGGCCGGCAGGGTAAGGCTGCCCAGGTCAGCTAATCCACAACCCACAGGGAATCACATTGTTGAAAATGGACCTCGCTAAGGCAGAATAGAAGCCAAGGAAAATAAGGACACAATGCCATTTGCAGCACCGTAGATGAGTCTAGAGGTAATCACGTGACTTGTAGTAAGTCAGAAAGTGAAAGACACATATCATATCACTTATAGGTGTTACCTAAAAATGGATACCAGGGCAGATATTTCCACGGAGAAGGGAAATCACAGATTCATTAAACACACTTATGGTTCACCAATGGAAAGGTGTGAGGATTGGTTTCATTACGATATCGGGGTTAACAGACATATACAAACACAGGTGACATATGTAATCACCAAAGACCTACGGAATACCAAGAGAAGACTACTCAACATTCTGTCATAATGTCCCTGGGAAAAGGAACCCAGGAAGAACAGACATCTGTATATGTGTAAAACAACCACATCTTCGACACCTACAATAAGCCAAACATTGTAATCAAACTTGCTGTAATAAAAAATAAAAATTTAAATTAAAAATACGAACAAGAAGTAGGGAGACAAACTTGAGGGGCTTTCTCCTGGCACATTCCATTCTAAATTCCAATCTAGAACACGACTTCCATTGAGGCTCTGCTGCCCTAGTAACCAGATTTGGTAAGGGAGAACTGCTGCCACCTTGTGGCCGTTTCACACAACAGCAGCTTTAATCCCAGCACTAATGGTCAGTTGATATTCAAAATCATTGCAGGCCTGTGAATGACACCTGCCCTGAAAACAAATCCTGGGGTACATATCGACCAAAAAATTCAAAGGACGTCCATATTTCAAAACGACCGTTTCAAAAGGCATATTTTATGCACATTAGTGTTCTGCTTCTTTGTCTTTCTTTCTTTTTTGGTTAAAACGACGGGAGTGGAAAAAGGCATCCCTCAGCCTGGGCGAAAATCGTTGCAAACGAATCAATGGACAAAGGTTTAATCTCCAATATATATAAACAGCTCATGCAGCTTAATTTTAAAAAAACAAACAACCCAATACAAAAATGGGCAGAAGTTCTAAAGAGACGTTTCTTCAAAGAAGACACAGAGATGGCCAAGATGCACATGAAAAGCTGCTCAAGAGCACTAATTATTAGAGAAATGCAAATCAAAACTACAATGAGGTATCACCTCACACCTGTTAGAATCGGCATCATCAGAAAATCTACAAACAACAAATTCTGGGGAGGGTGTGGACAAAAGGAGCCCTCTTCCACTATTGGTGGGAATGTAAATTGATACCGTCACTATGGAGAACACTAGGGAGTTTCCTTTAAAAAACTAGAAAAATAATTACCATCTGATCCAGCAATCCCACTTCTGGGCATATACCCAGAGAAAACCATAAATCAAAAAGGCACATTCACCACAATGTTCATTGCAGCACTATTTACAATAGACAGGTAATGGAAGCAACCTAAATGCCCACAGACAGATGAATGGATAAAGATGGGGTACATATATAAAATGGAATATTACTCGGCCATAAAAAGGAATGAAACTGGGTCATTTGTAGAGACATCGATGGATCTAGAGACTGTCATACAGAATGAAGTAAGTCAGAAAGAGGAAAACAAATATTGTATATTAATGCATATATGTGGAACCTAAAAGATGGTACAGATGAACTAGTTTGCAGGGAAGAAATAGAGACACAGAGGTAGAGGACAAACGTATGGACACCAAGTGTGGGAAGCCATGGGTTGGTGGTGGTGGGATGAGTTGGGAGATTGGGATTGACCTGTATACATGTATATGCATAAAATACATAACTGATAATAACCTGCTGTATAAAAAAGTCAATAAAATTAAATTTCAAAATTTTAAAAAATAAAATTTAAAAATAAAACAGAAAAAAGTTCTTCCCTTCACACACATGTATTTATAGGAATGAATTATTTCCATGCTTATATCTATAAATACATAAAAGAGGAATAAAATCTAACTTGAACCATAAACGAAAAAAAACCTGAACCCACCAGTTATACAGAGGAAAACCCTATCAGGGCACTTGCTCCAGCGGTAAACAATTCTGAAATTGGTCAGAGGTGTGGAATCATCTCCCATCAAGCTAGCACCCACCCCCCACGCAAGGAGCGTCCTCATTGCAAAGCTGGGAGACCGTGCCGAGAAATCTCTGAATAAAGGTGAGCTGAGCCCCAGGCCAGCTGCTGCTGAACTGTTCCCACCCTTCGCAGGTAAAACACCTGAATATGTACAAGGGCTTGAAAGCCTAGAGGAAGGGCCGTGGGGCCACACTAGGGACAGCACGCAGGCCAACTTGGTGCCTGCAGGCCAGCCAGGGTGGTCCTGGCCCCGGGTACTCTTCCGGAAGCTTTCCATTGTCCTGCCTGTGATACCCCTCCTGTCCCGGCCCCCACTGCTTTTTTCCTTCCTCACCTCTGTCCGGAGAGAAATTCCAGCGGAAGGTATGGGTGACACATCCTCTTCTTTACAGGTGGCAGCCTGGAAAATCCTGCAGAAAGGCCAGCAGTGCCCCACTCACACCGGGCCACCAACAAACCTGTGGCCCCTCATTCCCTCCCACCAGCTCAGCCCCGAGACTGCTGACAGGGCAGAGAATATGGAGTCAGGCACAGCTTCAGTGGCTATTGCTGCCTGGAGCGCTGTTTATATTGACCTCAACCAGGCACACCTGGGTAGGGCCGGCCAGCGGGGTAAGGCTGCCCAGGTCAGCTAATCCACAACCCTCAGGGAATCACATTGTTGAAAATGGACCTCGCTAAGGCAGAATAGAAGCCAAGGAAAATAAGGACACAATGCCATTTGCAGCACCGTAGAGAGTCTAGAGGTAATCAGGTGACTTGTAGTATGTCAGAAAGTGAAAGACACATATCATATCATATCACTTATAGGTGTTACCTAAAAATGGATACCAGGGCAGATATTTCCACGGAGAAGGGCAATCACAGATTCATTAAACAAACTTATGGTTCACCAATGGAAAGGTGTGAGGATTGGTTTCATTACAATATCGGGGTTAACAGACATATACAAACACAGGTGACATATATAATCACCAAAGACCTACGGAATACCAAGAGAAGACTACTCAACATTCTGTCCTAACGTACCTGGGAAAAGGATCCCAGGAAGAACAGACATCTGTATATGTGTAAAAGAAGCACATCTTCGACACCTACAATAAGCCAAACATTGTAATCAAACTTGCTGTAATAAAAAATAAAAATTTAAATTAAAAATACGAACAAGAAGTAGGGAGACAAACTTGAGGGGCTTTCTCTTGGCACATTCCATTCTAAATTCCAATCTAGAACACGACTTCCATTGAGGCTCTGCTGCCCTAGTTACCAGGTTTGGTAAGGGAGAACTGCTGCCACCTTGTGGCCGTTTCACACAACAGCAGCTTTAATCCCAGCGCTAATGGTCAGTTGATATTCAAAATCATTGCAAGCCTGTAAATGACACCTGCCCTGAAAACAAATCCTGGGGTCACATATCGACCAAAAATTTCAAAGGACGTCCATATTTCAAAACGACCGTTTCAAAAGGCATATTTTATGCACATTAGTGTTCTGCTTCTTTGTCTTTCTTTCCTTTTTGGTTTAAAAGACAGGAATGGAAAAAGGCCTCCCTCAGACTGGGCGAAAATCGTTGCAAACGAATCAATGGACAAAGGTTTAATCTCCAATATATATAAACAGCTCATGCAGATTAATATTAAAAAATCAAACAACCCAATACAAAAATGGGCAGAAGTTCTAAAGAGACGTTTCTTCAAAGAAGACACAGAGATGGCCAAGACGCACATGAAAAGCTGCTCAAGAGCACTAATTATTAGAGAAATGCAAATCAAAACTACAATGAGGTATCACCTCACACCTGTTAGGATCGGCATCATCAGAAAATCTGCAAACAACAAATTCTGGGGAGGGTGTGGACAAAAGGAGCCCTCTTCCACTATTGGTGGGAATGTAAATTAATACCGTCACTATGGAGAACAGTATGGAGTTTCCTTTAAAAAACTAGAAATAGAATTACCTTCTGATCCAGCAATCCCACTTCTGGGCATATACCCAGAGAAAACCATAAATCAAAAAGGCACATTCTCCACAATGTTCATTGCAGCACTATTTAAAATAGCCAGGTAATGGAAGCAACCTAAATGCCCACAGACAGATGAATGGATAAAGATGGGGTACATATATAAAATGGAATATTACTCGGCCATAAAAAGCAACGAAACTGGGGCATTTGTAGAGACATCAATGGATCTAGAGACTGTCATATAGAATGAAGTAAGTCAGAAAGAGGAAAACAAATATTTTATATTAATGCATATATGTGGAACCTAAAAGATGGTACAGATGAACTGGTTTGCAGGGAAGAAATAGAGACACAGAGGTAGAGAACAAACGTATGGACACCAAGTGTGGGAAGCCATGGGGTGGTGGTGGTGGGATGAGTTGGGAGATTGGGATTGACCTGTATACATGTATATGCATAAAATACATAACTGATAATAACCTTCTGTATAAAAAAGTAAATAAAATTAAATTTCAAAATTTTGAAAAATAAAATTTAAAAATAAAACAGAAAAAATTCTTCCCTTCACACACATGTATTTATAGGAATGAATTATTTCCATGCTTATATCTATAAATACATAAAAGAGGAATAAAATCTAACTTGAACCATAAACGAAAAAAAACCTGAACCCACCAGTTATACAGAGGAAATCCCTATCAGGGCACTTGCTCCAGCGGTAAACAATTCTGAAATTGGTCAGAGGTGTGGAATCATCTCCCATCCAGCTAGCACCCACCCGCCATGCAAGGAGCGACATCATTGCAAAGCTGGGAGACCCTGCCGAGGCATCTCTGAATAAAGGTGAGCTGAACCACAGGCCAGCTGCTGCTGAACTGTACCCACGCTTCCCAGGTAAAACACCTGAATATGTACAAGGGCTTGAAAGCCTAGAGGAAGGGCCGTGGAGCCACACTAGCGACAGCACGCAGGCCAACTTGGTGCCTGCAGGCCAGCCAGGGTTGTCCTGGCCCCGGGTACTCTCCCGGAAGCTTTCCATTGTCCTGCCTGTGATACCCCTCCTGTCCAGGCCCCCACTGCTTTTTTCCTTCCTCAACTCTGTCCGCAGAGAATTTCCAGCGGAAGGTATGGGTGACACATCCTCTTCTTTACAGGTGGCAGCCTGGCAACTCCTGCAGAAAGGCCAGCAGTGCCCCACTCACACCGGGCCACCAACAAAGCTGTGGCCCCTCATTCCCTCCCACCCGCTCAGCCCCGAGACTGCTGACGGGGCAGAGAATATGGAGTCAGGCACAGCTTCAGGGGCTATTGCTGCCTGGAGTGCTGTTTATATTGACCTCAAACAGGCACACCTGGGGAGGGCCGGCCAGCAGGGTAAGGCTGCCCAGGTCAGCTAATCCACAACACTCAGGGAATCACATTGTGGAAAATGGACCTCGCTAAGGCAGAATAGAAGCCAAGGAAAATAAGGACACAATGCCATTTGCAGCACCGTAGATGAGTCTAGAGGTAATCAGGTGACTTGTAGTATGTCAGAAAGTGAAAGACACATATCATATCATATCACTTATAGGTGTTACCTAAAAATGGATACCAGGGCAGATATTTCCACGGAGAAGGGCAATCACAGATTCATTAAACAAACTTATGGTTCACCAATGGGAAGGTGTGAGGATTGGTTTCATTACGATATCGGGGTTAACAGACATATTCAAACACAGGAGACATATATAATCACCAAAGACCTACGGAATACCATGAGAAGACTACTCAACATTCTGTCATAACGTACCTGGGAAAAGGATCCCAGGAAGAACAGACATCTGTATATGTGTAAAAGAACCACATCTTCGACACCTACAATAAGCCAAACATTGTAATCAAACTTGCTGTAATAAAAAATAAAAATTTAAATTAAAAATAGGAACAAGAAGTAGGGAGACAAACTTGAGGGGCTTTCTCCTGGCACATTCCACTCTAAATTCCAATCTAGAACAGGACTTCCATTGAGGCTCTGCTGCCCTAGTAACCAGATTTGGTAAGGGAGAACTGCTGCCACCTTGTGGCCTTTTCACACAACAGCCGCTTTAATCCCAGCGCTAATGGTCAGTTGATATTCAAAATCATTGCAGGCCTGTAAATGACACCTGCCCTGAAAACAAATCCTGGGGTCACGTATCGACCAAAAAATTCAAAGGACGTACATATTTCAAAACGACCGTTTCAAAAGGCATATTTTATGCACATTAGTGTTCTGCTTCTTTGTCTTTCTTTCTTTTTTGGTTAAAAAGACGGGAATGGAAAAAGGCATCCCTCAGACGGGGCGAAAATCGTTGCAAACGAATCAATGGACAAAGGTTTAATCTCCAATATATATAAACAGCTCATGCAGCTTAATATTAAAAAAACAAACAACCCAATACAAAAATGGGCAGAAGTTCTAAAGAGACGTTTCTTCAAAGAAGACACAGAGATGGCCAAGACGCACATGAAAAGCTGCTCAAGAGCACTAATTATTAGAGAAATGCAAATCAAAACTACAATGAGGTATCACCTCACACCTGTTAGGATCGGCGTCATCAGAAAATCTACAAACAACAAATTCTGGGGAGGGTGTGGACAAAAGGAGCCCTCTTCCACTATTGGTGGGAATGTAAATTGATACCGTCACTATGGAGAACAGTATGGAGTTTCCTTTAAAAAACTAGAAATAGAATTACCATCTGATCCAGCAATCCCACTTCTGGGCATATACCCAGAGAAAACCATAAATCAAAAAGGCACATTCACCACAATGTTCATTGCAGCACTATTTAAAATAGCCATGTAATGGAAGCAACCTAAATGCCCACAGACAGATGAATGGATAAAGATGGGGTACATATATAAAATGGAATATTACTCGGCCATAAAAAGGAATGAAACTGGGTCATTTGTAGAGACATCGATGGATCTAGAGACTGTCATATAGAATGAAGTAAGTCAGAAAGAGGAAATCAAATATTGTATATTAATGCATATATGTGGAATCTAAAAGATGGTACAGATGAACTGGTTTGCAGGGAAGAAATAGAGACACAGATGTAGAGAACAAACGTATGGACAGCAAGTGTGGGAAGCCATGGGGTGGTGGTGGTGGGATGAGTTGGGAGATTGGGATTGACCTGTATACATGTATATGCATAAAATACATAACTGATAATAACCTGCTGTATAAAAAAGTAAATAAAATTAAATTCCATATTTTAAAAAATAAAATTTAAATATAAAACAGAAAAAAGTGCTTCCCTTCACACACATGTATTTATAGGAATGAATTATTTCCATGCTTATATCTATAAATACATAAAAGAGGAATAAAATCTAACTTGAACCATAAACGAATAAAAACCTGAACCCACCAGTTATACAGAGGAAAACCCTATCAGGGCACTTGCTCCAGCGGTAAACAATTCTGAAATTGGTCAGAGGTGTGGAATCATCTCCCATCCAGCTAGCACCCACACCCCACGCAAGGAGCGTCCTCATTGCAAAGCTGGGAGACCGTGCCGAGGCATCTCTGAATAAAGGTGAGCTGAGCCCCAGGCCAGCTGCTGCTGAACTGTTCCCACCCTTCCCAGGTAAAACACCTGAATATGTACAAGGGCTTGAAAGCCTAGAGGAAGGGCCGTGGAGCCACACTAGCGACAGCACGCAGGCCAACTTGGTGCCTGCAGGCCAGCCAGGGTGGTCCTGGACCCGGGTACTCTTCCGGAAGCTTTCCATGTCCTGCCTGTGATACCCCTCCTGTCCCGGCCCCCACTGCTTTTTTCCTTCCTCACCTCTGTCCGGAGAGAAATTCCAGCGGAAGGTATGGGTGACACATCCTCTTCTTTACAGATGGCAGCCTGGCAACTCCTGCAGAAAGGCCAGCAGTGCCCCACTCACACCGGGCCACCAACAAAGCTGTGGCCCCTCATTCCCTCCCACCAGCTCAGCCCCGAGACTGCTGACAGGGCAGAGAATATGGAGTCAGGCACAGCTTCAGGGGCTATTGCTGCCTGGAGCGCTGTTTATATTGACCTCAACCAGGCACACCTGGGGAGGGCCGGCCGGCAGGGTAAGCCTGCCCAGGTCAGCTAATCCACAACCCTCAGGGAATCACATTGTTGAAAATGGACCTCGCTAAAGCAGAATAGAAGCCAAGGAAAATAAGGACACAATGCCATTTGCAGCACCGTAGATGAGTCTAGAGGTAATCACGTGACTTGTAGAAAGTCAGAAAGTGAAAGACACATATCATATCATATCACTTATAGGTGTTACCTAAAAATGGATACCATGGCAGATATTTCCACGGAGAAGGGCAATGACAGATTCATTAAACAATCTTATGGTTCACCAATGGAAAGGTGTGAGGATTGGTTTCTTTACGATATCGGGGTTAACAGACATATACAAACACAGGTGACATATATAATCACCAAAGACCTACGGAATACCAAGAGAAGACTACTCAACATTCTGTCATAACGTACCTGGGAAAAGGATCCCAGGATGAACAGACATCTGTATATGTGTAAAAGAACCACATATTCGACACCTACAATAAGCCAAACATTGTAATCAATCTTGCTGTAATAGAAAATAAAAATTCAAATTAAAAATACGAACAAGAAATAGGGTGACAAACTTGAGGGGCTTTCTCCTGGCACATTCCATTCTAAATTCCAATCTAGAACACGACTTCCATTGAGGCTCTGCTGCCCTAGTAACCAGATTTGGTAAGGGAGAACTGCTGCCTCCTTGTGGCCGTTTCACACAACAGCAGCTTTAATCCCAGCGCTAATGGTCAGTTGATATTCAAAATCATTGCAGGCCTGTAAATGACACCTGCCCTGAAAACAAATCCTGGGGTCACATATCGACCAAAAAATTCAAAGGACGTCCATATTTCAAAACGACCGTTTCAAAAGGCATATTTTATGCACATTAGTGTTCTGCTTCTTTGTCTTTCTTTCTTCTTTTGTTAAAAAGACGGGAGTGGAAAAAGGCATCCCTCAGACTGAGCGAAAATCGTTGCAAACGAATCAATGGACAAAGGTTTAATCTCCAATATATATAAACAGCTCCTGCGGATTAATATTAAAAAAACAAACAACCCAATACAAAAATGGGCAGAAGTTCTAAAGAGACGTTTCTTCAAAGAACACACAGAGATGGCCAAGATGCACATGAAAAGCTGCTCAAGAGCACTAATTATTAGAGAAATGCAAATCAAAACTACAATGAGGTATCACCTCACACCTGTTAGGATCGCCATCATCAGAAAATCTACAATTAACAAATTCTGGGGAGGGTGTGGACAAAAGGAGCCCTCTTCCACTATTGGTGGGAATGTAAATTGATACAGTCACTATTGAGAACAGTATGGAGTTTCCTTTAAAAAACTAGAAATAGAATTACCATCTGATCCAGCAATCCCACTTCTGGGCATATACCCAGAGAAAACCATAAATCAAAAAGGCACATTCACCACAATGTTCATTGCAGCACTATTTACAATAGACAGGTAATGGAAGCAACCTAAATGCCCACAGAGAGATGAATGGATAAAGATGGGGTACATATATAAAATGGAATATTACTCGGCCATAAAAAGGAATGAAACTGGGTCATTTGTAGAGACATCGATGGATCTAGAGACTGTCATACAGAATGAAGTAACTCAGAAACACGAAAACAAATATTGTATATTAATGCATATATGTGGAACCTAAAAGATGGTACAGATGAACTGGTTTGCAGGGAAGAAATAGAGACACAGAGGTAGGGAACAAACGAATGGACACCAAGTGTGGGAAGCCATGGGGTGGTGGTGGTGGGATGAGTTGGGAGATTGGGATTGACCTGTATACATGTATATGCATAAAATACATAACTGATAATAACCTGCTGTAGAAAAAAGTAAATAAAATTAAATTTCAAAATTTTAAAAACAAAATTTAAAAATAAAACAGAAAAAAGTTCTTCCCTTCACACACATGTATTTATAGGAATGAATTACTTCCATGCTTTTATCTATAAATACATAAAAGAGGAATAAAATCTAACTTGAACCATAAACGAAAAAAAACCTGAACCCACCAGTTATACAGAGGAAAACCCTATCAGGGCACTTGCTCCAGCGGTAAACAATTCTGAAGTTGGTCAGAGGTGTGGAATCATCTCCCATCCAGCTAGCACCCACCCCCCACGCAAGGAGCGTCCTCATTTCAAAGCTGGGAGACCATGCCGAGGCATCTCTGAATAAAGGTGAGCTGAGCCCCAGGCCAGCTGCTGCTGAACTGTTCCCACCCTTCCCAGGTAAAACACCTGAATATGTACAAGGGCTTGAAAGCCTAGAGGAAGGGCCGTGGAGCCACACTAGCGACAGCACGCAGGCCAACTTGGTGCCGGCAGGCCAGCCAGGGTGGTCCTGGCCCCGGGTACTCTCCCGGAAGCTTTCCATTGTCCTGCCTGTGATACCCCTCCTGTCCCGGCCCCCACTGCTTTTTTCCTTCCTCAACTCTGTCCGGAGAGAATTTCCAGCGGAAGGTATGGGTGACACATCCTCTTCTTTACAGGTGGCAGCCTGGCAACTCCTGCAGAAAGGCCAGCAGTGCCCCACTCACACCGGGCCACCAACAAAGCTGTGGCCCCTCATTACCTCCCACCAGCTCAGCCCCGAGACTGCTGACAGGACAGAGAATATGGAGTCAGGCACAGCTTCAGTGGCTATTGCTGCCTGGAGCGCTGTTTATATTGACCTCAACCAGGCACACCTGGGTAGGGCCGGCCAGCAGGGTAAGGCTGCCCAGGTCAGCTAATCCACAACCCTCAGGGAATCACATTGTTGAAAATGGACCTCGCTAAGGCAGAATAGAAGCCAAGGAAAATAAGGACACAATGCCATTTGCAGCACCGTAGAGAGTCTAGAGGTAATCAGGTGACTTGTAGTATGTCAGAAAGTGAAAGACACATATCATATCATATCACTTATAGGTGTTACCTAAAAATGGATACCAGGGCAGATATTTCCACGGAGAAGGGCAATCACAGATTCATTAAACAAACTTATGGTTCACCAATGGAAAGGTGTGAGGAGTGGTTTCATTACGATATCGGGGTTAACAGACATATACAAACACAGGTGACATATATAATCACCAAAGACCTACGGAATACCAAGAGAAGACTACTCAACATTCTGTCCTAACGTACCTGGGAAAAGGATCCCAGGAAGAACAGACATCTGTATATGTGTAAAAGAAGCTCATCTTCGACACCTACAAGAAGCCAAACATTGTAATCAAACTTGCTGTAATAAAAAATAAAAATTTAAATTAAAAATACGAACAAGAAGTAGGGAGACAAACTTGAGGGGCTTTCTCTTTGCACATTCCATTCTAAATTCCAATCTAGAACACGACTTCCATTGAGGCTCTGCTGCCCTAGTTACCAGGTTTGGTAAGGGAGAACTGCTGCCACCTTGTGGCCGTTTCACACAACAGCAGCTTTAATCCCAGCGCTAATGGTCAGTTGATATTCAAAATCATTGCAAGCCTGTAAATGACACCTGCCCTGAAAACAAATCCTGGGGTCACATATCGACCAAAAAATTCAAAGGACGTCCATATTTCAAAACGACCGTTTCAAAAGGCATATTTTATGCACATTAGTGTTCTGCTTCTTTGTCTTTCTTTCTTTTTTGGTTTAAAAGACGGGAATGGAAAAAGGCCTCCCTCAGACTGGGCGAAAATCGTTGCAAACGAATGAATGGACAAAGGTTTAATCTCCAATATATATAAACAGCTCATGCAGATTAATATTAAAAAATCAAACAACCCAATACAAAAATGGGCAGAAGTTCTAAAGAGACGTTTCTTCAAAGAAGATACAGAGATGGCCAAGACGCACATGAAAAGCTGCTCAAGAGCACTAATTATTAGAGAAATGCAAATCAAAACTACAATGAGGTATCACCTCACACCTGTTAGGATCGGCATCATCAGAAAATCTACAAACAACAAATTCTGGGGAGGGTGTGGACAAAAGGAGCCCTCTTCCACTATTGGTGAGAATGTAAATTAATACCGTCACTATGGAGAACAGTATGGAGTTTCCTTTAAAAAACTAGAAATAGAATTACCTTCTGATCCAGCAATCCCACTTCTGGGCATATACCCAGAGAAAACCATAAATCAAAAAGGCACATTCTCCACAATGTTCATTGCAGCACTATTTAAAATAGCCAGGTAATGGAAGCAACCTAAATGCCCACAGACAGATGAATGGATAAAGATGGGGTACATATATAAAATGGAATATTACTCGGCCATAAAAAGCAACGAAACTGGGGCATTTGTAGAGACATCAATGGATCTAGAGACTGTCATATAGAATGAAGTAAGTCAGAAAGAGGAAAACAAATATTTTATATCAATGCATATATGTGGAACCTAAAAGAGGGTACAGATGAACTAGTTGGCAGGGAAGAAATAGAGACACAGAGGTAGAGAACAAACGTATGGACACCAAGTGTGGGAAGCCATGGGGTGGTGGTGGTGGGATGAGTTGGGAGATTGGGATTGACCTGTATACATGTATATGCATAAAATACATAACTGATAATAACCTTCTGTATAAAAAAGTAAATAAAATTAAATTTCAAAATTTTGAAAAATAAAATTTAAAAATAAAACAGAAAAAATTCTTCCCTTCACACACATGTATTTATAGGAATGAATTATTTCCATGCTTATATCTATAAATACATAAAAGAGGAATAAAATCTAACTTGAACCATAAACGAAAAAAAACCTGAACCCACCAGTTATACAGAGGAAATCCCTATCAGGGCACTTGCTCCAGCGGTAAACAATTCTGAAATTGGTCAGAGGTGTGGAATCATCTCCCATCCAGCTAGCACCCAACGGCCATGCAAGGTGTGACATCATTGCAAAGCTGGGAGACCGTGCCGAGGCATCTCTGAATAAAGGTGAGCTGAACCCCAGGCCAGCTGCTGCTGAACTGTTCCCACGCTTCCCAGGTAAAACACCTGAATATGTACAAGGGCTTGAAATCCTAGAGGAAGAGCCGTGGAGCCACACTAGCGACAGCACGCAGGCCAACTTGGTGCTATCAGGCCAGCCAGGGTGGTCCTGGCCCCGGGTACTCTCCCGGAAGCTTTCCATTGTCCTGCCTGTGATACCCCTCCTGTCCCGGCCCCCACTGCTTTTTTCCTTCCTCACCTCTGTCCGGAGAGAATTTCCAGCGGAAGGTAAGGGTGACACATCCTCTTCTTTACAGGTGGCAGCATGGCAACTCCTGCAGAAAGGCCAGCAGTGCCCCACTCACACCGGGCCACCAACAAAGCTGTGGCCCCTCATTCCCTCCACCAGCTCAGACCCGAGACTGCTGACAGGGCAGAAAATATGGAGTCAGGCACAGCTTCAGTGGCTATTGCTGCCTGGAGCGCTGTTTATATTGACCTCAACCAGGCACACCTGGGTAGGGCCGGCCAGCAGGGTAAGGTTGCCCAGGTCAGCTAATCCACAACCCACAGGGAATCACATTGTTGAAAATAGACGTCGCTTAGGCAGAATAGAAGCCAAGGAAAATAAGGACACAATGCCATTTGCAGCACCGTAGAGAGTCTAGAGGTTATCACGTGACTTGTAGTAAGTCAGAAAGTGAAAGACACATATCATATCACTTATAGGTGTTACCTAATAATGGATACCAGGGCAGATATTTCCACGGAGAAGGGCAATCACAGATTCATTAAACACACTTATGGTTCACCAATGGAAAGGTGTGAGGATTGGTTTCATTACGATATCGGGGTTAACAGACATATACAAACACAGGTGACATATATAATCACCAAAGACCTACGGAATACCAAGAGAAGACTACTCAACATTCTGTCATAACGTCCCTGGGAAAAGGATCCCAGGAAGAACAGACATCTGTATATGGGTAAAAGAACCACATCTTCGACACCTACAATAAGCCAAACATTGTAATCAAACTTGCTGTAATAAAAAATAAAAATTTAAATTAAAAATACGAACAAGAAGTAGGGAGACAAACTTGAGGGGCTTTCTCCTGGCACATTCCATTCTAAATTCCAATCTAGAACAAGACTTCCATTGAGGCTCTGCTGCCCTAGTAACCAGATTTGGTAAGGGAGAACTGCTGCCACCTTGTGGCCGTTTCACACAACAGCAGCTTTAATCCCAGGGCTAATGGTCAGTTGATATTCAAAATCATTGCAGGCCTGTAAATGACACCTGCCCTGAAAACAAATCCTGGGGTCACATATCGACCAAAAAATTCAAAGGACGTCCATATTTCAAAACGACCATTTCAAAAGGCATATTTTGTGCACATTAGTGTTCTGCTTCTTTGTCTTTCTTTCTTTTTTGGTTAAAAAGACGGGAATGGAAAAAGGCATCCCTCAGACTGGGCGAAAATCGTTGCAAACGAATCAATGGACAAAGGTTTAATCTCCAATATATATAAACAGCTCATGCAGCTTAATATTAAAAAAACAAACAACACAATACAAAATTGAGCAGAAGTTCTAAAGAGACGTTTCTTCAAAGAAAACACAGAGATGGCCAAGACGCACATGAAAAGCTGCTCAACAGCACTAATTATTAGAGAAATGCAAATCAAAACTACAATGAGGTATCACCTCACACCTGTTAGGATCAGCATCATCAGAAAATCTACAAACAACAAATTCTGGGGAGGGTGTGGACAAAAGGAACCCTCTTCCACTATTGGTGGGAATGTAAATTGATACCGTCACTATGGAGAACAGTATGGAGTTTCCTTTAAAAAACTAGAAAGAGAATTACCATCCGATCCAGCAATCCCACTTCTGGGCATATACCCAGAGAAAACCATAAATCAAAAAGTCACATTCACCACAATGTTCATTGCAGCACTATTTAAAGTAGCCAGGTAATGGAAGCAACCTAAATGCCCACAGACAGATGTATGGATAAAATTGGGGTACATATATAAAATGGAATATTACTCGGCCATAAAAAGGAATGAAACTGGGTCATTTGTAGAGACATCGATGGATCTAGAGACTGTCATATAGAATGAAGTAAGTCAGAAAGAGGAAAACAAATATTGTATATTAATGCATATATGTGGAATTTAAAAGATGGTACAGATGAACTGGTTTGCAGGGAAGAAATAGAGACACAGAGGTAGAGAACAAACGTATGGACACCAAGTTTGGGAAGCCATGGGGTGGTGGTGGTGGGATGAGTTGGGAAATTGGGATTGACCTGTATACATGTATATGCATAAAATACATATCTGATAATAACCTGCTGTACAAAAAAGTAAATAAAATTAAATTTCAAAATTTTAAAAAATAAAATTTAAAAATAAAACAGAAAAAAGTTCTTCCCTTCACACACATGTATTTATAGGAATGAATTATTTCCATGATTATATGTATAAATACATACAAGAGGAATAAAATCTAACTTGAACCATAAACGAAAAAATACCTGAACCCACCAGTTATACAGAGGAAAACCCTATCAGGGCACTTGCTCCAGCGGTAAACAATTCTGAAATTGGTCAGAGGTGTGGAATCATCTCCCATCCAGCTAGCACCCACCCCCCACGCATTGAGTGTCCTCATTGCAAAGCTGGGAGACCGTGCCGAGGCCTCTCTGAATAAAGGTGAGGTGAGCCCCAGGCCAGATGCTCCTGAACTGTTCCCACCCTTCCCAGGTAAAACACCTGAATATGTACAAGGGCTTGAAAGCCTAGAGGAAGGGCCGTGGAGCCACACTAGCGACAGCACGCAGGCCAACTTGGTGCTATCAGGCCAGCCAGGGTGGTCCTGGCCCCGGGTACTCTTCCGGAAGCTTTCCATTGTCCTGCCTGTGATACCCCTCCTGTCCCGGCCCCCACTGCTTTTTTCCTTCCTCACCTCTGTCCGGAGAGAAATTCCAGCGGAAGGTATGGGTGACACATCCTCTTCTTTACAGGTGGCAGCCTGGCAACTCCTGCAGAAAGGCCAGCAGTGCCCCACTCACACCGGGCCACCAACAAAGCTGTGGCCCCTCATTCCCTCCCACCAGCTCAGCCCCGAGACTGCTGACGGGGCAGAGAATATGGAGTCAGGCACAGCTTCAGGGGCTATTGCTGCCTGGAGCGCTGTTTATATTGACCTCAACCAGGCACACCTGGGGAGGGCCGGCCGGCAGGGTAAGGCTGCCCAGGTCAGCTAATCCACAACCCTCAGGGAATCACATTGTTGAAAATGGACCTCGATAAGGCAGAATAGAAGCCAAAGAAAATAAGGACACAATGCCATTTGCAGCACCGTAGATGAGTCTAGAGGTAATCACGTGACTTGTAGTAAGTCAGAAAGGGAAAGACACATATCATATCATATCACTTATAGGTGTTACCTAAAAATGGATACCAGGGCAGATATTTCCACGGAGAAGGGCAATCACAGATTCATTAAACACACTTATGGTTCACCAATGGAAAAGTGTGAGGATTGGTTTCATTACGATATCGGGGTTAACAGACATATACAAACACAGGTGACATATATAATCACCAAAGACCTACGGAATACCAAGAGAAGACTACTCAACATTCTGTCATAACGTCCCTGGGAAAAGGATCCCAGGAAGACCAGACATCTGTATATGTGTAAAAGAACCAAATCTTCGACACCTACAATAAGCCAAACATTGTAATCAAACTTGCTGTAATAAAAAATAAAAATTTAAATTAAAAATACGAACAAGAAGTAGGGAGACAAACTTGAGGGGCTTTCTCCTGGCACATTCCATTCTAAATTCCAATCTAGAACACGACTTCCATTGAGGCTCTGCTGCCCTAGTAACCAGATTTGGTAAGGGAGAACTGCTGCCAATTTGTGGCCGTTTCACACAACAGCAGCTTTAATCCCAGCGCTAATGGTCAGTTGATATTCAAAATCATTGCAGTCCTGTAAAGGACACCTGCCCTGAAAACAAATCCTGGTGTCACGTATCGACCAAAAAATTCAAAGGACGTCCATATTTCAAAACGACCGTTTCAAAAGGCATATTTTATGCACATTAGTGTTCTGCTTCCTTGTCTTTCTTTCTTTTTTGGTTAAAAAGACGGGAATGGAAAAAGGCATCCCTCAGACTGGGCGAAAATTGTTGCAAACGCATCAATGGACAAAGGTTTAATCTCCAATATATATAAACATCTCATGCAGCTTAATATTAAAAAAACAAACAACCCAATACAAAAATGGGCAGAAGTTCTAAAGAGACGTTTCTTCAAAGAAGACACTGAGATGGCCAAGACGCACATGAAAAGCTGCTCAAGAGCACTAATTATTAGAGAAATGCAAATCAAAACTACAATGAGGTATCACCTCACACCTGTTAGAATCGGCATCATCTGAAAATCTACAAACAACAAATTCTGGGGAGGGTGTGGACAAAAGGAGCCCTCTTCTACTATTTGTGGGAATGTAAATTGATACCGTCACTATGGAGAACACTATGGAGTTTCCTTTAAAAAACTAGAAATAGAATTACCATCTGATCCAGCAATCCCACTTCTGGGCATATACCCAGTGAAAACAATAAATCAAAAAGGCACATTCACCACAATGTTCATTGCAGCACTATTTACAATAGCCAGGTAATGGAAGCAACCTAAAAGCCCACAGACAGATGAATGGATAAAGATGGGGTACATATATAATATGGAATATTACTCGGCCATAAAAAGCAAAGAAACTGGGTCATTTGTAGAGACATCGATGGATCTAGAGACTGTCATATAGAATGAAGTAAGTCAGAAAGAGGAAAACAAATATTGTATATTAATGCATATATGTGGAACCTAAAAGATGGTACAGATGAACTGGTTAGCAGGGAAGAAATAGAGACACAGAGGTAGAGAACAAACGTATGGACACCAAGTGTGGGAAGCCATGGGGTGGTGGTGGTGGGATGAGTTGGGGGATTGGGATTGACCTGTATACATGTATATGCATAAAAAACATTACTGATAATAACCTGCTGTATAAAAAAGTAAATAAAATTAAATTTCAAAATTTTGAAAAGTAAAATTTAAAAATAAAACAGAAAAAAGTTCTTCCCTTCACACACATGTATTTATAGGAATGAATTATTTTCATGCTTATATCTATAAATACATAAAAGAGGAATAAAATCTAACTTGAACCATAAAAGAATAAAAACCTGAACCCACCAGTTATACAGAGGAAAACCCTATCAGGGCACTTGCTCCAGCGGTAAACAATTCTGAAATTGGTCAGAGGTGTGGAATCATCTCCCATCCAGCTAGCAGCCACCCCCCACGCAAGGAGCGTCCTCATTGCAAAGCTGGGAGACCGTGCCGAGGCATCTCTGAATAAAGGTGAGCTGAGCCCCAGGCCAGCTGCTGCTGAACTGTTCCCACCCTTCCCAGGTAAAACACCAGAATATGTACAAGGGCTTGAAAGCCTAGAGGAAGGGCCGTGGAGCCACACTAGCGACAGCACACAGTCCAACTTGGTGCCTGCAGGCCAGCCAGGGTGGTCTTGACCCCGGGTACACTTCAGGAAGCTTTCCATTGTCCTGCCTGAGATACCCCTCCTGTCCCGGCCCCCACTGCTTTTTTCCTTCCTCACCTCTGTCCGGAGAGAAATTCCAGCGGAAGGTATGGGTGACACATCCTCTTCTTTACAGGTAGCAGCTTGGCAACTCCTGCAGAAAGGCCAGCAGTGCCCCACTCACACCGGGCCACCAACACAGCTGTGGCCCCTCATTCCCTCCCACCAGCTCAGCCCCGAGACTGCTGACGGGGCAGAGAATATGGAGTCAGGCACAGCTTCTGGGGCTATTGCTGCCTGGAGCGCTGTTTATATTGACCTCAACCAGGCACACCTGGGGAGGGCCGGCCGGCAGGGTAAGGCTGCCCAGGTCAGCTAATCCACAACCCACAGGGAATCACATTGTTGAAAATGGACCTCGCTAAGGCAGAATAGAAGCCAAGGAAAATAAGGACACAATGCCATTTGCAGCACCGTAGATGAGTCTAGAGGTAATCACGTGACTTGTAGTAAGTCAGAAAGTGAAAGACACATATCATATCACTTATAGGTGTTACCTAAAAATGGATACCAGGGCAGATATTTCCACGGAGAAGGGAAATCACAGATTCATTAAACACACTTATGGTTCACCAATGGAAAGGTGTGAGGATTGGTTTCATTACGATATCGGGGTTAACAGACATATACAAACACAGGTGACATATGTAATCACCAAAGACCTACGGAATACCAAGAGAAGACTACTCAACATTCTGTCATAATGTCCCTGGGAAAAGGAACCCAGGAAGAACAGACATCTGTATATGTGTAAAACAACCACATCTTCGACACCTACAATAAGCCAAACATTGTAATCAAACTTGCTGTAATAAAAAATAAAAATTTAAATTAAAAATACGAACAAGAAGTAGGGAGACAAACTTGAGGGGCTTTCTCCTGGCACATTCCATTCTAAATTCCAATCTAGAACACGACTTCCATTGAGGCTCTGCTGCCCTAGTAACCAGATTTGGTAAGGGAGAACTGCTGCCACCTTGTGGCCGTTTCACACAACAGCAGCTTTAATCCCAGCACTAATGGTCAGTTGATATTCAAAATCATTGCAGGCCTGTGAATGACACCTGCCCTGAAAACAAATCCTGGGGTACATATCGACCAAAAAATTCAAAGGACGTCCATATTTCAAAACGACCGTTTCAAAAGGCATATTTTATGCACATTAGTGTTCTGCTTCTTTGTCTTTCTTTCTTTTTTGGTTAAAACGACGGGAGTGGAAAAAGGCATCCCTCAGCCTGGGCGAAAATCGTTGCAAACGAATCAATGGACAAAGGTTTAATCTCCAATATATATAAACAGCTCATGCAGCTTAATTTTAAAAAAACAAACAACCCAATACAAAAATGGGCAGAAGTTCTAAAGAGACGTTTCTTCAAAGAAGACACAGAGATGGCCAAGATGCACATGAAAAGCTGCTCAAGAGCACTAATTATTAGAGAAATGCAAATCAAAACTACAATGAGGTATCACCTCACACCTGTTAGAATCGGCATCATCAGAAAATCTACAAACAACAAATTCTGGGGAGGGTGTGGACAAAAGGAGCCCTCTTCCACTATTGGTGGGAATGTAAATTGATACCGTCACTATGGAGAACACTAGGGAGTTTCCTTTAAAAAACTAGAAAAATAATTACCATCTGATCCAGCAATCCCACTTCTGGGCATATACCCAGAGAAAACCATAAATCAAAAAGGCACATTCACCACAATGTTCATTGCAGCACTATTTACAATAGACAGGTAATGGAAGCAACCTAAATGCCCACAGACAGATGAATGGATAAAGATGGGGTACATATATAAAATGGAATATTACTCGGCCATAAAAAGGAATGAAACTGGGTCATTTGTAGAGACATCGATGGATCTAGAGACTGTCATACAGAATGAAGTAAGTCAGAAAGAGGAAAACAAATATTGTATATTAATGCATATATGTGGAACCTAAAAGATGGTACAGATGAACTAGTTTGCAGGGAAGAAATAGAGACACAGAGGTAGAGGACAAACGTATGGACACCAAGTGTGGGAAGCCATGGGTTGGTGGTGGTGGGATGAGTTGGGAGATTGGGATTGACCTGTATACATGTATATGCATAAAATACATAACTGATAATAACCTGCTGTATAAAAAAGTCAATAAAATTAAATTTCAAAATTTTAAAAAATAAAATTTAAAAATAAAACAGAAAAAAGTTCTTCCCTTCACACACATGTATTTATAGGAATGAATTATTTCCATGCTTATATCTATAAATACATAAAAGAGGAATAAAATCTAACTTGAACCATAAACGAAAAAAAACCTGAACCCACCAGTTATACAGAGGAAAACCCTATCAGGGCACTTGCTCCAGCGGTAAACAATTCTGAAATTGGTCAGAGGTGTGGAATCATCTCCCATCAAGCTAGCACCCACCCCCCACGCAAGGAGCGTCCTCATTGCAAAGCTGGGAGACCGTGCCGAGAAATCTCTGAATAAAGGTGAGCTGAGCCCCAGGCCAGCTGCTGCTGAACTGTTCCCACCCTTCGCAGGTAAAACACCTGAATATGTACAAGGGCTTGAAAGCCTAGAGGAAGGGCCGTGGGGCCACACTAGGGACAGCACGCAGGCCAACTTGGTGCCTGCAGGCCAGCCAGGGTGGTCCTGGCCCCGGGTACTCTTCCGGAAGCTTTCCATTGTCCTGCCTGTGATACCCCTCCTGTCCCGGCCCCCACTGCTTTTTTCCTTCCTCACCTCTGTCCGGAGAGAAATTCCAGCGGAAGGTATGGGTGACACATCCTCTTCTTTACAGGTGGCAGCCTGGAAAATCCTGAAGAAAGGCCAGCAGTGCCCCACTCACACCGGGCCACCAACAAAGCTGCGGCCCCTCATTCCCTCCCACCAGCTCAGCCCCGAGACTGCGGACGGGGCAGAGAATATGGAGTCAGGCACAGCTTCAGGGGCTATTGCTGCCTGGAGCGCTGTTTATATTGACCTCAACCAGGCACACCTGGGGAGGGCCGGCCGGCAGGGTAAGGCTGCCCAGGTCAGCTAATCCACAACACTCAGGGAATCATTGTTGAAAATGGACCTCGCTAAGGCAGAATAGAAGCCAAGGCAAATAAGGACACAATGCCATTTGCAGCACCGTAGATGAGTCTAGAGGTAATCACGTGACTTGTAGTAAGTCAGAAAGTGAAAGACACATATCATATCATATCACTTATAGGTGTTACCTAAAAATGGATACCAGGGCAGATATTTCCACGGAGAAGGGCAATCACAGATTCATTAAACAAACTTATGGTTCACCAATGGAAAGGTGTGAGGAGTGGTTTCATTACGATATCGGGGTTAACAGACATATACAAACACAGGTGACATATATAATCACCAAAGACCTACGGAATACCAAGAGAAGACTACTCAACATTCTGTCATAACGTCCCTGGGAAAAGGATCCCAGGAAGAACAGACATCTGTAAATGTGTAAAAGAACCACATCTTCGACACCTACAATAAGCCAAACATTGTAATCAAACTTGCTGTAATAAAAAATAAAAATTTAAATTAAAAATACGAACAAGAAGTAGGGAGACAAACTTGAGGGGCTTTCTCCTGGCACATTCCATTCTAAATTCCAATCTAGAACACGACTTCCATTGAGGCTCTGCTGCCCTAGTAACCAGATTTGGTAAGGGAGAACTGCTGCCTCCTTGTGGCCGTTTCATACAACAGCAGCTTTAATCCCAGCGCTAATGGTCAGTTGATATTCAAAATCATTGCAGGCCTGTAAATGACACCTGCCCTGAAAACAAATCCTGGGGTCACATATCGACCAAAAAATTCAAAGGACGTCCATATTTCAAAACGACCGTTTCAAAAGGCATATTTTATGCACATTAGTGTTCTGCTTCTTTTTCTTTCTTTCTTTTTTGGTTAAAAAGACGGGAATGGAATAAGGCATCCCTCAGACTGGGCGAAAATCGTTGCAAACGCATCAATGGACAAAGGTTTAATCTGCAATATATATAAACATCTCATGCAGCTTAATATTAAAAAAACAAACAACCCAATACAAAAATGGGCAGAAGTTCTAAAGAGACGTTTCTTCAAAGAAGACACAGAGATGGCCAAGACGCACATGAAAAGCTGCTCAAGAGCACTAATTATTAGAGAAATGCAAATCAAAACTACAATGAGGTATCACCTCACACCTGTTAGAATCGGCATCATCTGAAAATATACAAACAACAAATTCTGGGGAGGGTGTGGACAAAAGGAGCCCTCTTCTACTATTTGTGGGAATGTAAATTGATACAGTCACTATGGAGAACACTATGGAGTTTCCTTTAAAAAACTAGAAATAGAATTACCATCTGATCCAGCAATCCCACTTCTGGGCATATACCCAGAGAAAGCCATAAATCAAAAAGGCACATTCACCACAATGTTCATTGCAGCACTATTTAAAATAGCCAGGTAATGGAAGCAACCTAAAAGCCCACAGACAGATGAATGGATAAAGATGGGGTACATATATAATATGGAATATTACTCGGCCATAAAAAGCAATGAAACTGGGTCATTTGTAGAGACATCGATGGATCTACAGACTGTCATATAGAATGAAGTAAGTCAGAAAGAGGAAAACAAATATTGTATATTAATGCATATATGTGGAACCTAAAAGATGGTACAGATGAACTGGTTTGCAGGGAAGAAATAGAGACACAGAGGTAGAGAACAAACGTATGGACACCAAGTGTGGGAAGCCATGGGGTGGTGGTGGTGGGATGAGTTGGGAGATTGGGATTGACCTGTATACATGTATATGCATAAAATACATAACTGATAATAACCTGCTGTATAAAAAAGTAAATAAAATTAAATTTCAAAATTTTGAAAAGTAAAATTTAAATATAAACAGAAAAAAGTTTTTCCCTTCACACACATGTATTTATAGGAATGAATTATTTCCATGCTTATATCTATAAATACATAAAAGAGGAATAAAATCTAACTTGAACCATAAACGAAAAAAAACCTGAACCCACCAGTTATACAGAGGAAAACCCTATCAGGGCACTTGCTCCAGCGGTAAACAATTCTGAAATTGGTCAGAGGTGTGGAATCATCTCCCATCCAGCTAGCAGCCACCCCCCACGCAAGGAGCGTCCTCATTGCAAAGCTGGGAGACCGTGCCGAGGCATCTCTGAATAAAGGTGAGCTGAGCCCCAGGCCAGCTGCTGCTGAACTGTTCCCACCCTTCCCAGGTAAAACACCTGAATATGTACAAGGGCTTGAAAGCCTAGAGGAAGGGCCGTGGAGCCACACTAGCGACAGCACACAGGCCAACTTGGTGCCTGCAGGACAGCCAGGGTAGTCCTGACCCCGGGTGACTTCCGGAATCTTTCCATTGTCCTGCCTGAGATACCCCTCCTGTCCCGGCCCCCACTGCTTTTTTCCTTCCTCACCTCTGTCCGGAGAGAAATTCCAGAGGAAGGTATGGGTGACACATCCTCTTCTTTACAGGTGGCAGCTTGGCAACTCCTGCAGAAAGGCCAGCAGTGCCCCACTCACACCGGGCCACCAACAAAGCTGTGGCCCCTCATTCCCTCCCACCAGCTCAGCCCCGAGACTGCTGACGGGGCAGAGAATATGGAGTCAGGCACAGCTTCAGGGGCTATTGCTGCCTGGAGCGCTGTTTATATTGACCTCAACCAGGCACACCTTGGGAGGGCCGGCCGGCAGGATAAGGCTGCCCAGGTCAGCTAATCCACAACCCACAGGGAATCATTGTTGAAAATGGACCTCGCTAAGGCAGAATAGAAGCCAAGGAAAATAAGGACACAATGCCATTTGCAGCACCGTAGATGAGTCTAGAGGTAATCACGTGACTTGTAGTAAGTCAGAAAGTGAAAGACACATATCATATCACTTATAGGTGTTACCTAAAAATGGATACCAGGGCAGATATTTCCACGGAGAAGGGCAATCACAGATTCATTAAACAAACTTATGGTTCACCAATGGAAAGGTGTGAGGATTGGTTTCATTACGATATCGGGGTTAACAGACATATACAAACACAGGTGACATATATAATCACCAAAGACCTACGGAATACCAAGAGAAGACTACTCAACATTCTGTCATAATGTCCCTGGGAAAAGGAACCCAGAAGAACAGACATCTGTATATGTGTAAAAGAACCACATCTTCGACACCTACAATAAGCCAAACATTGTAATCAAACTTGCTGTAATAAAAAACAAAAATTTAAATTAAAAATACGAACAAGAAGTAGGGAGACAAACTTGAGGGGCTTTCTCCTGGCACATTCCATTCTAAATTCCAATCTAGAACACGACTTCCATTGAGGCTCTGCTGCCCTAGTAACCAGATTTGGTAAGGGAGAACTGCTGCCACCTTGTGGCCGTTTCACACAACAGCAGCTTTAATCCCAGCACTAATGGTCAGTTGATATTCAAAATCATTGCAGGCCTGTGAATGACACCTGCCCTGCAAACAAATCCTGGGGTCACATATCGACCAAAAAATTCAAAGGACGTCCATATTTCAAAACGACCGTTTCAAAAGGCATATTTTATGCACATTAGTGTTCTGCTTCTTTGTCTTTCTTTCTTTTTTGGTTAAAAAGACGGGAGTGGAAAAAGGCATCCCTCAGACTGGGCGAAAATCGTTGCAAACGAATCAATGGACAAAGGTTTAATCTCCAATATATATAAACAGCTCATGCAGCTTAATTTTAAAAAAACAAACAACCCAATACAAAAATGGGCAGAAGTTCTAAAGAGACGTTTCTTCAAAGAAGACACAGAGATGGCCAAGACGCACATGAATAGCTGCTCAAGAGCACTAATTATTAGAGAAATGCAAATCAAAACTACAATGAGGTATCACCTCACACCTGTTAGAATCGGCATCATCAGAAAATCTACAAACAACAAATTCTGGGGAGGGTGTGGACAAAAGGAGCCCTCTTCCACTATTGGTGGGAATGTAAATTGATACCGTCACTATGGAGAACACTATGGAGTTTCCTTTAAAAAACTAGAAATAGAATTACCATCTGATCCAGCAATCCCACTTGTGGGCATATACCCAGAGAAAACCATAAATCAAAAAGGCACATTCACCACAATGTTCATTGCAGCACTATTTACAATAGACAGGTAATGGAAGCAACCTAAATGCCCACAGACAGATGTATGGATATAGAAGGGTACATATATAAAATGGAATATTACTCGGCCATAAAAAGGAATGAAACTGGGTCATTTGTAGAGACATCGATGGATCTAGAGACTGTCATATAGAATGAAGTAAGTCAGAAAGAGGAAATCAAATATTGTATATTAATGCATATATGTGGAACCTAAAAGATGGTACAGATGAACTAGTTTGCAGGGAAGAAATAGAGACACAGAGGTAGAGGACAAACGTATGGACACCAAGTGTGGGAAGCCATGGGGTGGTGGTGGTGGGATGAGTTGGGAGATTGGGATTGACCTGTATACATGTATATGCATAAAATACATAACTGATAATAACCTGCTGTATAAAAAAGTAAATAAAATTAAATTTCAAAATTTTAAAAAATAAAATTTAAAAATAAAACAGAAAAAAGTTCTTCCCTTCACACACATGTATTTATAGGAATGAATTATTTCCATGCTTATATCTATAAATACATAAAAGAGGAATAAAATCTAACTTGAACCATAAACGAAAAAAAACCTGAACCCACCAGTTATACAGAGGAAAACCCTATCAGGGCACTTGCTCCAGCGGTAAACAATTCTGAAATTGGTCAGAGGTGTGGAATCATCTCCCATCCAGCTAGCACCCACCCCCCACGCATTGAGCATCATCATTGCAAAGCTGGGAGACTGTGCCGAGGCATCTCTGAATAAAGGTGAGCTGAGCCCCAGGCCAGCTGCTGCTGAACTGTTCCCACCCTTCCCAGGTAAAACACCTGAATATGTACAAGGGCTTGAAAGCCTAGAGGAAGGGCCGTGGAGCCACACTAGCGACAGCACGCAGGCCAACTTGGTGCCTGCAGGCCAGCCAGGGTGGTCCTGGCCCCGGGTACTCTTCCGGAAGCTTTCCATTGTCCTGCCTGTGATACCCCTCCTGTCCCGGCCCCCACTGCTTTTTTCCTTCCTCAACTCTGTCCGGAGAGAAATTCCAGCGGAAGGTATGGGTGACACATCCTCTTCTTTACAGGTGGCAGCCTGGCAACTCCTGCAGAAAGGCCAGCAGTGCCCCACTCACACCGGGCCACCAACAAAGCTGTGGCCCCTCATTCCCTCCCACCAGCTCAGCCCCGAGACTGCTGACGGGGCAGAGAATATGGAGTCAGGCACAGCTTCAGGGGCTATTGCTGCCTGGAGCGCTGTTTATATTGACCTCAACCAGGCACACCTGGGGAGGGCCGGCCGGCAGGGTAAGGCTGCCCAGGTCAGCTAATCCACAACCCACAGGGAATCATTGTTGAAAATGGACCTCGCTAAGGCAGAATAGAAGCCAAGGAAAATAAGGACACAATGCCATTTGCAGCACCGTAGATGAGTCTAGAGGTAATCACGTGACTTGTAGTAAGTCAGAAAGTGAAAGACACATATCATATCACTTATAGGTGTTACCTAAAAATGGATACCAGGGCAGATATTTCCACGGAGAAGGGCAATCACAGATTCATTAAACACACTTATGGTTCACCAATGGAAAGGTGTGAGGATTGGTTTCATTACGATATCGGGGTTAACAGACATATACAAACACAGGTGACATATATAATCACCAAAGACCTACGGAATACCAAGAGAAGACTACTCAACATTCTGTCATAATGTCCCTGGGAAAAGGAACCCAGGAAGAACAGACATCTGTATATGTATAAAAGAACCACATCTTCGACACCTACAATAAGCCAAACATTGTAATCAAACTTGCTGTAATAAAAAATAAAAATTTAAATTAAAAATACGAACAAGAAGTAGGGAGACAAACTTGAGGGGCTTTCTCCTGGCACATTCCATTCTAAATTCCAATCTAGAACACGACTTCCATTGAGGCTCTGCTGCCCTAGTAACCAGATTTGGTAAGGGAGAACTGCTGCCACCTTGTGGCCGTTTCACACAACAGCAGCTTTAATCCCAGCACTAATGGTCAGTTGATATTCAAAATCATTGCAGGCCTGTGAATGACACCTGCCCTGAAAACAAATCCTGGGGTCACATATCGACCAAAAAATTCAAAGGACGTCCATATTTCAAAACGACCGTTTCAAAAGGCATATTTTATGCACATTAGTGTTCTGCTTCTTTGTCTTTCTTTCTTTTTTGGTTAAAACGACGGGAGTGGAAAAAGGCATCCCTCAGACTGGGCGAAAATCGTTGCAAACGAATCAATGGACAAAGGTTTAATCTCCAATATATATAAACAGCTCATGCAGCTTAATTTTAAAAAAACAAACAACCCAATACAAAAATGGGCAGAAGTTCTAAAGAGACGTTTCTTCAAAGAAGACACAGAGATGGCCAAGACGCACATGAATAGCTGCTCAAGAGCACTAATTATTAGAGAAATGCAAATCAAAACTACAATGAGGTATCACCTCACACCTGTTAGAATCGGCATCATCAGAAAATCTACAAACAACAAATTCTGGGGAGGGTGTGGACAAAAGGAGCCCATTTCCACTATTGGTGGGAATGTAAATTGATACCGTCACTATGGAGAACACTATGGAGTTTCCTTTAAAAAACTAGAAATAGAATTACCATCTGATCCAGCAATCCCACTTGTGGGCATATACCCAGAGAAAACCATAAATCAAAAAGGCACATTCACCACAATGTTCATTGCAGCACTATTTACAATAGCCAGGTAATGGAAGCAACCTAAATGCCCACAGACAGATGTATGGATAAAGATGGGGTACATATATAAAATGGAATATTACTCGGCCATAAAAAGGAATGAAACTGGGTCATTTGTAGAGACATCGATGGATCTAGAGACTGTCATATAGAATGAAGTAAGTCAGAAAGAGGAAATCAAATATTGTATATTAATGCATATATGTGGAACCTAAAAGATGGTACAGATGAACTAGTTTGCAGGGAAGAAATAGAGACACAGAGGTAGAGGACAAACTTATGGACACCAAGTGTGGGAAGCCATGCGTTGGTGGTGGTGGGATGAGTTGGGAGATTGGGATTGACCTGTATACATGTATATGCATAAAATACATAACTGATAATAACCTGCTGTATAAAAAAGTAAATAAAATTAAATTTCAAAATTTTAAAAAATAAAATTTAAAAATAAAACAGAAAAAAGTTCTTCCCTTCACACACATGTATTTATAGGGATGAATTATTTCCATGCTTATATCTATAAATACATAAAAGAGGAATAAAATCTAACTTGAACCATAAACGAAAAAAAACCTGAACCCACCAGTTATACAGAGGAAAACCCTATCAGGGCTCTTGCTCCAGCGGTAAAAAATTCTGAAATTGGTCAGAGGTGTGGAATCATCTCCCATCCAGCTAGCACCCACACCCCACGCAAGGAGCGTCCTCATTGCAAAGCTGGGAGACCGTGCCGAGGCATCTCTGAATAAAGGTGAGCTGAGCCCCAGGCCAGCTGCTGCTGAACTGTTCCCACCCTTCCCAGGTAAAACACCTGAATATGTACAAGGGCTTGAAAGCCTAGAGGAAGGGCCGTGGAGCCACACTAGCGACAGCACGCAGGCCAACTTGGTGCCTGCAGGCCAGCCAGGGTGGTCCTGGCCCCGGGTACTCTTCCGGAAGCTTTCCATTGTCCTGCCTGTGATACCCCTCCTGTCCCGGCCCCCACTGCTTTTTTCCTTCCTCACCTCTGTCCGGAGAGAAATTCCAGCGGAAGGTATGGGTGACACATCCTCTTCTTTACAGGTGGCAGCCTGGCAACTCCTGCAGAAAGGCCAGCAGTGCCCCACTCACACCGGGCCACCAACAAAGCTGTGGCCCCTCATTCCCTCCCACCAGCTCAGCCCCGAGACTGCTGACGGGGGAGAGAATATGGAGTCAGGCACAGCTTCAGGGGCTATTGCTGCCTGGAGCGCTGTTTATATTGACCTCAACCAGGCACACCTGGGGAGGGCCGGCCGGCAGGGTAAGGCTGCCCAGGTCAGCTAATCCACAACACTCAGGGAATCATTGTTGAAAATGGACCTCGCTAAGGCAGAATAGAAGCCAAGGCAAATAAGGACACAATGCCATTTGCAGCACCGTAGATGAGTCTAGAGGTAATCACGTGACTTGTAGTAAGTCAGAAAGTGAAAGACACATATCATATCATATCACTTATAGGTGTTACCTAAAAATGGATACCAGGGCAGATATTTCCACGGAGAAGGGCAATCACAGATTCATTAAACAAACTTATGGTTCACCAATGGAAAGGTGTGAGGAGTGGTTTCATTACGATATCGGGGTTAACAGACATATACAAACACAGGTGACATATATAATCACCAAAGACCTACGGAATACCAAGAGAAGACTACTCAACATTCTGTCATAACGTCCCTGGGAAAAGGATCCCAGGAAGAACAGACATCTGTATATGTGTAAAAGAACCACATCTTCGACACCTACAATAAGCCAAACATTGTAATCAAACTTGCTGTAATAAAAAATAAAAATTTAAATTAAAAATACGAACAAGAAGTAGGGAGACAAACTTGAGGGGCTTTCTCCTGGCACATTCCATTCTAAATTCCAATCTAGAACACGACTTCCATTGAGGCTCTGCTGCCCTAGTAACCAGATTTGGTAAGGGAGAACTGCTGCCTCCTTGTGGCCGTTTCACACAACAGCAGCTTTAATCCCAGCGCTAATGGTCAGTTGATATTCAAAATCATTGCAGGCCTGTAAAGGACACCTGCCCTGAAAACAAATCCTGGGGTCACATATCGACCAAAAAATTCAAAGGACGTCCATATTTCAAAACGACCGTTTCAAAAGGCATATTTTATGCACATTAGTGTTCTGCTTCCTTGTCTTTCCTTCTTTTTTGGTTAAAAAGACGGGAATGGAAAAAGGCATCCCTCAGACTGGGCGAAAATCGTTGCAAACGCATCAATGGACAAAGGTTTAATCTGCAATATATATAAACAGCTCATGCAGCTTAATATTAAAAAAACAAACAACCCAATACAAAAATGGGCAGAAGTTCTAAAGAGACGTTTCTTCAAAGAAGACACAGAGATGGCCAAGACGCACATGAAAAGCTGCTCAAGAGCACTAATTATTAGAGAAATGCAAATCAAAACTACAATGAGGTATCACCTCACACCTGTTAGAATCGGCATCATCTGAAAATCTACAAACAACAAATTCTGGGGAGGGTGTGGACAAAAGGAGCCCTATTCTACTATTTGTGGGAATGTAAATTGATACCGTCACTATGGAGAACACTATGGAATTTCCTTTAAAAAACTAGAAATAGAATTACCATCTGATCCAGCAATCCCACTTCTGGGCATATACCCAGAGAAAACCATAAATCAAAAAGGCACATTCACCACAATGTTCATTGCAGCACTATTTAAAATAGCCAGGTAATGGAAGCAACCTAAAAGCCCACAGACAGATGAATGGATAAAGATGGGGTACATATATAATATGGAATATTACTCTGACATAAAAAGCAATGAAACTGGGTCATTTGTAGAGACATCGATGGATCTAGAGACTGTCATATAGAATGAAGTAAGTCAGAAAGAGGAAAACAAATATTGTATATTAATGCATATATGTGGAACCTAAAAGATGGTACAGATGAACTGGTTTGCAGGGAAGAAATAGAGACACAGAGGTAGAGAACAAACGTATGGACACCAAGTGTGGGAAGCCATGGGGTGGTGGTGGTGGGATGAGTTGGGGGATTGGGATAGACCTGTATACATGTATATGCATAAAAAACATAACTGATAATAACCTGCTGTATAAAAAAGTAAATAAAATTAAATTTCAAAATTTTGAAAAGTAAAATTTAAATATAAACAGAAAAAAGTTTTTCCCTTCACACACATGTATTTATAGGAATGAATTATTTTCATGCTTATATCTATAAATACATAAAAGAGGAATAAAATCTAACTTGAACCATAAACGAAAAAAAACCTGAACCCACCAGTTATACAGAGGAAAACCCTATCAGGGCACTTGCTCCAGCGGTAAACAATTCTGAAATTGGTCAGAGGTGTGGAATCATCTCCCATCCAGCTAGCAGCCACCCCCCACGCAAGGAGCGTCCTCATTGCAAAGCTGGGAGACCGTGCCGAGGCATCTCTGAATAAAGGTGAGCTGAGCCCCAGGCCAGCTGCTGCTGAACTGTTCCCACCCTTCCCAGGTAAAACACCTGAATATGTACAAGTGCTTGAAAGCCTAGAGGAAGGGCCGTGGAGCCACACTAGCGACAGCACACAGGCCAACTTGGTGCCTGCAGGCCAGCCAGGGTAGTCCTGACCCCGGGTACACTTCCGGAAGCTTTCCATTGTCCTGCCTGAGATACCCCTCCTGTCCCGGCCCCCACTGATTTTTTCCTTCCTCACCTCTGTCCGGAGAGAAATTCCAGCGGAAGGTATGGGTGACACATCCTCTTCTTTACAGGTGGCAGCTTGGCAACTCCTGCAGAAAGGCCAGCAGTGGCCCACTCACACCGGGCCACCAACAAAGCTGTGGCCCCTCATTCCCTCCCACAAGCTCAGCCCCGAGACTGCTGACGGGGCAGAGAATATGGAGTCAGGCACAGCTTCAGGGGCTACTGCTGCCTGGAGCGCTGTTTATATTGACCTCAACCAGGCACACCTTGGGAGGGCCGGCCGGCAGGGTAAGGCTGCCCAGGTCAGCTAATCCACAACCCACAGGGAATCATTGTTGAAAATGGACCTCGCTAAGGCAGAATAGAAGCCAAGGAAAATAAGGACACAATGCCATTTGCAGCACCGTAGATGAGTCTAGAGGTAATCACGTGACTTGTAGTAAGTCAGAAAGTGAAAGACACATATCATATCACTTATAGGTGTTACCTAAAAATGGATACCAGGGCAGATATTTCCACGGAGAAGGGCAATCACAGATTCATTAAACAAACTTATGGTTCACCAATGGAAAGGTGTCAGGATTGGTTTCATTACGATATCGGGGTTAACAGACATATACAAACACAGGTGACATATATAATCACCAAAGACCTACGGAATACCAAGAGAAGACTACTCAACATTCTGTCATAATGTCCCTGGGAAAAGGAACCCAGAAGAACAGAAATCTGTATATGTGTAAAAGAACCACATCTTCGACACCTACAATAAGCCAAACATTGTAATCAAACTTGCTGTAATAAAAAACAAAAATTTAAATTAAAAATACGAACAAGAAGTAGGGAGACAAACTTGAGGGGCTTTCTCCTGGCACATTCCATTCTAAATTCCAATCTAGAACACGACTTCCATTGAGGCTCTGCTGCCCTAGTAACCAGATTTGGTAAGGGAGAACTGCTGCCACCTTGTGGCCGTTTCACACAACAGCAGCTTTAATCCCAGCGCTAATGGTCAGTTGATATTCAAAATCATTGCAGGCCTGTAAATGACACCTGCCCTGCAAACAAATCCTGCGGTCACATATCGACAAAAAAATTCAAAGGACGTCCATATTTCAAAACGACCATTTCAAAAGGCATATTTTATGCACATTAGTGTTCTGCTTCTTTGTCTTTCTTTCTTTTTTGGTTAAAAAGACGGGAATGGAAAAAGGCATCCCTCAGACTGGGCGAAAATCGTTGCAAACGAATCAATGGACAAAGGTTTAATCTCCAATATATATAAACAGCTCATGCAGCCTAATATTAAAAAAACAAACAACCCAATACAAAAATGGGCAGAAGTTCTAAAGAGACGTTTCTTCAAAGAAGACACAGAGATGGCCAAGACGCACATGAAAAGCTGCTCAAGAGCACTAATTATTAGAGAAATGCAAATCAAAACTACAATGAGGTATCACCTCACACCTGTTAGGATCGCCATCATCAGAAAATCTACAAACAACAAATTCTGGGGAGGGTGTGGACAAAAGGAGCCCTCTTCCACTATTGGTGGGAATGTAAATTGATTCCGTCACTATGGAGAACAGTATGGAGTTTCCTTTAAAAAACCAGAAATAGAATTACCATCTGATCCAGCAATCCCACTTCTGGGCATATACCCAGAGAAAACCATAAATCAAAAAGGCACATTCACCACAATGTTCATGGCAGCACTATTTAAAATAGCCAGGTAATGGAAGCAACCTTAATGCCCACAGACAGATGAATGGATAAAGATGGGGTACATATATAAAATGGAATATTACTCGGCCATAAAAAGGAAAGAAAGTTGGTCATTTGTAGAGACATCGATGGATCTAGAGACTGTCTTATAGAATGAAGTAAGTCAGAAAGAGGAAAACAAATATTGTATATTAATGCATATATATGGAACCTAAAAGATGGTACAGATGAACTGGTTTGCAGGCAAGAAATAGAGACACAGAGGTAGAGAAGAAACGTATGGACACCAAGTGTGGGAAGCCATGGTGTGGTGGTGGTGGGATGAGTTGGGAGATTGGGATTGACCTGTATACATGTATATGCATAAAATACATAACTGATAATAACCTGCTGTATAAAAAAGTAAATAAAATTAAATTTCAAAATTTTAAAAAATAAAATTTAAAAATAAAACAGATAAAAGTTCTTCCCTTCACACACATGTATTTATAGGTATGAATTATTTCCATGCTTATATCTATAAATACATAAAAGAGGAATAAAATCTAACTTGAACCATAAACGAAAAAAAACCTGAACCCACCAGTTATACGGAGGAAAACCCTATCAGGGCACTTGATCCAGCGGTAAACAATTCTGAAATTGGTCAGAGGTGTGGAATCATCTCCCATCCAGCTAGCACCCACCCCCCACGCATTGAGCATCCTCATTGCAAAGCTGGGAGACTGTGCCGAGGCATCTCTGAATAAAGGTGAGCTGAGCCCCAGGCCAGCTGCTGCTGAACTGTTCCCACCCTTCCCAGGTAAAACACCTGAATATGTACAAGGGCTTGAAAGCCTAGAGGAAGGGCTGTGGAGCCACACTAGCGACAGCACGCAGGCCAACTTGGTGCCTGCAGGCCAGCCAGGGTGGTCCTGGCCCCGGGTACTCTTCCGGAAGCTTTCCATTGTCCTGCCTGTGATACCCCTCCTGTCCCGGCCCCCACTGCTTTTTTCCTTCCTCACCTCTGTCCGGAGAGAAATTCCAGCGGAAGGTATGGGTGACACATCCTCTTCTTTACAGGTGGCAGCCTGGCAACTCCTGCAGAAAGGCCAGCAGTGCCCCACTCACACCGGGCCACCAACAAAGCTGTGGCCCCTCATTCCCTCCCACCAGCTCAGCCCCGAGACTGCTGACGGGACAGAGAATATGGAGTCAGGCACAGCTTCAGGGGCTATTGCTGCCTGGAGCGCAGTTTATATTGACCTCAACCAGGCACACCTGGGGAGGGCCGGCCGGCAGGGTAAGGCTGCCCAGGTCAGCTAATCCACAACCCTCAGGGAATCACATTGTTGAAAATGGACCTCGCTAAGGCAGAATAGAAGCCAAGGAAAATAAGGACACAATGCCATTTGCAGCACCGTAGATGAGTCTAGAGGTAATCACGTGACTTGTAGTAAGTCAGAAAGTGAAAGACACATATCATATCATATCACTTATAGGTGTTACCTAAAAATGGATACCAGGGCAGATATTTCCACGGAGAAGGGCAATCACAGATTCATTAAACACACTTATGGTTCACCAGTGGAAAGGTGTGAGGATTGGTTTCATTACGATATCGGGGTTAACAGACATATACAAACACAGGTGACATATATAATCACCAAAGACCTACGGAATACCAAGAGAAGACTACTCAACATTCTGTCATAACGTCCCTAGGAAAAGGATCCCAGGAAGAACAGACATCTGTATATGTGTAAAAGAACCACATCTTCGACACCTACAATAAGCCAAACATTGTAATCAAACTTGCTGTAATAAAAAATAAAAATTTAAATTAAAAATACGAACAAGAAGTAGGGAGACAAACTTGAGGGGCTTTCTCCTGGCACATTCCATTCTAAATTCCAATCTAGAACACGACTTCCATTGAGGCTCTGCTGCCCTAGTAACCAGATTTGGTAAGGGAGAACTGCTGCCATCTTGTGGCCGTTTCACACAACAGCAGCTTTAATCCCAGCGCTAATGGTCAGTTGATATTCAAAATCATTGCAGGCCTGTAAATGACACCTGCCCTGCAAACAAATCCTGGGGTCACATATCGACAAAAAAATTCAAAGGACGTCCATATTTCAAAACGACCATTTCAAAAGGCATATTTTATGCACATTAGTGTTCTGCTTCTTTGTCTTTCTTTCTTTTTTGGTTAAAAAGACGGGAATGGAAAAAGGCATCCCTCAGACTGGGCGAAAATCGTTGCAAACGAATCAATGGACAAAGGTTTAATCTCCAATATATATAAACAGCTCATGCAGCCTAATATTAAAAAAACAAACAACCCAATACAAAAATGGGCAGAAGTTCTAAAGAGACGTTTCTTCAAAGAAGACACAGAGATGGCCAAGACGCACATGAAAAGCTGCTCAAGAGCACTAATTATTAGAGAAATGCAAATCAAAACTACAATGAGGTATCACCTCACACCTGTTAGGATCGGCATCATCAGAAAATCTACAAACAACAAATTCCGGGGAGGGTGTGGACAAAAGGAGCCCTCTTCCACTTCTGGTGGGAATGTAAATTGATACCGTCACTATGGAGAACAGTATGGAGTTTCCTTTAAAAAACTAGAAATAGAATTACCATCTGATCCAGCAATACCACTTCTGGGCATATACCCAGAGAAAACCATAAATCAAAAAGGCACATTCACCACAATGTTCATGGCAGCACTATTTAAAATAGCCAGGTAATGGAAGCAACCTAAATGCCCACAGACAGATGAATGGATAAAGATGGGGTACATATATAAAATGGAATATTACTCGGCCATAAAAAGGAAAGAAAGTTGGTCATTTGTAGAGACATCGATGGATCTAGAGACTGTCTTATAGAATGAAGTAAGTCAGAAAGAGGAAAACAAATATTGTATATTAATGCATATATATGGAACCTAAAAGATGGTACAGATGAACTGGTTTGCAGGCAAGAAATAGAGACACAGAGGTAGAGAAGAAACGTATGGACACCAAGTGTGGGAAGCCATGGGGTGGTGGTGGTGGGATGAGTTGGGAGATTGGGATTGACCTGTATACATGTATATGCATAAAATATATAACTGATAATAACCTGCTATATAAAAAATTAAATAAAATTAAATTTCAAAATTTTAAAAAATAAAATTTAAAAATAAAACAGAAAAAAGTTCTTCCCTTCACACACATGTATTTATAGGAATGAATTATTTCCATGCTTATATCTATAAATACATAAAAGAGGAATAAAATCTAACTTGAACCATAAACGAAAAAAAACCTGAACCCACCAGTTATACGGAGGAAAACCCTATCAGGGCACTTGCTCCAGCGGTAAACAATTCTGAAATTGGTCAGAGGTGTGGAATCATCTCCCATCCAGCTAGCACCCACCCCCCACGCATTGAGCATCCTCATTGCAAAGCTGGGAGACTGTGCCGAGGCATCTCTGAATAAAGGTGAGCTGAGCCCCAGGCCAGCTGCTGCTGAACTGTTCCCACCCTTCCCAGGTAAAACACCTGAATATGTACAAGGGCTTGAAAGCCTAGAGGAAGGGCTGTGGAGCCACACTAGCGACAGCACGCAGGCCAACTTGGTGCCTGCAGGCCAGCCAGGGTGGTCCTGGCCCCGGGTACTCTTCCGGAAGCTTTCCATTGTCCTGCCTGTGATACCCCTCCTGTCCCGGCCCCCACTGCTTTTTTCCTTCCTCACCTCTGTCCGGAGAGAAATTCCAGCGGAAGGTATGGGTGACACATCCTCTTCTTTACAGGTGGCAGCCTGGCAACTCCTGCAGAAAGGCCAGCAGTGCCCCACTCACACCGGGCCACCAACAAAGCTGTGGCCCCTCATTCCCTCCCACCAGCTCAGCCCCGAGACTGCTGACGGGACAGAGAATATGGAGTCAGGCACAGCTTCAGGGGCTATTGCTGCCTGGAGCGCTGTTTATATTGACCTCAACCAGGCACACCTGGGGAGGGCCGGCCAGCAGGGTAAGGCTGCCCAGGTCAGCTAATCCACAACCCTCAGGGAATCACATTGTTGAAAATGGACCTCGCTAAGGCAGAATAGAAGCCAAGGAAAATAAGGACACAATGCCATTTGCAGCACCGTAGATGAGTCTAGAGGTAATCACGTGACTTGTAGTAAGTCAAAAAGTGAAAGACACATATCATATCATATCACTTATAGGTGTTACCTAAAAATGGATACCAGGGCAGATATTTCCACGGAGAAGGGCAATCACAGATTCATTAAACACACTTATGGTTCACCAGTGGAAAGGTGTGAGGATTGGTTTCATTACGATATCGGGGTTAACAGACATATACAAACACAGGTGACATATATAATCACCAAAGACCTACGGAATACCAAGAGAAGACTACTCAACATTCTGTCATAACGTCCCTAGGAAAAGGATCCCAGGAAGAACAGACATCTGTATATGTGTAAAAGAACCACATCTTCGACACCTACAATAAGCCAAACATTGTAATCAAACTTGCTGTAATAAAAAATAAAAATTTAAATTAAAAATACGAACAAGAAGTAGGGAGACAAACTTCAGGGGCTTTCTCCTGGCACATCCCATTCTAAATTCCAATCTAGAACACGACTTCCATTGAGGCTCTGCTGCCCTAGTAACCAGATTTGGTAAGGGAGAACTGCTGCCGCCTTGTGGCCGTTTCACACAACAGCAGCTTTAATCCCAGCGCTAATGGTCAGTTGATATTCAAAATCATTGCAGGCCTGTAAATGACACCTGCCCTGAAAACAAATCCTGGGGTCACATATCGACCAAAAAATTCAAAGGACGTCCATATTTCAAAACGACCGTTTCAAAAGGCATATTTTATGCACATTAGTGTTCTGCTTCTTTGTCTTTCTTTCTTTCTTGGTTAAAAAGACGGGAGTGGAAAAAGGCATCCCTCAGACTGGGCGAAAATCGTTGCAAACGAATCAATGGACAAAGGTTTAATCTCCAATATATATAAACAGCTCATGCAGCTTAATATTAAAAAAACAAACAACCCAATACAAAAATGGGCAGAAGTTCTAAAGAGACGTTTCTTCAAAGAAGACACAGAGATGGCCAAGACGCACATGAAATGCTGCTCAACAGCACTAATTATTAGAGAAATGCAAATCAAAACTACAATGAGGTATCACCTCACACCTGTTAGGATCGGCATCATCAGAAAATCTACAAACAACAAATTCTGGGGAGGGTGTGGACAAAAGGAGCCCTCTTCCACTATTGGTGGGAATGTAAATTGATACCGTCACTATGGAGAACAGTATGGAGTTTCCTTTAAAAAACTAGAAATAGAATTACCATCCGATCCAGCAATCCCACTTCTGGGCATATACCCAGAGAAAACCATAAATCAAAAAGGCACATTCACCACAATGTTCATTGCAGCACTATTTAAAATAGCCAGGTAATGGAAGCAACCTAAATGCCCACAGACAGATGAATGGATAAAGATGGCGTACATATATAAAATGGAATATTACTCGGCCATAAAAAGGAATGAAACTGGGTCATTTGTAGAGACATCGATGGATCTAGAGACTGTCATATAGAATGAAGTAAGTCAGAAAGAGGAAATCAAATATTGTATATTAATGCATATATGTGGAACCTAAAAGATGGTACAGATGAACTGGTTTGCAGGGAAGATATAGAGACACAGAGGTAGAGAACAAACGTATGGACACCAAGTGTGGGAAGCCATGGGGTGGTGGTGGTGGGATGAGTTGGGAGATTGGGATTGACCTGTATACATGTATATGCATAAAATACATAACTGATAATAACCTGCTGTATAAAAAAGTAAATAATATTAAATTTCAAAATTTTAAAAAATAAAATTTAAAAATAAAACAGAAAAAAGTTCTTCCCTTCACACACATGTATTTATAGGAATGAATTATTTCCATGTTTATATCTATAAATACATAAAAGAGGAATAAAATCTAACTTGAACCATAAACGAAAAAATACCTGAACCCACCAGTTATACAGAGGAAAACCCTATCAGGGCACTTGCTCCAGCGGTAAACAATTCTGAAATTGGTCAGAGGTGTGGAATCATCTCCCATCCAGCTAGCATCCACCCCCCACGCAAGGAGCATCCTCATTGCAAAGCTGGGAGACCGTGCCGAGGCATCTCTGAATAAAGGTGAGCTGAGCCCCAGGCCAGCTGCTGCTGAACTGTTCCCACCCTTCCCAGGTAAAACACCTGAATATGTACAAGGGCTTGAAAGCCTAGAGGAAGGGCCGTGGAGCCACACTAGCGACAGCACGCAGGCCAACTTGGTGCCTGCAGGCCAGCCAGGGTGGTCCTGGCCCCGGGTACTCTTCCGGAAGCTTTCCATTGTCCTGCCTGTGATACCCCTCCTGTCCCGGCCCCCACTGCTTTTTTCCTTCCTCACCTCTGTCCGGAGAGAAATTCCAGCGGAAGGTATGGGTGACACATCCTCTTCTTTACAGGTGGCAGCCTGGCAACTCCTGCAGAAAGGCCAGCAGTGCCCCACTCACACCGGGCCACCAACAAAGCTGTGGCCCCTCATTCCCTCCCACCAGCTCAGCCCCGAGACTGCTGACGGGGCAGAGAATATGGAGTCAGGCACAGCTTCAGGGGCTATTGCTGCCTGGAGCGCTGTTTATATTGACCTCAACCAGGCACACCTGGGGAGGGCCGGCCGGCAGGGTAAGGCTGCCCAGGTCAGCTAATCCACAACCCTCAGGGAATCACATTGTTGAAAATGGACCTCGCTAAGGCAGAATAGAAGCCAAGGAAAATAAGGACACAATGCCATTTGCAGCACCGTAGATGAGTCTAGAGGTAATCACGTGACTTGTAGTAAGTCAGAAAGTGAAAGACACATATCATATCATATCACTTATAGGTGTTACCTAAAAATGGATACCAGGGCAGATATTTCCACGGAGAAGGGCAATCACAGATTCATTAAACACACTTATGGTTCACCAGTGGAAAGGTGTGAGGATTGGTTTCATTACGATATCGGGGTTAACAGACATATACAAACACAGGTGACATATATAATCACCAAAGACCTACGGAATACCAAGAGAAGACTACTCAACATTCTGTCATAACGTCCCTAGGAAAAGGATCCCAGGAAGAACAGACATCTGTATATGTGTAAAAGAACCACATCTTCGACACCTACAATAAGCCAAACATTGTAATCAAACTTGCTGTAATAAAAAATAAAAATTTAAATTAAAAATACGAACAAGAAGTAGGGAGACAAACTTGAGGGGCTTTCTCCTGGCACATTCCATTCTAAATTCCAATCTAGAACACGACTTCCATTGAGGCTCTGCTGCCCTAGTAACCAGATTTGGTAAGGGAGAACTGCTGCCACCTTGTGGCCGTTTCACACAACAGCAGCTTTAATCCCAGCGCTAATGGTCAGTTGATATTCAAAATCATTGCAGGCCTGTAAATGACACCTGCCCTGCAAACAAATCCTGGGGTCACATATCGACAAAAAAATTCAAAGGACGTCCATATTTCAAAACGACCATTTCAAAAGGCATATTTTATGCACATTAGTGTTCTGCTTCTTTGTCTTTCTTTCTTTTTTGGTTAAAAAGACGGGAATGGAAAAAGGCATCCCTCAGACTGGGCGAAAATCGTTGCAAACGAATCAATGGACAAAGGTTTAATCTCCAATATATATAAACAGCTCATGCAGCCTAATATTAAAAAAACAAACAACCCAATACAAAAATGGGCAGAAGTTCTAAAGAGACGTTTCTTCAAAGAAGACACAGAGATGGCCAAGACGCACATGAAAAGCTGCTCAAGAGCACTAATTATTAGAGAAATGCAAATCAAAACTACAATGAGGTATCACCTCACACCTGTTAGGATCGGCATCATCAGAAAATCTACAAACAACAAATTCCGGGGAGGGTGTGGACAAAAGGAGCCCTCTTCCACTTCTGGTGGGAATGTAAATTGATACCGTCACTATGGAGAACAGTATGGAGTTTCCTTTAAAAAACTAGAAATAGAATTACCATCTGATCCAGCAATACCACTTCTGGGCATATACCCAGAGAAAACCATAAATCAAAAAGGCACATTCACCACAATGTTCATGGCAGCACTATTTAAAATAGCCAGGTAATGGAAGCAACCTAAATGCCCACAGACAGATGAATGGATAAAGATGGGGTACATATATAAAATGGAATATTACTCGGCCATAAAAAGGAAAGAAAGTTGGTCATTTGTAGAGACATCGATGGATCTAGAGACTGTCTTATAGAATGAAGTAAGTCAGAAAGAGGAAAACAAATATTGTATATTAATGCATATATATGGAACCTAAAAGATGGTACAGATGAACTGGTTTGCAGGCAAGAAATAGAGACACAGAGGTAGAGAAGAAACGTATGGACACCAAGTGTGGGAAGCCATGGTGTGGTGGTGGTGGGATGAGTTGGGAGATTGGGATTGACCTGTATACATGTATATGCATAAAATATATAACTGATAATAACCTGCTGTATAAAAAATTAAATAAAATTAAATTACAAAATTTTAAAAAATAAAATTTAAAAATAAAACAGAAAAAAGTTCTTCCCTTCACACACATGTATTTATAGGAATGAATTATTTCCATGCTTATATCTATAAATACATAAAAGAGGAATAAAATCTAACTTGAACCATAAACGAAAAAAAACTTGAACCCACCAGTTATACGGAGGAAAACCCTATCAGGGCACTTGCTCCAGCGGTAAACAATTCTGAAATTGGTCAGAGGTGTGGAATCATCTCCCATCCAGCTAGCACCCACCCCCCACGCATTGAGCATCCTCATTGCAAAGCTGGGAGACTGTGCCGAGGCATCTCTGAATAAAGGTGAGCTGAGCCCCAGGCCAGCTGCTGCTGAACTGTTCCCACCCTTCCCAGGTAAAACACCTGAATATGTACAAGGGCTTGAAAGCCTAGAGGAAGGGCTGTGGAGCCACACTAGCGACAGCACGCAGGCCAACTTGGTGCCTGCAGGCCAGCCAGGGTGGTCCTGGCCCCGGGTACTCTTCCGGAAGCTTTCCATTGTCCTGCCTGTGATACCCCTCCTGTCCCGGCCCCCACTGCTTTTTTCCTTCCTCACCTCTGTCCGGAGAGAAATTCCAGCGGAAGGTATGGGTGACACATCCTCTTCTTTACAGGTGGCAGCCTGGCAACTCCTGCAGAAAGGCCAGCAGTGCCCCACTCACACCGGGCCACCAACAAAGCTGTGGCCCCTCATTCCCTCCCACCAGCTCAGCCCCGAGACTGCTGACGGGACAGAGAATATGGAGTCAGGCACAGCTTCAGGGGCTATTGCTGCCTGGAGCGCTGTTTATATTGACCTCAACCAGGCACACCTGGGGAGGGCCGGCCAGCAGGGTAAGGCTGCCCAGGTCAGCTAATCCACAACCCTCAGGGAATCACATTGTTGAAAATGGACCTCGCTAAGGCAGAATAGAAGCCAAGGAAAATAAGGACACAATGCCATTTGCAGCACCGTAGATGAGTCTAGAGGTAATCACGTGACTTGTAGTAAGTCAAAAAGTGAAAGACACATATCATATCATATCACTTATAGGTGTTACCTAAAAATGGATACCAGGGCAGATATTTCCACGGAGAAGGGCAATCACAGATTCATTAAACACACTTATGGTTCACCAGTGGAAAGGTGTGAGGATTGGTTTCATTACGATATCGGGGTTAACAGACATATACAAACACAGGTGACATATATAATCACCAAAGACCTACGGAATACCAAGAGAAGACTACTCAACATTCTGTCATAACGTCCCTAGGAAAAGGATCCCAGGAAGAACAGACATCTGTATATGTGTAAAAGAACCACATCTTCGACACCTACAATAAGCCAAACATTGTAATCAAACTTGCTGTAATAAAAAATAAAAATTTAAATTAAAAATACGAACAAGAAGTAGGGAGACAAACTTCAGGGGCTTTCTCCTGGCACATTCCATTCTAAATTCCAATCTAGAACACGACTTCCATTGAGGCTCTGCTGCCCTAGTAACCAGATTTGGTAAGGGAGAACTGCTGCCACCTTGTGGCCGTTTCACACAACAGCAGCTTTAATCCCAGCGCTAATGGTCAGTTGATATTCAAAATCATTGCAGGCCTGTAAATGACACCTGCCCTGAAAACAAATCCTGGGGTCACGTATCGACCAAAAAATTCAAAGGAGGTCCATATTTCAAAACGACCGTTTCAAAAGGCATATTTTATGCACATTAGTGTTCTGCTTCTTTGTCTTTCTTTCTTTTTTGGTTAAAAAGACGGGAGTGGAAAAAGGCATCCCTCAGACTGGGCGAAAATCGTTGCAAACGAATCAATGGACAAAGGTTTAATCTCCAATATATATAAACAGCTCATGCAGCTTAATATTAAAAAAACAAACAACCCAATACAAAAATGGGCAGAAGTTCTAAAGAGACGTTTCTTCAAAGAAGACACAGAGATGGCCAAGACGCACATGAAATGCTGCTCAACAGCACAAATTATTAGAGAAATGCAAATCAAAACTACAATGAGGTATCACCTCACACCTGTTAGGATCGCCATCCTCAGAAAATCTACAAACAACAAATTCTGGGGAGGGTGTGGACAAAAGGAGCCCTCTTCCACTATTGGTGGGAATGTAAATTAATACCGTCACTATGGAGAACAGTATGGAGTTTCCTTTAAAAAACTAGAAATAGAATTACCATCCGATCCAGCAATCCCACTTCTGGGCATATACCCAGAGAAAACCATAAATCAAAAAGGCACATTCACCACAATGTTCATTGCAGCACTATTTCAACTAGCCAGGTAATGGAAACAACCTAAATGCCCACAGACAGATGAATGGATAAAGATGGGGTACATATATAAAATGGAATATTACTCGGCCATAAAAAGGAATGAAACTGGGTCATTTGTAGAGACATCGATGGATCTAGAGACTGTCATATAGAATGAAGTAAGTCAGAAAGAGGAAAACAAATATTGTATCTTAATGCATATATGTGGAACCTAAAAGATGGTACAGATGAACTGGTTTGCAGGGAAGAAATAGAGACACAGAGGTAGAGAACAAACGTATGGACACCAAGTGTGGGAAGCCATGGGGTGGTGGTGGTGGGATGAGTTGGGAGATTGGGATTGACCTGTATACATGTATATGCATAAAATACATAACTGATAATAACCTGCTGTATAAAAAAGTCAATAAAATTAAATTTCAAAATTTTAAAAAATAAAATTTAAAAATAAAACAGAAAAAAGTTCTTCCCTTCACACACATGTATTTATAGGAATGAATTATTTCCATGCTTATATCTATAAATACATAAAAGAGGAATAAAATCTAACTTGAACCATAAACGAAAAAAACCCTGAACCCACCAGTTATACAGAGGAAAACCGTATCAGGGCACTTGCTCCAGTGTAAACAATTCTGAAATTGGTCAGATGTGTGGAATCATCTCCCATCCAGCTAGCACCCACCCCCCACGCAAGGAGCGTCCTCATTGCAAAGCTGGGAGACCGTGCCGAGAAATCTCTGAATAAAGGTGAGCTGAGCCCCAGGCCAGCTGCTGCTGAACTGTTCCCACCTTTCGCAGGTAAAACACCTGAATATGTACAAGGGCTTGAAAGCCTAGAGGAAGGGCCGTGGAGCCACACTAGCGACAGCACGCAGGCCAACTTGGTGCCTGCAGGCCAGCCAGGGTGGTCCTGGCCCCGGGTACTCTTCCGGAAGCTTTCCATTGTCCTGCCTGTGATACCCCTCCTGTCCCGGCCCCCACTGCTTTTTTCCTTCCTCACCTCTGTCCGGAGAGAAATTCCAGAGGAAGGTATGGGTGACACATCCTCTTCTTTACAGGTGGCAGCCTGGCAACTCCTGCAGAAAGGCCAGCAGTGCCCCACTCACACCGGGCCACCCACAAAGCTGTGGCCCCTCATTCCCTCCCACCAGCTCAGCCCCGAGACTGCTGACGGGGCAGAGAATATGGAGTCAGGCACAGCTTCAGGGGCTATTGCTGCCTGGAGCGCTGTTTATATTGACCTCAACCAGGCACACCTGGGGAGGGCCGGCCGGCAGGGTAAGGCTGCCCAGGTCAGCTAATCCACAACCCTCAGGGAATCACATTGTTGAAAATGGACCTCGCTAAGGCAGAATAGAAGCCAAGGAAAATAAGGACACAATGCCATTTGCAGCACCGTAGATGAGTCTAGAGGTAATCACGTGACTTGTAGTAAGTCAGAAAGTGAAAGACACATATCATATCATATCACTTATAGGTGTTACCTAAAAATGGATACCAGGGCAGATATTTCCACGGAGAAGGGCAATCACAGATTCATTAAACACACTTATGGTTCACCAATGGAAAGGTGTGAGGATTGGTTTCATTACGATATCGGGGTTAACAGACATATACAAACACAGGTGACATATATAATCACCAAAGACCTACGGAATACCAAGAGAAGACTACTCAACATTCTGTCATAACGTCCCTTTGAAAAGGATCCCAGGAAGAACAGACATCTGTATATGTGTAAAAGAACCACATCTTCGACACCTACAATAAGCCAAACATTGTAATCAAACTTGCTGTAATAAAAAATAAAAATTTAAATTAAAAATACGAACAAGAAGTAGGGAGACAAACTTGAGGGGCTTTCTCCTGGCACATTCCATTCTAAATTCCAATCTAGAACACGACTTCCATTGAGGCTCTGCTGCCCTAGTAACCAGATTTGGTAAGGGAGAACTGCTGCCACCTTGTGGCCGTTTCACACAACAGCAGCTTTAATCCCAGCGCTAATGGTCCGTTGATATTCAGAATCATTGCAGGCCTGTAAATGACACCTGCCCTGAAAACAAATCTTGGGATCACGTATCGACCAAAAAATTCAAAGGACGTCCATATTTCAAAACGACCATTTCAAAAGGCATATTTTATGCACATTAGTGTTCTGCTTCTTTGTCTTTCTTTCTTCTTTGGTTAATCACCTCACACCTGTTAGGATCGGCATCATCAGAAAATCTACAAACAACAAATTCTGGGGAGGGTGTGGACAAAAGGAGCCCTCTTCCACTACTGGTGGGAATGTAAATTGATACCGTCACTATGGAGAACAGTATGGAGTTTCCTTTAAAAAACTAGAAATAGAATTACCATCTGATACAGCATTCCCACTTCTGGGCATATACCCAGAGAAAACCATAAATCAAAAAGGCACATTCACCACAATGTTCATTGCAGCACTATTTAAAATAGCCCGGTATTGGAAGCAACCTAAATGCCCACAGACAGATGAATGGATAAAGATGGGGTACATATATAAAATGGAATATTACTCGGCCATATAAAGGAATGAAACTGGGTCATTTGTAGAGACATCGATGGATCTAGAGACTGTCGTATAGAATGAAGTAAGTCAGAAAGAGGAAATCAAATATTGTATATTAATGCATATATGTGGAACCTAAAAGATGGTACAGATGAACTGGTTTGCAGGGAAGAAATAGAGACACAGAGGTAGAGAACAAACGTATGGACACCAAGTGTGGGAAGCCATGGGGTGGTGGTGGTGGGATGAGTTGGGAGATTGGGATTGACCTGTATACATGTATATGCATAAAATACATAACTGATAATAACCTGCTGTATAAAAAAGAAAATAAAATTAAATTTCAAAATTTTTAAAAATAAAATTTAAAAATAAAACAGAAAAAATTTCTTCCCTTCACACACATGTATTTATAGGAATGAATTATTTCCATGCTTATATCTATAAATACATAAAAGAGGAATAAAATCTAACTTGAACCATAAACGAAAAAAAACCTGATCCCACCAGTTATACAGAGGAAAACCCTATCAGGGCACTTGCTCCAGCGGTAAACAATTCTGAAATTGGTCAGAGGTGTGGAATCATCTCCCATCCAGCTAGCACCCACCCCCCACGCAAGGAGCGTCCTCATTGCAAAGCTGGGAGACCATGCCGAGGCATCTCTGAATAAAGGTGAGCTGAGCCCCAGGCCAGCTGCTGCTGAACTGTTCCCACCCTTCGCAGGTAAAACACCTGAATATGTACAAGGGCTTGAAAGCCTAGAGGAAGGGCCGTGGAGCCACACTAGCGACAGCACGCAGGCCAACTTGGTGCCTGCAGGCCAGCCAGGGTGGTCCTGGCCCCGGGTACTCTTCCGGAAGCTTTCCATTGTCCTGCCTGTGATACCCCTCCTGTCCCGGCCCCCACTGCTTTTTTCCTTCCTCACCTCTGTCCGGAGAGAAATTCCAGAGGAAGGTATGGGTGACACATCCTCTTCTTTACAGGTGGCAGCCTGGCAACTCCTGCAGAAAGGCCAGCAGTGCCCCACTCATACCGGGCCACCAACAAAGCTGTGGCCCCTCATTCCCTCCCACCAGCTCAGCCCCGAGACTGCTGACGGGGCAGAGAATATGGAGTCAGGCACAGCTTCAGGGGCTATTGCTGCCTGGAGCGCTGTTTATATTGACCTCAACCAGGCAAACCTGGGGAGGGCCGGCCGGCAGGGTAAGGCTGCCCAGGTCAGCTAATCCACAACCCTCAGGGAATCACATTGTTGAAAATGGGCCTCGCTAAGGCAGAATAGAAGCCAAGGAAAATAAGGACACAATGCCATTTGCAGCACCGTAGAGGAGTCTAGAGGTAATCACGTGACTTGTAGTAAGTCAGAAAGTGAAAGACACATATCATATCATATCACTTATAGGTGTTACCTAAAAATGGATACCAGGGCAGATATTTCCACGGAGAAGGGCAATCACATATTCATTAAGCACACTTATGGTTCACCAATGGAAAGCTGTGAGGATTGGTTTCATTACGATATCGGGGTTAACAGACATATACAAACACAGGTGACATATATAATCACCAAAGACCTACGGAATACCAAGAGAAGACTACTCAACATTCTGTCATAACGTCCCTGGGAAAAGGATCCCAGGAAGAACAGACATCTGTATATGTGTAAAAGAACCACATCTTCGACACCTACAATAAGCCAAACATTGTAATCAAACTTGCTGTAATAAAAAATAAAAATTTAAATTAAAAATACGAACAAGAAGTAGGGAGACAAACTTGAGGGGCTTTCTCCTGGCACATTCCATTCTAAATTCCAATCTAGAACACGACTTCCATTGAGGCTCTGCTGCCCTAGTAACCAGATTTGGTAAGGGAGAACTGCTGCCACCTTGTGGCCGTTTCACACAACAGCAGCTTTAATCCCAGCGCTAATGGTCAGTTGATATTCAAAATCATTGCAGGCCTGTAAATGACACCTGCCCTGAAAACAAATCCTGGGGTCACGTATCGACCAAAAAATTCAAAGGACGTCCATATTGCAAAACGACCGTTTCAAAAGGCATATTTTATGCACATTAGTGTTCTGCTTCTTTGTCTTTCTTTCTTTTTTGGTTAAAAAGACGGGAATGGAAAAAGGCATCCCTCAGACTGGGCGAAAATCGTTGCAAACGAATCAATGGACAAAGGTTTAATCTCCAATATATATAAACAGCTCATGCAGCTTAATATTAAAAAAAAAAACAACCCAATACAAAAATGGGCAGAAGTTCTAAAGAGACGTTTCTTCAAAGAAGACACAGAGATGGCCAAGATGCACATGAAAAGCTGCTCAAGAGCACTAATTATTAGAGAAATGCAAATCAAAACTACAATGAGGTATCACCTCACACCTGTTAGGATCGGCATCATCAGAAAATCTACAAACAACAAATTCTGGGGAGGGTGTGGACAAAAGGAGCCCTCTTCCACTATTGGTGGGAATGTAAATTGATACCGTCACTATGGAGAACAGTATGGAGTTTCCTTTAAAAAACTAGAAATAGAATTACCATCCGATCCAGCAATCCCACTTCTGGGCATATACCCAGAGAAAACCATAAATCAAAAAGGCACATTCACCACAATGTTCATTGCAGCACTATTTAAAATAGCCAGGTAATGGAAGCAACCTAAATGCCCACAGACAGATGAATGGATAAAGATGGGGTACATATATAAAATGGAATATTACTCGGCCATAAAAAGGAATGAAACTGGGTCATTTGTAGAGACATCGATGGATCTAGAGACTGTCATATAGAATGAAGTAAGTCAGAAAGAGGGAAACAAATATTGTATCTTAATGCATATATGTGGAACCTAAAAGATCGTACAGATGAACTGGTTTGCAGGGAAGAAATAGAGACACAGAGGTAGAGAACAAACGTATGGACACCAAGTGTGGGAAGCCATGGGGTGGTGGTGGTGGGATGAGTTGGGAGATTGGGATTGACCTGTATACATGTATATGCATAAAATACATAACTGATAATAACCTGCTGTATAAAAAAGTAAATAAAATTAAATTTCAAAATTTTAAAAAATAAAATTTAAAAATAAAACAGAAAAAAGTTCTTCCCTTCACACACATGTATTTATAGGAATGAATTATTTCCATGCTTATATCTATAAATACATAAAAGAGGAATAAAATCTAACTTGAACCATAAACGAAAAAAACCCTGAACCCACCAGTTATACAGAGGAAAACCGTATCAGGGCACTTGCTCCAGTGTAAACAATTCTGAAATTGGTCAGATGTGTGGAATCATCTCCCATCCAGCTAGCACCCACCCCCCACGCAAGGAGCGTCCTCATTGCAAAGCTGGGAGACCGTGCCGAGAAATCTCTGAATAAAGGTGAGCTGAGCCCCAGGCCAGCTGCTGCTGAACTGTTCCCACCTTTCGCAGGTAAAACACCTGAATATGTACAAGGGCTTGAAAGCCTAGAGGAAGGGCCGTGGAGCCACACTAGCGACAGCACGCAGGCCAACTTGGTGCCTGCAGGCCAGCCAGGGTGGTCCTGGACCCGGGTACTCTTCCGGAAGCTTTCCATTGTCCTGCCTGTGATACCCCTCCTGTCCCGGCCCCCACTGCTTTTTTCCTTCCTCACCTCTGTCCGGAGAGAAATTCCAGAGGAAGGTATGGGTGACACATCCTCTTCTTTACAGGTGGCAGCCTGGCAACTCCTGCAGAAAGGCCAGCAGTGCCCCACTCACACCGGGCCACCCACAAAGCTGTGGCCCCTCATTCCCTCCCACCAGCTCAGCCCCGAGACTGCTGACGGGGCAGAGAATATGGAGTCAGGCACAGCTTCAGGGGCTATTGCTGCCTGGAGCGCTGTTTATATTGACCTCAACCAGGCACACCTGGGGAGGGCCGGCCGGCAGGGTAAGGCTGCCCAGGTCAGCTAATCCACAACCCTCAGGGAATCACATTGTTGAAAATGGACCTCGCTAAGGCAGAATAGAAGCCAAGGAAAATAAGGACACAATGCCATTTGCAGCACCGTAGATGAGTCTAGAGGTAATCACGTGACTTGTAGTAAGTCAGAAAGTGAAAGACACATATCATATCATATCACTTATAGGTATTACCTAAAAATGGATACCAGGGCAGATATTTCCACGGAGAAGGGCAATCACAGATTCATTAAACACACTTATGGTTCACCAATGGAAAGGTGTGAGGATTGGTTTCATTACGATATCGGGGTTAACAGACATATACAAACCCAGGTGACATATATAATCACCAAAGACCTACGGAATACCAAGAGAAGACTACTCAACATTCTGTCATAACGTCCCTTTGAAAAGGATCCCAGGAAGAACAGACATCTGTATATGTGTAAAAGAACCACATCTTCGACACCTACAATAAGCCAAACATTGTAATCAAACTTGCTGTAATAAAAAATAAAAATTTAAATTAAAAATACGAACAAGAAGTAGGGAGACAAACTTGAGGGGCTTTCTCCTGGCACATTCCATTCTAAATTCCTATCTAGAACACGACTTCCATTGAGGCTCTGCTGCCCTAGTAACCAGATTTGGTAAGGGAGAACTGCTGCCACCTTGTGGCCGTTTCACACAACAGCAGCTTTAATCCCAGCGCTAATGGTCCGTTGATATTCAAAATCATTGCAGGCCTGTAAATGACACCTGCCCTGAAAACAAATCTTGGGATCACGTATCGACCAAAAAATTCAAAGGACGTCCATATTTCAAAACGACCGTTTCAAAAGGCATATTTTATGCACATTAGTGTTCTGCTTCTTTGTCTTTCTTTCTTCTTTGGTTAATCACCACACACCTGTTAGGATCGGCATCATCAGAAAATCTACAAACAACAAATTCTGGGGAGGGTGTGGACAAAAGGAGCCCTCTTCCACTACTGGTGGGAATGTAAATTGATACCGTCACTATGGAGAACAGTATGGAGTTTCCTTTAAAAAACTAGAAATAGAATTACCATCTGATACAGCATTCCCACTTCTGGGCATATACCCAGAGAAAACCATAAATCAGAAAGGCACATTCACCACAATGTTCATTGCAGCACTATTTAAAATAGCCCGGTATTGGAAGCAACCTAAATGCCCACAGACAGATGAATGGATAAAGATGGGGTACATATATAAAATGGAATATTACTCGGCCATATAAAGGAATGAAACTGGGTCATTTGTAGAGACATCGATGGATCTAGAGACTGTCGTATAGAATGAAGTAAGTCAGAAAGAGGAAATCAAATATTGTATATTAATGCATATATGTGGAACCTAAAAGATGGTACAGATGAACTGGTTTGCAGGGAAGAAATAGAGACACAGAGGTAGAGAACAAACGTATGGACACCAAGTGTGGGAAGCCATGGGGTGGTGGTGGTGGGATGAGTTGGGAGATTGGGATTGACCTGTATACATGTATATGCATAAAATACATAACTGATAATAACCTGCTGTATAAAAAAGTAAATAAAATTAAATTTCAAAATTTTTAAAAATAAAATTTAAAAATAAAACAGAAAAAATTTCTTCCCTTCACACACATGTATTTATAGGAATTAATTATTTCCATGCTTATATCTATAAATACATAAAAGAGGAATAAAATCTAACTTGAACCATAAACGAAAAAAAACCTGATCCCACCAGTTATACAGAGGAAAACCCTATCAGGGCACTTGCTCCAGCGGTAAACAATTCTGAAATTGGTCAGAGGTGTGGAATCATCTCCCATCCAGCTAGCACCCACCCCCCACGCAAGGAGCGTCCTCATTGCAAAGCTGGGAGACCGTGCCGAGGCATCTCTGAATAAAGGTGAGCTGAGCCCCAGGCCAGCTGCTGCTGAACTGTTCCCACCCTTCGCAGGTAAAACACCTGAATATGTACAAGGGCTTGAAAGCCTAGAGGAAGGGCCGTGGAGCCACACTAGCGACAGCACGCAGGCCAACTTGGTGCCTGCAGGCCAGCCAGGGTGGTCCTGGCCCCGGGTACTCTTCCGGAAGCTTTCCATTGTCCTGCCTGTGATAACCCTCCTGTCCCGGCCCCCACTGCTTTTTTCCTTCCTCACCTCTGTCCGGAGAGAAATTCCAGCGGAAGGTATGGGTGACACATCCTCTTCTTTACAGGTGGCAGCCTGGCAACTCCTGCAGAAAGGCCAGCAGTGCCCCACTCATACCGGGCCACCAACAAAGCTGTGGCCCCTCATTCCCTCCCACCAGCTCAGCCCCGAGACTGCTGACGGGGCAGAGAATATGGAGTCAGGCACAGCTTCAGGGGCTATTGCTGCCTGGAGCGCTGTTTATATTGACCTCAACCAGGCAAACCTGGGGAGGGCCGGCCGGCAGGGTAAGGCTGCCCAGGTCAGCTAATCCACAACCCTCAGGGAATCACATTGTTGAAAATGGGCCTCGCTAAGGCAGAATAGAAGCCAAGGAAAATAAGGACACAATGCCATTTGCAGCACCGTAGATGAGTCTAGAGGTAATCACGTGACTTGTAGTAAGTCAGAAAGTGAAAGACACATATCATATCATATCACTTATAGGTGTTACCTAAAAATGGATACCAGGGCAGATATTTCCACGGAGAAGGGCAATCACAGATTCATTAAGCACACTTATGGTTCACCAATGGAAAGGTGTGAGGATTGGTTTCATTACGATATCGGGGTTAACAGACATATACAAACACAGGTGACATATATAATCACCAAAGACCTACGGAATACCAAGAGAAGACTACTCAACATTCTGTCATAACGTCCCTGGGAAAAGGATCCCAGGAAGAACAGACATCTGTATATGTGTAAAAGAACCACATCTTCGACACCTACAATAAGCCAAACATTGTAATCAAACTTGCTGTAATAAAAAATAAAAATTTAAATTAAAAATACGAACAAGAAGTAGGGAGAGAAACTTGAGGGGCTTTCTCCTGGCACATTCCAAGGTAAATTCCAATCTAGAACACGACTTCCATTGAGGCTCTGCTGCCCTAGTAACCAGATTTGGTAAGGGAGAACTGCTGCCACCTTGTGGCCGTTTCACACAACAGCAGCTTTAATCCCAGCGCTAATGGTCAGTTGATATTCAAAATCATTGCAGGCCTGTAAATGACACCTGCCCTGAAAACAAATCCTGGGGTCACGTATCGACCAAAAAATTCAAAGGACGTCCATATTGCAAAACGACCGTTTCAAAAGGCATATTTTATGCACATTAGTGTTCTGCTTCTTTGTCTTTCTTTCTTTTTTGGTTAAAAAGACGGGAATGGAAAAAGGCATCCCTCAGACTGGGCGAAAATCGTTGCAAACGAATCAATGGACAAAGGTTTAATCTACAATATATATAAACAGCTCATGCAGCTTAATATTAAAAAAACAAACAACCCAATACAAAAATGGGCAGAAGTTCTAAAGAGACGTTTCTTCAAAGAAGACACAGAGATGGCCAAGACGCACATGAAAAGCTGCTCAAAAGCACTAATTATAGAGAAATGCAAATCAAAACTACAATGAGGTATCACCTCACACCTGTTAGGATCGGCATCATCAGAAAATCTACAAACAACAAATTCTGGGGAGGGTGTGGACAAAAGGAGCCCTCTTCCACTATTGGTGGGAATGTAAATTGATACCGTCACTATGGAGAACAGTATGGAGTTTCCTTTAAAAAACTAGAAATAGAATTACCATCTGATCCAGCAATCCCACTTCTGGGCATATACCCAGAGAAAACCATAAATCAAAAAGGCACATTCACCACAATGTTCATTGCAGCACTATTTAAAATAGCCAGGTAATGGAAGCAACCTAAATGCCCACAGACAGATGATTGGATAAAGATGGGGTACATATATAAAATGGAATATTACTCGGCCATAAAAAGGAATGAAACTGGGTCATTTGTAGAGACATCGATGGATCTAGAGACTGTCATATAGAATGAAGTAAGTCAGAAAGAGGAAATCAAATATTGTATATTAATGCATATATGTGGAACCTAAAAGATGGTACAGAAGAACTGGTTTGCAGGGAAGAAATAGAGACACAGAGGTAGAGAACAAACGTATGGACACCAAGTGTGGGAAGCCATGGGGTGGTGGTGGTGGGATGAGTTGGGAGATTGGGATTGACCTGTATACATGTATATGCATAAAATACATAACTGATAATAACCTGCTGTATAAAAAAGTAAATAAAATTAAATTCCATATTTTAAAAAATAAAATTTAAAAATAAAACAGAAAAAAGTTCTTCCCTTCACACACATGTATTTATAGGAATGAATTATTTCCATGCTTATATCTATAAATACATAAAAGAGGAATAAAATCTATCTTGAACCATAAACGAAAAAAACCCTGAACCCACCAGTTATACAGAGGAAAACCCTATCAGGGCACTTGCTCCAGCGGTAAGCAATTCTGAAATTGGTCAGAGGTGTGGAATCATCTCCCATCCAGCTAGCACCCACCCCCCACGCAAGGAGCGTCCTCATTGCAAAGCTGGGAGACCGTGCCGAGAAATCTCTGAATAAAGGTGAGCTGAGCCCCAGGCCAGCTGCTGCTGAACTGTACCCACCCTTCGCAGGTAAAACACCTGAATATGTACAAGGGCTTGAAAGCCTAGAGGAAGGGCCATGGAGCCACACTAGAGACAGCACGCAGGCCAACTTGGTGCCTGCAGGCCAGCCAGGGTGGTCCTGGCCCCGGGTACTCTTCCGGAAGCTTTCCATTGTCCTGCCTGTGATACCCTTCCTGTCCCGGCCCCCACTGCTTTTTTCCTTCCTCACCTCTGTCCAGAGAGAAATTCCAGCGGAAGGTATGGGTGACACATCCTCTTCTTTACAAGTGGCAGCCTGGCAACTCCTGCAGAAAGGCCAGCAGTGCCCCACTCACACCGGGCCACCAACAAAGCTGTGGCCCCTCATTCCCTCCCACAAGCTCAGCCGCGAGACTGCTGACGGGGCAGAGAATATGGAGTCAGGCACAGCTTCAGGGGCTATTGCTGCCTGGAGCGCTGTTTATATTGACCTCAACCAGGCACACCTGGGGAGGGCTGGCCAGCAGGGTAAGGCTGCCCAGGTCAGCTAATCCACAACACTCAGTGAATCACATTGTTGAAAATAGACCTCGCTAAGGCAGAATAGAAGCCACGGAAAATAAGGTCACAATGCCATTTGCAGCACCGTAGATGAGTCTAGAGGTAATCACGTGACTTGTAGTAAGTCAGAAAGTGAAAGACACATATCATATCATATCACTTATAAGTGTTACCTAAAAATGGATACCAGGGCAGATATTTCCACGGAGAAGAGCAATCACAGTTTCATTAAACAAACTTATGGTTCACCAATGGAAAGGTGTGAGGATTGGTTTCATTACGATATCGGGGTTAACAGACATATACAAACACAGGTGACATATATAATCACCAAAGACCTACGGAATACCAAGAGAAGACTACTCAACATTCTGTCATGACGTCCCTGGGAAAAGGATCCCAGGAAGAACAGACATCTGTATATGTGTAAAAGAACCACATCTTCGACACCTACAATAAGCCAAACATTGTAATCAAACTTGCTGTAATAAAAAATAAAAATTTAAATTAAAAATACGAACCATAAGTAGGGAGACAAACTTGAGGGGCTTTCTCCTGGCACATTCCATTCTAAATTCCAATCTAGAACACGACTTCCATTGAGGCTCTGCTGCCCTAGTAACCAGATTTGGTAAGGGAGAACTGCTGCCACCTTGTGGCCGTTTCACACAACAGCAGCTTTAATCCCAGCGCTAATGGTCAGTTGATATTCAAAATCATTGCAGGCCTGTAAATGACACCTGCCCTGAAAACAAATCCTGGGTTCACGTATCGACCAAAAAATTCAAAGGACGTCCATATTGCAAAACGACCATTTCAAAAGGCATATTTTATGCACATTAGTGTTCTGCTTCTTTGTCTTTCTTTCTTTTTTGGTTAAAAAGACGGGAATGGAAAAAGGCATCCCTCAGACTGGGCGAAAATCGTTGCAAACGAATCAATGGACAAAGGTTTAATCTCCAATATATATAAACAGCTCATGCAGGCTAATATTAAAAAAACAAACCACCCAATACAAAAATGGGCAGAAGTTCTAAAGAGACGTTTCTTCAAAGAAGACACAGAGATGGCCAAGACGCACATGAAAAGCTGCTCAAGAGCACTAATTATTAGAGAAATGCAAATCAAAACTACAATGAGGTATCACCTCACACCTGTTAGAATCGGCATCATCTGAAAATCTACAAACAACAAATTCTGGAGAGGTTGTGGAGAAAAGGAGCCCTCTTCTACTATTTGTGGGAATGTAAATTGATACAGTCACTATGGAGAACACTATGGAGTTTCCCTTAAAAAACTAGAAATAGAATTACCATCTGATCCAGCAATCCCACTTCTGGGCATATACCCAGAGAAAACCATAAATCAAAAAGGCACATTCACCACAATGTTCATTGCAGCACTATTTAAAATAGCCAGGTAATGGAAGCAACCTAAACGCCCACAGACAGATGAATGGATAAAGATGGGGTACATATATAAAATGGAATATTACTCGGCCATAAAAAGGAATGAAACTGGGTCATTTGTAGAGACATCGATGGATCTAGAGACTGTCATATAGAATGAAGTAAGTCAGAAAGAGGAAAACAAATATTGTATCTTAATGCATATATGTGGAACCTAAAAGATGGTACAGATGAACTGGTTTGCAGGGAAGAAATAGAGACACAGAGGTAGAGAACAAACGTATGGACACCAAGTGTGGGAAGCCATGGGGTGGTGGTGGTGGGATGAGTTGGGAGATTGGGATTGACCTGTATACATGTATATGCATAAAATACATAACTGATAATAACCTGCTGTATAAAAAAGTCAATAAAATTAAATTTCAAAATTTTAAAAAATAAAATTTAAAAATAAAACAGAAAAAAGTTCTTCCCTTCACACACATGTATTTATAGGAATGAATTATTTCCATGCTTATATCTATAAATACATAAAAGAGGAATAAAATCTAACTTGAACCATAAACGAAAAAAACCCTGAACCCACCAGTTATACAGAGGAAAACCGTATCAGGGCACTTGCTCCAGTGTAAACAATTCTGAAATTGGTCAGATGTGTGGAATCATCTCCCATCCAGCTAGCACCCACCCCCCACGCAAGGAGCGTCCTCATTGCAAAGCTGGGAGACCGTGCCGAGAAATCTCTGAATAAAGGTGAGCTGAGCCCCAGGCCAGCTGCTGCTGAACTGTTCCCACCTTTCGCAGGTAAAACACCTGAATATGGACAAGGGCTTGAAAGCCTAGAGGAAGGGCCGTGGAGCCACACTAGCGACAGCACGCAGGCCAACTTGGTGCCTGCAGGCCAGCCAGGGTGGTCCTGGCCCCGGGTACTCTTCCGGAAGCTTTCCATTGTCCTGCCTGTGATACCCCTCCTGTCCCGGCCCCCACTGCTTTTTTCCTTCCTCACCTCTGTCCGGAGAGAAATTCCAGAGGAAGGTATGGGTGACACATCCTCTTCTTTACAGGTGGCAGCCTGGCAACTGCTGCAGAAAGGCCAGCAGTGCCCCACTCACACCGGGCCACCCACAAAGCTGTGGCCCCTCATTCCCTCCCACCAGCTCAGCCCCGAGACTGCTGACGGGGCAGAGAATATGGAGTCAGGCACAGCTTCAGGGGCTATTGCTGCCTGGAGCGCTGTTTATATTGACCTCAACCAGGCACACCTGGGGAGGGCCGGCCGGCAGGGTAAGGCTGCCCAGGTCAGCTAATCCACAACCCTCAGGGAATCACATTGTTGAAAATGGACCTCGCTAAGGCAGAATAGAAGCCAAGGAAAATAAGGACACAATGCCATTTGCAGCACCGTAGATGAGTCTAGAGGTAATCACGTGACTTGTAGTAAGTCAGAAAGTGAAAGACACATATCATATCATATCACTTATAGGTGTTACCTAAAAATGGATACCAGGGCAGATATTTCCACGGAGAAGGGCAATCACAGATTCATTAAACACACTTATGGTTCACCAATGGAAAGGTGTGAGGATTGGTTTCATTACGATATCGGGGTTAACAGACATATACAAACACAGGTGACATATATAATCACCAAAGACCTACGGAATACCAAGAGAAGACTACTCAACATTCTGTCATAACGTCCCTTTGAAAAGGATCCCAGGAAGAACAGACATCTGTATATGTGTAAAAGAACCACATCTTCGACACCTACAATAAGCCAAACATTGTAATCAAACTTGCTGTAATAAAAAATAAAAATTTAAATTAAAAATACGAACAAGAAGTAGGGAGACAAACTTGAGGGGCTTTCTCCTGGCACATTCCATTCTAAATTCCAATCTAGAACACGACTTCCATTGAGGCTCTGCTGCCCTAGTAACCAGATTTGGTAAGGGAGAACTGCTGCCACCTTGTGGCCGTTTCACACAACAGCAGCTTTAATCCCAGCGCTAATGGTCCGTTGATATTCAGAATCATTGCAGGCCTGTAAATGACACCTGCCCTGAAAACAAATCTTGGGATCACGTATCGACCAAAAAATTCAAAGGACGTCCATATTTCAAAACGACCGTTTCAAAAGGCATATTTTATGCACATTAGTGTTCTGCTTCTTTGTCTTTCTTTCTTCTTTGGTTAATCACCTCACACCTGTTAGGATCGGCATCATCAGAAAATCTACAAACAACAAATTCTGGGGAGGGTGTGGACAAAAGGAGCCCTCTTCCACTACTGGTGGGAATGTAAATTGATACCGTCACTATGGAGAACAGTATGGAGTTTCCTTTAAAAAACTAGAAATAGAATTACCATCTGATACAGCATTCCCACTTCTGGGCATATACCCAGAGAAAACCATAAATCAAAAAGGCACATTCACCACAATGTTCATTGCAGCACTATTTAAAATAGCCCGGTATTGGAAGCAACCTAAAGTCCCACAGACAGATGAATGGATAAAGATGGGGTACATATATAAAATGGAATATTACTCGGCCATATAAAGGAATGAAACTGGGTCATTTGTAGAGACATCGATGGATCTAGAGACTGTCGTATAGAATGAAGTAAGTCAGAAAGAGGAAATCAAATATTGTATATTAATGCATATATGTGGAACCTAAAAGATGGTACAGATGAACTGGTTTGCAGGGAAGAAATAGAGACACAGAGGTAGAGAACAAACGTATGGACACCAAGTGTGGGAAGCCATGGGGTGGTGGTGGTGGGATGAGTTGGGAGATTGGGATTGACCTGTATACATGTATATGCATAAAATACATAACTGATAATAACCTGCTGTATAAAAAAGAAAATAAAATTAAATTTCAAAATTTTTAAAAATAAAATTTAAAAATAAAACAGAAAAAAGTTCTTCCCTTCACACACATGTATTTATAGGAATGAATTATTTCCATGCTTATATCTATAAATACATAAAAGAGGAATAAAATCTAACTTGAACCATAAACGAAAAAAAACCTGATCCCACCAGTTATACAGAGGAAAACCCTATCAGGGCACTTGCTCCAGCGGTAAACAATTCTGAAATTGGTCAGAGGTGTGGAATCATCTCCCATCCAGCTAGCACCCACCCCCCACGCAAGGAGCGTCCTCATTGCAAAGCTGGGAGACCATGCCGAGGCATCTCTGAATAAAGGTGAGCTGAGCCCCAGGCCAGCTGCTGCTGAACTGTTCCCACCCTTCGCAGGTAAAACACCTGAATATGTACAAGGGCTTGAAAGCCTAGAGGAAGGGCCGTGGAGCCACACTAGCGACAGCACGCAGGCCAACTTGGTGCCTGCAGGCCAGCCAGGGTGGTCCTGGCCCCGGGTACTCTTCCGGAAGCTTTCCATTGTCCTGCCTGTGATACCCCTCCTGTCCCGGCCCCCACTGCTTTTTTCCTTCCTCACCTCTGTCCGGAGAGAAATTCCAGAGGAAGGTATGGGTGACACATCCTCTTCTTTACAGGTGGCAGCCTGGCAACTCCTGCAGAAAGGCCATCAGTGCCCCACTCATACCGGGCCACCAACAAAGCTGTGGCCCCTCATTCCCTCCCACCAGCTCAGCCCCGAGACTGCTGACGGGGCAGAGAATATGGAGTCAGGCACAGCTTCAGGGGCTATTGCTGCCTGGAGCGCTGTTTATATTGACCTCAACCAGGCAAACCTGGGGAGGGCCGGCCGGCAGGGTAAGGCTGCCCAGGTCAGCTAATCCACAACCCTCAGGGAATCACATTGTTGAAAATGGGCCTCGCTAAGGCAGAATAGAAGCCAAGGAAAATAAGGACACAATGCCATTTGCAGCACCGTAGATGAGTCTAGAGGTAATCACGTGACTTGTAGTAAGTCAGAAAGTGAAAGACACATATCATATCATATCACTTATAGGTGTTACCTAAAAATGGATACCAGGGCAGATATTTCCACGGAGAAGGGCAATCACATATTCATTAAGCACACTTATGGTTCACCAATGGAAAGCTGTGAGGATTGGTTTCATTACGATATCGGGGTTAACAGACATATACAAACACAGGTGACATATATAATCACCAAAGACCTACGGAATACCAAGAGAAGACTACTCAACATTCTGTCATAACGTCCCTGGGAAAAGGATCCCAGGAAGAACAGACATCTGTATATGTGTAAAAGAACCACATCTTCGACACCTACAATAAGCCAAACATTGTAATCAAACTTGCTGTAATAAAAAATAAAAATTTAAATTAAAAATACGAACAAGAAGTAGGGAGACAAACTTGAGGGGCTTTCTCCTGGCACATTCCATTCTAAATTCCAATCTAGAACACGACTTCCATTGAGGCTCTGGTGCCCTAGTAACCAGATTTGGTAAGGGAGAACTGCTGCCACCTTGTGGCCGTTTCACACAACAGCAGCTTTAATCCCAGCGCTAATGGTCAGTTGATATTCAAAATCATTGCAGGCCTGTAAATGACACCTGCCCTGAAAACAAATCCTGGGGTCACGTATCGACCAAAAAATTCAAAGGACGTCCATATTGCAAAACGACCGTTTCAAAAGGCATATTTTATGCACATTAGTGTTCTGCTTCTTTGTCTTTCTTTCTTTTTTGGTTAAAAAGACGGGAATGGAAAAAGGCATCCCTGAGACTGGGTGAAAATCGTTGCAAACGAATCAATGGACAAAGGTTTAATCTCCAATATATATAAACAGCTCATGCAGCTTAATATTAAAAAAACAAACAACCCAATACAAAAATGGGCAGAAGTTCTAAAGAGACGTTTCTTCAAAGAAGACACAGAGATGGCCAAGACGCACATGAAAAGCTGCTCAAGAGCACTAATTATTAGAGAAATGCAAATCAAAACTACAATGAGGTATCACCTCACACCTGTTAGGATCGGCATCATCAGAAAATCTACAAACAACAAATTCTGGGGAGGGTGTGGACAAAAGGAGCCCTCTTCCACTACTGGTGTGAATGTAAATTGATACCGTCACTATGGAGAACAGTATGGAGTTTCCTTTAAAAAACTAGAAATAGAATTACCATCCGATCCAGCAATCCCACTTCTGGGCATATACCCAGAGAAAACCATAAATCAAAAAGGCACATTCACCACAATGTTCATTGCAGCACTATTTAAAATAGCCAGGTAATGGAAGCAACTTAAATGCCCACAGACAGATGAATGGGTAAAATTGGGGTACATATATAAAATGGAATATTACTCGGCCATAAAAAGGAATGAAACTGGGTCATTTGTAGAGACATCGATGGATCTAGAGACTGTCATATAGAATGAAGTAAGTCAGAAAGAGGAAAACAAATATTGTATATTAATGCATATATGTGGAACCTAAAAGATGGTACAGATGAACTGGTTTGCAGGGAAGAAATAGAGACACAGTGGTAGAGAACAAACGTATGGACACAAAGTTTGGGAAGCCATGGGGTGGTGGTGGTGGGATGAGTTGGGAGATTGGGATTGACCTGTATACATGTATATGCATAAAATACATAAGTGATAATAACCTGCTGTATAAAAAAGTAAATAAAATTAAATTTCAAAATTTTGAAAAATAAAATTTAAAAATAAAACAGGAAAATGTTCTTCCCTTCACACACATGTATTTATAGGGATGAATTATTTCCATGCTTATATCTATAAATACATAAAGGAGGAATAAAATCTAACTTGAACCATAAACGAAAAAAAACCTGAACCCACCAGTTATACAGAGGAAAACCCTATCAGGGCACTTGCTCCAGCGGTAAACAATTCTGAAATTGGTCAGAGGTGTGGAATCATCTCCCATCCAGCTAGCACCCACCCCCCACGCAAGGAGCGTCCTCATTGCAAAGTTGGGAGACCGTGCCGAGGCATCTCTGAATAAAGGTGAGCTGAGCCCCAGGCCAGCTGCTGCTGAACTGTTCCCACCCTTCCCAGGTAAAACACCTGAATATGTACAAGGGCTTGAAAGCCTAGATGAAGGGCCGTGGAGCCACACTAGCGACAGCACGCAGGCCAACTTGGTGCCTGCAGGCCAGCCAGGGTGGTCCTGGCCCCGGGTATTCTTCGGGAAGCTTTCCATTGTCCTGCCTGTGATACCCCTCCTGTCCCGGCCCCCACTGCTTTTTTCCTTCCTCACCTCTGTCCAGAGAGAAATTCCAGCGGAAGGTATGGGTGACACATCCTCTTCTTTACAGGTGGCAGCCTGGCAACTCCTGCAGAAAGGCCAGCAGTGCCCCTCTCACACCAGGCCACCAACAAAGCTGTGGCCCCTCATTCCCTCCCACCAGCTCAGCCCCGAGACTGCTGACGGGGCAGAGAATATGGAGTCAGGCACAGCTTCAGGGGCTATTGCTGCCTGGAGCGCTGTTTATATTGACCTCAACCAGGCACACCTGGGGAGGGCCGGCCGGCAGGGTAAGGCTGCCCAGGTCAGCTAATCCACAACCCTCAGGGAATCACATTGTTGAAAATGGACCTCGCTAAGGCAGAATAGAAGCCAAGGAAAATAAGGACACAATGCCATTTGCAGCACCGTAGAATGAGTCTAGAGGTAATCACGTGACTTGTAGTAAGTCAGAAAGTGAGAGACACATATCATATCATATCACTTATAGGTGTTACCTAAAAATGGATAGCAGGGCAGATATTTCCACGGAGAAGGGCAATCACAGATTCATTAAACAAACTTATGGTTCACCAATGGAAAGGTGTGAGGATTGGTTTCATTACGATATCGGGGTTAACAGACATATACAAACACAGGTGACATATATAATCACCAAAGACCTACGGAATACCAAGAGAAGACTACTCAACATTCTGTCATAACGTCCCTGGGGAAAGGATCCCAGGAAGAACAGACATCTGTATATGTGTAAAAGAACCACATCTTCGACACCTACAATAAGCCAAAGATTGTAATCAAACTTGCTGTAATAAAAAATAAAAATTTAAATTAAAAATACGAACAAGAAGTAGGGAGAGAAACTTGAGGGGCTTTCTCCTGGCACATTCCAAGGTAAATTCCAATCTAGAACACGACTTCCATTGAGGCTCTGCTGCCCTAGTAACCAGATTTGGTAAGGGAGAACTGCTGCCACCTTGTGGCCGTTTCACACAACAGCAGCTTTAATCCCAGCGCTAATGGTCAGTTGATATTCAAAATCATTGCAGGCCTGTAAATGACACCTGCTCTGAAAACAAATCCTGGAGTCACATATCGACCAAAAAATTCAAAGGACCTCCATATTTCAAAACGACCGTTTCAAAAGGCATATTTTATGCACATTAGTGTTCTGCTTCTTTGTCTTTCTTTCTTTTTTGGTTAAAAAGACGGGAATGGAAAAAGGCATCCCTCAGACTGGGCGAAAATCGTTGCAAACGAATCAATGGACAAAGGTTTAATCTCCAATATATATAAACAGCTCATGCAGCTTAATATTAAAAAAACAAAGAACCGAATACAAAAATGGGCAGAAGTTCTACAGAGACGTTTCTTCAAAGAAGACACAGAGATGGCCAAGACGCACATGAAAAGCTGCTCAAGAGCACTAATTATTAGAGAAATGCAAATCAAAACTACAATGAGGTATCACCTCACACCTGTTAGGATCGGCATCATCACAAAATCTACAAACAACAAATTCTGGGCAGGGTGTGGACAAAAGGAGCCCTCTTCCACTATTGGTGGGAATGTAAATTGATACCGTCACTATGGAGAACAGTATGGAGGTTCCTTTAAAAAACTAGAAATAGAATTACCATCCGATCCAGCAATCCCACTTCTGGGCATATACCCAGAGAAAACCATAAATCAAAAAGGCACATTCACCACAATGTTCATTGCAGCACTATTTAAAATAGCCAGGTAATGGAAGCAACCTAAATGCCCACAGACAGATGAATGGATAAAATTGGGGTACATATATAAAATGGAATATTACTCGGCCATAAAAAGGAAGGAAACTGGGTCATTTGTAGATACATCGATGGATCTAGAGACTGTCATATAGAATGAAGTAAGTCAGAAAGAGGAAAACAAATATTGTATATTAATGCATATATGTGGAACCTAAAAGATGGTACAGATGAACTGGTTTGCAGGGAAGAAATAGAGACAAAGTGGTAGAGAACAAACGTAAGGACACCAAGTTTGGGAAGCCATGGGGTGGTGGTGGTGGGATGAGTTGGGAGATTGGGATTGACCTGTATACATGTATAAGCATAAAATACATAACTGATAATAACCTGCTGTATAAAAAAGTAAATAAAATTAAATTTCAAAATTTTGAAAAATAAAATTTAAAAATAAAACAGGAAAAAGTTCTTCCCTTCACACACATGTATTTATAGGGATGAATTATTTCCATGCTTATATCTATAAATACATAAAGGAGGAATAAAATCTAACTTGAACCATAAACGAAAAAAAACCTGAACCCACCAGTTATACAGAGGAAAACCTTATCAGGGCACTTGCTCCAGCGGTAAACAATTCTGAAATTGGTCAGAGGTGTGGAATCATCTCCCATCCAGCTAGCACCCACCCCCCACGCAAGGAGCGTCCTCATTGCAAAGCTGGGAGACCGTGCCGAGGCATCTCTGAATAAAGGTGAGCTGAGCCCCAGGCCAGCTGCTGCTGAACTGTTCCCACCCTTCGCAGGTAAAACACCTGAATATGTACAAGGGCTTGAAAGCCTAGAGGAAGGGCCGTGGAGTCACACTAGCGACAGCACGCAGGCCAACTTGGTGCCTGCAGGCCAGCCAGGGTGGTCCTGGCCCCGTGTACTCTTCCGGAAGCTTTCCATTGTCCTGCCTGTGATACCCCTCCTGTCCCGGCCCCCACTGCTTTTTTCCTTCCTCACCTCTGTCCGGAGAGAAATTCCAGCGGAAGGTATGGGTGACACATCCTCTTCTTTACAGGTGGCAGCCTGGCAACTCCTGCAGAAAGGCCAGCAGTGCCCCCCTCACACCGGGCCACCAACAAATCTGTGGCCCCTCATTCCCTCCCACCAGCTCAGCCCCGAGACTGCTGACGGGGCAGAGAATATGGAGTCAGGCACAGCTTCAGGGGCTATTGCTGCCTGGAGCGCTGTTTATATTGACCTCAACCAGGCACACCTGGGGAGGGCCGGCCGGCAGGGTAAGGCTGCCCAGGTCAGCTAATCCACAACCCTCAGGGAATCACATTGTTGAAAATGGACCTCGCTAAGGCAGAATAGAAGCCAAGGAAAATAAGGACACAATGCCATTTGCAGCACCGTAGAATGAGTCTAGAGGTAATCACGTGACTTGTAGTAAGTCAGAAAGTGAAAGACACATATCATATCATATCACTTATAGGTGTTACCTAAAAATGGATAGCAGGGCAGATATTTCCACGGAGAAGGGCAATCACAGATTCATTAAACAAACTTATGGTTCACCAATGGAAAGGTGTGAGGATTGGTTTCATTACGATATCGGGGTTAACAGACATATACAAACACAGGTGACATATATAATCACCAAAGACCTACGGAATACCAAGAGAAGACTACTCAACATTCTGTCATAACGTCCCTGGGGAAAGGATCCCAGGAAGAACAGACATCTGTATATGTGTAAAAGAACCACATCTCTGACACCTACAATAAGCCAAACATTGTAATCAAACTTGCTGTAATAAAAAATAAAAATTTAAATTAAAAATACGAACAAGAAGTAGGGAGACAAACTTGAGGGGCTTTCTCCTGGCACATTCCATTCTAAATTCCAATCTAGAACACGACTTCCATTGAGGCTCTGCTGCCCTAGAAACCAGATTTGGTAAGGGAGAACTGCTGCCACCTTGTGGCCGTTTCACACAACAGCAGCTTTAATCCCAGCGCTAATGGTCAGTTGATATTCAAAATCATTGCAGGCCTGTAAATGACACCTGCCCTGAAAACAAATCCTGGAGTCACATATCGACCAAAAAATTCAAAGGACGTCCATATTTCAAAACGACCGTTTCAAAAGGCATATTTTATGCACATTAGTGTTCTGCTTCTTTGTCTATCTTTCTTTTTTGGTTAAAAAGACGGGAATGGAAAAAGGCATCCCTCAGACTGGGCGAAAATCGTTGCAAACGAATCAATGGACAAAGGTTTAATCTCCAATATATATAAACAGCTCATGCAGCTTAATATTAAAAAAACAAACAACCCAATACAAAAATGGGCAGAAGTTCTAAAGAGACGTTTCTTCAAAGAAGACACAGAGATGGCCAAGACGCACATGAAAAGCTGCTCAACAGCACTAATTATTAGAGAAATGCAAATCAAAACTACAATGAGGTATCACCTCACACCTGATAGGATCGGCATCATCACAAAATCTACAAACAACAAATTCTGGGGAGGGTGTGGACAAAAGGAGCCCTCTTCCACTATTGGTGGGAATGTAAATTGATACCGTCACTATGGAGAACACTATGGAGTTTCCCTTAAAAAACTAGAAATAGAATTACCATCTGATCCAGCAATCCCACTTCTGGGCATATACCCAGAGAAAACCATAAATCAAAAAGGCACATTCACCACAATGTTCATTGCAGCACTATTTAAAATAGCCAGGTAATGGAAGCAACCTAAATGCCCACAGACAGATGAATGGATAAAGATGGGGTACATATATAAAATGGAATATTACTCGGCCATAAAAAGGAATGAAACTGGGTCATTTGTAGAGACATCGATGGATCTAGAGACTGTCATATAGAATGAAGTAAGTCAGAAAGAGGAAAACAAATATTGTATATTAATGCATATATGTGGAACCTAAAAGATGGTACAGATGAACTGGTTTGCAGGGAAGAAATAGAGACACAGAGGTAGAGAACAAACGTATGGACACCAAGTGTGGGAAGCCATGGGGTGGTGGTGGTGGGATGAGTTGGGAGATTGGGATTGACCTCTATACATGTATATGCATAAAATACATAACTGATAATAACCTGTTGTATAAAAAAGTCAATAAAATTAAATTTCAAAATTTGAAAAAATAAAATTTAAAAATAAAACAGAAAAAAGTTCTTCCCTTCACACACATGTATTTATAGGAATGAATTATTTCCATGCTTATATCTATAAATACATAAAAGAGGAATAAAATCTAAATTGAACCATAAACGAAAAAAACCGTGAACCCACCAGTTATACAGAGGAAAACACTATCAGGGCACTTGCTCCAGCGGTAAACAATTCTGAAATTGGTCAGAGGTGTGGAATCATCTCCCATCCAGCTAGCACCCACCCCCCACGCAAGGAGCGTCCTCATTGCAAAGCTGGGAGACCGTGCCGAGAAATCTCTGAATAAAGGTGAGCTGAGCCCCAGGCCAGCTGCTGCTGAACTGTTCCCACCCTTCGCAGGTAAAACACCTGAATATGTACAAGGGCTTGAAAGCCTAGAGGAAGGGCCGTGGAGCCACACTAGCGACAGCACGCAGGCCAACTTGGTGCCTGCAGGCCAGCCAGGGTGGTCCTGGCCCCGGGTACTCTTCCGGAAGCTTTCCATTGTCCTGCCTGTGATACCCCTCCTGTCCCGGCCCCCACTGCTTTTTTCCTTCCTCACCTCTGTCCGGAGAGAAATTCCAGCGGAAGGTATGGTTGACACATCCTCTTCTTTACAGGTGGCAGCCTGGCAACTCCTGCAGAAAGGCCAGCAGTGCCCCACTCACACCGGGCCACCAACAAAGCTGTGGCCCCTCATTCCCTCCCACCAGCTCAGCCCCGAGACTACTGACGGGGCAGAGAATATGGAGTCAGGCACAGCTTCAGGGGCTATTGCTGCCTGGAGCGCTGTTTATATTGACCTCAACCAGGCACACCTGGGGAGGGCCGGCCGGCAGGGTAAGGCTGCCCAGGTCAGCTAATCCACAACCCTCAGGGAATCACATTGTTGAAAATGGACCTCGCTAAGGCAGAATAGAAGCCAAGGAAAATAAGGACACAATGCCATTTGCAGCACTGTAGATGAGTCTAGACGTAATCACGTGACTTGTAGTAAGTCAGAAAGTGAAAGACACATATCATATCATATCACTTATAGGTGTTACCTAAAAATGGATACCAGGGCAGATATTTCCACGGAAAAGGGCAATCACAGATTCATTAAACAAACATGGTTCACCAATGGAAAGGTGTGAGGATTGGTTTCATTACGATACCGGGGTTAACAGACATATACAAACACAGGTGACATATATAATCACCAAAGACCTACGGAATACCAAGAGAAGACTACTCAACATTCTGTCATAACGTCCCTGGGAAAAGGATCCCAGGAAGAACAGACATCTGTATATGTGTAAAAGAACCACATCTTCGACAGCTACAATAAGCCAAACATTGTAATCAAACTTGCTGTAATAAAAAATAAAAATTTAAATTAAAAATACGAACAAGAAGTAGGGAGACAAACTTGAGGGGCTTTCTCCTGGCACATTCCATTCTAAATTCCAATCTAGAACACGACTTCCATTGAGGCTCTGCTGCCCTAGTAACCAGATTTGGTAAGGGAGAACTGCTGCCACCTTGTGGCCGTTTCACACAACAGCAGCTTTAATCCCAGCGTTAATGGTCAGTTGATATTCAAAATCATTGCAGGCCTGTAAATGACACCTGCCCTGAAAACAAATCCTGGAGTCACATATCGACCAAAAAATTCAAAGGACGTCCATATTTCAAAACGACCGTTTCAAAGGCATATTTTATGCACATTAGTGTTCTGCTTCTTTGTCTTTCTTTCTTTTTTGTTTAAAGATACGGGAATGGAAAAAGGCATCCCTCAGACTGGGCGAAAATCGTTGCAAAGGAATCAATGGACAAAGGTTTAATCTACAATATATATAAACAGCTCATGCAGCTTAATATTAAAAAAACAAACAACCCAATACAAAAATGGGCAGAAGTTCTAAAGAGACGTTTCTTCAAAGAAGACACAGAGATGGCCAAGACGCACATGAAAAGCTGCTCAACATCACTAATTATTAGAGAAATGCAAATCAAAACTACAATGAGGTATCACCTCACACCTCTTAGGATCGGCATCATCAGAATATCTACAAACAACAAATTCTGGGGAGGGTGTGGACAAAAGGAGCCCTCTTCCACTATTGGTGGGAATGTAAATTGATACCGTCACTATGGAGAACAGTATGGAGTTTCCTTTAAAAAACTAGAAATAGAATTACCATCCGATCCAGCAATCCCACTTCTGGGCATATACCCAGAGAAAACCATAAATCAAAAAGGCACATTCACCACAATGTTCATTGCAGCACTATTTAAAATAGCCAGGTAATGGAAGCAACCTAAATGCCCACAGACAGATGAATGGATAAAATTGGGGTACATATATAAAATGGAATATTACTCGGCCATAAAAAGGAATGAAACTGGATCATTTGTAGAGACATCGATGGATCTAGAGACTGTCATATAGAATGAAGTAAGTCAGAAAGAGGAAAACAAATATTGTATATTAATGCATATATGTGGAACCTAAAAGATGGTACAGATGAACTGGTTTGCAGGGAAGAAATAGAGACACAGTGGTAGAGAACAAACGTAAGGACACCACGTTTGGGAAGCCATGGGGTGGTGGTGGTGGGATGAGTTGGGAGATTTGGATTGACCTGTATACATGTATATGCATAAAATACATAACTGATAATAACCTGCTGTATAAAAAAGTAAATAAAATTAAATTTCAAAATTTTGAAAAATAAAATTTAAAAATAAAACAGGAAAATGTTCTTCCCTTCACACACATGTATTTATAGGGATGAATTATTTCCATGCTTATATCTATAAATACATAAAGGAGGAATAAAATCTAACTTGAACCATAAACGAAAAAAAACCTGAACCCACCACTTATACAGAGGAAAACCCTATCAGGGCACTTGCTCCAGCGGTAAACAATTCTGAAATTGGTCAGAGGTGTGGAATCATCTCCCATCCAGCTAGCACCCACCCCCCACGCAAGGAGCGTCCTCATTGCAAAGCTGGGAGACCGTGCCGAGAAATCTCTGAATAAAGGTGAGCTGAGCCCCAGGCCAGCTGCTGCTGAACTGTTCCCACTCTTTGCAGGTAAAACACCTGAATATGTACAAGGGCTTGAAAGCCTAGAGGAAGGGCCGTGGAGCCACACTAGCGACAGCACGCAGGCCAACTTGGTGCCTGCAGGCCAGCCAGGGTGGTCCTGGCCCCGGGTACTCTTCCGGAAGCTTTCCATTGTCCTGCCTGTGATACCCCTCCTGTCCCGGCCCCCACTGCTTTTTTCCTTCCTCACCTCTGTCCGGAGAGAAATTCCAGCGGAAGGTATGGTTGACACATCCTCTTCTTTACAGGTGGCAGCCTGGCAACTCCTGCAGAAAGGCCAGCAGTGCCCCACTCACACCGGGCCACCAACAAAGCTGTGGCCCCTCATTCCCTCCCACCAGCTCAGCCCCGAGACTGCTGACGGGGCAGAGAATATGGAGTCAGGCACAGCTTCAGGGACTATTGCTGCCTGGAGCGCTGTTTATATTGACCTCAACCAGGCACACCTGGGGAGGGCCGGCCGGCAGGGTAAGGCTGCCCAGGTCAGCTAATCCACAACCCTCAGGGAATCACATTGTTGAAAATGGACCTCGCTAAGGCAGAATAGAAGCCAAGGAAAATAAGGACACAATGCCATTTGCAGCACCGTAGATGAGTCTAGAGGTAATCACGTGACTTGTAGTAAGTCAAAAAGTGAAAGACACATATCATATCATATCACTTATAGGTGTTACCTAAAAATGGATACCAGGGCAGATATTTCCACGGAGAAGGGCAATCACAGATTCATTAAACACACTTATGGTTCACCAGTGGAAAGGTGTGAGGATTGGTTTCATTACGATATCGGGGTTAACAGACATATACAAACACAGGTGACATATATAATCACCAAAGACCTACGGAATACCAAGAGAAGACTACTCAACATTCTGTCATAACGTCCCTGGGAAAAGGATCCCAGGAAGAACAGACATCTGTATATGTGTAAAAGAACCACATCTTCGACACCTACAATAAGCCAAACATTGTAATCAAACTTGCTGTAATAAAAAATAAAAATTTAAATTAAAAATACGAACAAGAAGTAGGGACACAAACTTGAGGGGCTTTCTCCTGGCACATTCCATTCTAAATTCCAATCTAGAACACGACTTCCATTGAGGCTCTGCTGCCCTTGTAACCAGATTTGGTAAGGGAGAACTGCTGCCACCTTGTGGCCGTTTCACACAACAGCAGCTTTAATCCCAGCGCTAATGGTCAGTTGATATTCAAAATCATTGTAGGCCTGTAAAAGACACCTGCCCTGAAAACAAATCCTGGGGTCACGTATCGACCAAAAAATTCAAAGGACGTCCATATTTCAAAACGACCGTTTCAAAAGGCATATTTTATGCACATTAGTGTTCTGCTTCTTTGTCTTTCTTTCTTTTTTGGTTAAAAAGACGGGAATGGAAAAAGGCATCCCTCAGACTGGGCGAAAATCGTTGCAAAGGAATCAATGGACAAAGGTTTAATCTCCAATATATATAAACAGCTCATGCAGCTTAATATTAAAAAAACAAACAACCCAATACAAAAATGGGCAGAAGTTCTAAAGAGACGTTTCTTCAAAGAAGACACAGAGATGGCCAAGATGCACATGAAAAGCTGCTCAAGAGCACTAATTATTAGAGAAATGCAAATCAAAACTACAATGAGGTATCACCTCACACCTGTTAGGATCGGCATCATCAGAAAATCTACAAACAACAAATTCTGGGGAGGGTGTGGACAAAAGGAGCCCTCTTCCACTATTGGTGGGAATGTAAATTGATACCGTCACTATGGAGAACAGTATGGAGATTCTTTTAAAAAACTAGAAATAGAATTACCATCCGATCCAGCAGTCCCACTTCTGGGCATATACCCAGAGAAAACCATAAATCAAAAAGGCACATTCACCACAATGTTCATTGCAGCACTATTTAAAATAGCCAGGTAATGGAAGCAAACTAAATGCCCACAGACAGATGAATGGATAAAGATGGGGTACATATATAAAATGGAATATTACTCGGCCATAAAAAGGAATGAAACTGGGTCATTTGTAGAGACATCGATGGATCTAGAGACTGTCATCTAGAATGAAGTAAGTCAGAAAGAGGAAATCAAATATTGTATATTAATGCATATATGTGGAACCTAAAAGATGGTACAGATGAACTGGTTTGCAGGGAAGAAATAGAGACACAGAGGTAGAGAACAAACGTATGGACACCAAGTGTGGGAAGCCATGGGGTGGTGGTGGTGGGATGAGTTGGGAGATTGGGATTGACCTGTATACATGTATATGCATAAAATACATAACTGATAATAACCTGCTGTATAAAAAAGTAAATAAAATTAAATTCCATATTTTAAAAAATAAAATTTAAAAATAAAACAGAAAAAAGTTCTTCCCTTGACACACATGTATTTATAGGAATGAATTATTTCCATGCTTATATCTATAAATACATAAAAGAGGAATAAAATCTAACTTGAACCATAAACGAAAAAAACCCTGAACCCACCAGTTATACAGAGGAAAACCCTATCAGGGCACTTGCTCCAGCGGTAAACAATTCTGAAATTGGTCAGAGGTGTGGAATCATCTCCCTTCCAGCTAGCACCCACCCCCCATGCAAGGAGCGTCCTCATTGCAAAGCTGGGAGACCGTGCCGAGGCATCTCTGAATAAAGGTGAGCTGAGCCCCAGGCCAGCTGCTGCTGAACTGTTCCCACCCTTCCCAGGTAAAACACCTGAATATGTACAAGGGCTTGAAAGCCTAGATTAAGGGCCGTGGGGCCACACTAGCGACAGCACGCAGGCCAACTTGGTGCCTGCAGGCCAGCCAGGGTGGTCCTGGACCCGGGTACTCTTCCGGAAGCTTTCCATTGTCCTGCCTGTGATACCCCTCCTGTCCCGGCCCCCACTGCTTTTTTCCTTCCTCACCTCTGTCCGGAGAGAAATTCCAGCGGAAGGTATGGGTGACACATCCTCTTCTTTACAGGTGGCAGCCTGGCAACTCCTGCAGAAAGGCCAGCAGTGCCCCCCTCACACCGAGCCACCAACAAAGCTGTGGCCCCTCATTCCCTCCCACCAGCTCAGCCCCGAGACTGCTGACGGGGCAGAGAATATGGAGTCAGGCACAGCTTCAGGGGCTATTGCTGCCTGGAGCGCTGTTTATATTGACCTCAACCAGGCACACCTGGGGAGGGCCGGCCGGCAGGGTAAGGCTGCCCAGGTCAGCTAATCCACAACCCTCAGGGAATCACATTGTTGAAAATGGACCTCGCTAAGGCAGAATAGAAGCCAAGGAAAATAAGGACTCAATGCCATTTGCAGCACCGTAGAATGAGTCTAGAGGTAATCACGTGACTTGTAGTAAGTCAGAAAGAGAAAGACACATATCATATCATATCACTTATAGGTGTTACCTAAAAATGGATACCAGGGCAGATATTTCCACGGAGAAGGGCAATCACAGATTCATTAAACAAACTTATGGTTCACCAATGGAAAGGTGTGAGGATTGGTTTCATTACGATATCGGGGTTAACAGACATATACAAACACAGGTGACATATATAATCACCAAAGACCTACGGAATACCAAGAGAAGACTACTCAACATTCTGTCATAACGTCCCTGGGAAAAGGATCCCAGGAAGAACAGACATCTGTATATGTGTAAAAGAACCACATCTTCGACACCTACAATAAGCCAAACATTGTAATCAAACTTGCTGTAATAAAAAATAAAAATTTAAATTAAAAATACGAACAAGAAGTAGGGAGACAAACTTGAGGGGCTTTCTCCTGGCACATTCCATTCTAAATTCCAATCTAGAACACGACTTCCATTGAGGCTCTGCTGCCCTAGTAACCAGATTTGGTAATGGAGAACTGCTGCCACCTTGTGGCCGTTTCACACAACAGCAGCTTTAATCCCAGCGCTAATGGTCAGTTGATATTCAAAATCATTGCAGGCCTGTAAATGACACCTGCCCTGAAAACAAATCCTGGAGTCACATATCGACCAAAAAATTCAAAGGACGTCCATATTTCAAAACGACCGTTTCAAAAGGCATATTTTATGCACATTAGTGTTCTGCTTCTTTGTCTTTCTTTCTTTTTTGGTTAAAAAGACGGGAATGGAAAAAGGCATCCCTCAGACTGGGCGAAAATCGTTGCAAACGAATCAATGGACAAATGTTTAATCTCCAATATATATAAACAGCTCATGCAGCTTAATATTAAAAAAACAAACAACCCAATACAAAAATGGGCAGAAGTTCTAAAGAGACGTTTCTTCAAAGAAGACACAGAGATGGCCAAGACGCACATGAAAAGCTGCTCAAGAGCACTAATTATTAGAGAAATGCAAATCAAAACTACAATGAGGTATCACCTCACACCTGTTAGGATCGGCATCATCACAAAATCTACAAACAACAAATTCTGGGGAGGGTGTGGACAAAAGGAGCCCTCTTCCACTATTGGTGGGAATGTAAATTGATACCGTCACTATGGAGAACAGTTTGGAGTTTCCTTTAAAAAACTAGAAATAGAATTACCATCTGATCCAGCAATCCCACTTCTGGGCATATACCCAGAGAAAACCATAAATCAAAAAGGCACATTCACCACAATGTTCATTGCAGCACTATTTAAAATAGCCAGGTAATGGAAGCAACCTAAATGCCCACAGACAGATGAATGGATAAAGATGTGGTACATATATGAAATGGAATATTACTCGGCCATAAAAAGGAATGAAACTGGGTCATTTGTAGAGACATCGATGGATCTAGAGACTGTCATCTAGAATGAAGTAAGTCAGAAAGAGGAAATCAAATATTGTATATTAATGCATATATGTGGAACCTAAAAGATGGTACAGATGAACTGGTTTGCAGGGAAGAAATAGAGACACAGAGGTAGAGAACAAACGTATGGACACCAAGTGTGGGAAGCCATGGGGTGGTGGTGGTGGGATGAGTTGGGAGATTGGGATTGACCTGTATACATGTATATGCATAAAATACATAACTGATAATAACCTGCTGTATAAAAAAGTAAATAAAATTAAATTCCATATTTTTAAAAATAAAATTTAAAAATAAAACAGAAAAAATTTCTTCCCTTCACACACATGTATTTATAGGAATGAATTATTTCCATGCTTATATCTATAAATACATAAAAGAGGAATAAAATCTAACTTGAACCATAAACGAAAAAAACCCTGAACCCACCAGTTATACAGAGGAAAACCCTATCAGGGCACTTGCTCCAGCGGTAAACAATTCTGAAATTGGTCAGAGGTGTGGAATCATCTCCCATCCAGCTAGCACCCACCCCCCACGCAAGGAGCGTCCTCATTGCAAAGCTGGGAGACCGTGCCGAGAAATCTCTGAATAAAGGTGAGCTGAGCCCCAGGCCAGCTGCTGCTGAACTGTTCCCACCCTTCGCAGGTAAAACACCTTGATATGTACAAGGGCTTGAAAGCCTAGAGGAAGGGCGGTGGGGCCACACTAGGGACAGCACGCAGGCCAACTTGGTGCCTGCAGGCCAGCCAGGGTGGTCCTGGCCCCGGGTACTCTTCCGGAAGCTTTCCATTGTCCTGCCTGTGATACCCCTCCTGTCCCGGCCCCCACTGCTTTTTTCCTTCCTCACCTCTGTCCGGAGAGAAATTCCAGCGGAAGGTATGGTTGACACATCCTCTTCTTTACAGGTGGCAGCCTGGCAACTCCTGCAGAAAGGCCAGCAGTGCCCCACTCACACCGGGCCACCAACAAAGCTGTGGCCCCTCATTCCCTCCCACCAGCTCAGCCCCGAGACTGCTGACGGGGCAGAGAGTATGGAGTCAGGCACAGCTTCAGGGGCTATTGCTGCCTGGAGCGCTGTTTATATTGACCTCAACCAGGCACACCTGGGGAGGGCCGGCCGGCAGGGTAAGGCTGCCCAGGTCAGCTAATCCACAACCCTCAGGGAATCACATTGTTGAAAATGGACCTCGCTAAGGCAGAATAGAAGCCAAGGAAAATAAGGACACAATGCCATTTGCAGCACTGTAGATGAGTCTAGACGTAATCACGTGACTTGTAGTAAGTCAAAAAGTGAAAGACACATATCATATCATATCACTTATAGGTGTTACCTAAAAATGGATACCAGGGCAGATATTTCCACGGAGAAGGGCAATCACAGATTCATTAAACACACTTATGGTTCACCAGTGGAAAGGTGTGAGGATTGGTTTCATTACGATATCGGGGTTAACAGACATATACAAACACAGGTGACATATATAATCACCAAAGACCTACGGAATACCAAGAGAAGACTACTCAACATTCTGTCATAACGTCCCTGGGAAAAGGATCCCAGGAAGAACAGACATCTGTATATGTGTAAAAGAACCACATCTTCGACACCTACAATAAGCCAAACATTGTAATCAAACTTGCTGTAATAAAAAATAAAAATTTAAATTAAAAATACGAACAAGAAGTAGGGAGACAAACTTGAGGGGCTTTCTCCTGGCACATTCCATTCTAAATTCCAATCTAGAACACGACTTCCATTGAGGCTCTGCTGCCCTTGTAACCAGATTTGGTAAGGGAGAACTGCTGCCACCTTGTGGCCGTTTCACACAACAGCAGCTTTAATCCCAGCGCTAATGGTCAGTTGATATTCAAAATCATTGTAGGCCTGTAAAAGACACCTGCCCTGAAAACAAATCCTGGGGTCACGTATCGACCAAAAAATTCAAAGGACGTCCATATTTCAAAACGACCGTTTCAAAAGGCATATTTTATGCACATTAGTGTTCTGCTTCTTTGTCTTTCTTTCTTTTTTGGTTAAAAAGATGGGAATGGAAAAAGGCATCCCTCAGACTGGGCGAAAATCGTTGCAAACGAATCAATGGACAAAGGTTTAATCTCCAATATATATAAACAGCTCATGCAGCTTAATATTAAAAAAACAAACAACCCAATACAAAAATGGGCAGAAGTTCTAAAGAGACGTTTCTTCAAAGAAGACACAGAGATGGCCAAGATGCACATGAAAAGCTGCTCAAGAGCACTAATTATTAGAGAAATGCAAATCAAAACTACAATGAGGTATCACCTCACACCTGTTAGGATCGGCATCATCAGAAAATCTACAAACAACAAATTCTGGGGAGGGTGTGGACAAAAGGAGCCCTCTTCCACTATTGGTGGGAATGTAAATTGATACCGTCACTATGGAGAACAGTATGGAGTTTCTTTTAAAAAACTAGAAATAGAATTACCATCCGATCCAGCAGTCCCACTTCTGGGCATATACCCAGAGAAAACCATAAATCAAAAAGGCACATTCACCACAATGTTCATTGCAGCACTATTTAAAATAGCCAGGTAATGGAAGCAAACTAAATGCCCACAGACAGATGAATGGATAAAGATGGGGTACATATATAAAATGGAATATTACTCGGCCATAAAAAGGAATGAAACTGGGTCATTTGTAGAGACATCGATGGATCTAGAGACTGTCATCTAGAATGAAGTAAGTCAGAAAGAGGAAATCAAATATTGTATATTAATGCATATATGTGGAACCTAAAAGATGGTACAGATGAACTGGTTTGCAGGGAAGAAATAGAGACACAGAGGTAGAGAACAAACGTATGGACACCAAGTGTGGGAAGCCATGGGGTGGTGGTGGTGGGATTAGTTCGGAGATTGGGATTGACCTCTATACATGTATATGCATAAAATACATAACTGATAATAACCTGTTGTATAAAAAAGTCAATAAAATTAAATTTCAAAATTTGAAAAAATAAAATTTAAAAATAAAACAGAAAAAAGTTCTTCCATTCACACACATGTATTTATAGGAATGAATTATTTCCATGCTTATATCTATAAATACATAAAAGAGGAATAAAATCTAAATTGAACCATAAACGAAAAAAACCCTGAACCCACCAGTTATACAGAGGAAAACACTATCAGGGCACTTGCTCCAGCGGTAAACAATTCTGAAATTGGTCAGAGGTGTGGAATCATCTCCCATCCAGCTAGCACCCACCCCCCACGCAAGGAGCGTCCTCATTGCAAAGCTGGGAGACCGTGCCGAGAAATCTCTGAATAAAGGTGAGCTGAGCCCCAGGCCAGCTGCTGCTGAACTGTTCCCACCCTTCGCAGGTAAAACACCTGAATATGTACAAGGGCTTGAAAGCCTAGAGGAAGGGCCGTGGAGCCACACTAGCGACAGCACGCAGGCCAACTTGGTGCCTGCAGGCCAGCCAGGGTGGTCCTGGCCCCGGGTACTCTTCCGGAAGCTTTCCATTGTCCTGCCTGTGATACCCCTCCTGTCCCGGCCCCCACTGCTTTTTTCCTTCCTCACCTCTGTCCGGAGAGAAATTCCAGCGGAAGGTATGGGTGACACATCCTCTTCTTTACAGATGGCAGCCTGGCAACTCCTGCAGAAAGGCCAGCAGTGCCCCACTCACACCGGGCCACCAACAAAGCTGTGGCCCCTCATTCCCTCCCACCAGCTCAGCCCCGAGACTGCTGACGGGGCAGAGAATATGGAGTCAGGCACAGCTTCAGGGGCTATTGCTGCCTGGAGCGCTGTTTATATTGACCTCAACCAGGCACACCTGGGGAGGGCCGGCCGGCAGGGTAAGGCTGCCCAGGTCAGCTAATCCACAACCCTCAGGGAATCACATTGTTGAAAATGGACCTCGCTAAGGCAGAATAGAAGCCAAGGAAAATAAGGACACAATGCCATTTGCAGCACTGTAGATGAGTCTAGACGTAATCACGTGACTTGTAGTAAGTCAGAAAGTGAAAGACACATATCATATCATATCACTTATAGGTGTTACCTAAAAATGGATACCAGGGCAGATATTTCCACGGAGAAGGGCAATCACAGATTCATTAAACAAACATGGTTCACCAATGGAAAGGTGTGAGGATTGGTTTCATTACGATACCGGGGTTAACAGACATATACAAACACAGGTGACATATATAATCACCAAAGACCTACGGAATACCAAGAGAAGACTACTCAACATTCTGTCATAACGTCCCTGGGAAAAGGATCCCAGGAAGAACAGACATCTGTATATGTGTAAAAGAACCACATCTTCGACAGCTACAATAAGCCAAACATTGTAATCAAACTTGCTGTAATAAAAAATAAAAATTTAAATTAAAAATACGAACAAGAAGTAGGGAGACAAACTTGAGGGGCTTTCTCCTGGCACATTCCATTCTAAATTCCAATCTAGAACACGACTTCCATTGAGGCTCTGCTGCCCTAGTAACCAGATTTGGTAAGGGAGAACTGCTGCCACCTTGTGGCCGTTTCACACAACAGCAGCTTTAATCCCAGCGTTAATGGTCAGTTGATATTCAAAATCATTGCAGGCCTGTAAATGACACCTGCCCTGAAAACAAATCCTGGAGTCACATATCGACCAAAAAATTCAAAGGACGTCCATATTTCAAAACGACCGTTTCAAAAGGCATATTTTATGCACATTAGTGTTCTGCATCTTTGTCTTTCTTTCTTTTTTGGTTAAAGATACGGGAATGGAAAAAGGCATCCCTCAGACTGGGCGAAAATCGTTGCAAAGGAATCAATGGACAAAGGTTTAATCTACAATATATATAAACAGCTCATGCAGCTTAATATTAAAAAAACAAACAACCCAATACAAAAATGGGCAGAAGTTCTAAAGAGACGTTTCTTCAAAGAAGACACAGAGATGGCCAAGACGCACATGAAAAGCTGCTCAACATCACTAATTATTAGAGAAATGCAAATCAAAACTACAATGAGGTATCACCTCACACCTCTTAGGATCGGCATCATCAGAATATCTACAAACAACAAATTCTGGGGAGGGTGTGGACAAAAGGAGCCCTCTTCCACTATTGGTGGGAATGTAAATTGATACCGTCACTATGGAGAACAGTATGGAGTTTCCTTTAAAAAACTAGAAATAGAATTACCATCCGATCCAGCAATCCCACTTCTGGGCATATACCCAGAGAAAACCATAAATCAAAAAGGCACATTCACCACAATGTTCATTGCAGCACTATTTAAAATAGCCAGGTAATGGAAGCAAACTAAATGCCCACAGACAGATGAATGGATAAAGATGGGGTACATATATAAAACGGAATATTACTCGGCCATAAAAAGGAATGAAACTGGGTCATTTGTAGAGACATCGATGGATCTAGAGACTGTCATCTAGAATGAAGTAAGTCAGAAAGAGGAAATCAAATATTGTATATTAATGCATATATGTGGAACCTAAAAGATGGTACAGATGAACTGGTTTGCAGGGAAGAAATAGAGACACAGAGGTAGAGAACAAACGTATGGACACCAAGTGTGGGAAGCCATGGGGTGGTGGTGGTGGGATTAGTTCGGAGATTGGGATTGACCTCTATACATGTATATGCATAAAATACATAACTGATAATAACCTGTTGTATAAAAAAGTCAATAAAATTAAATTTCAAAATTTGAAAAAATAAAATTTAAAAATAAAACAGAAAAAAGTTCTTCCATTCACACACATGTATTTATAGGAATGAATTATTTCCATGCTTATATCTATAAATACATAAAAGAGGAATAAAATCTAAATTGAACCATAAACGAAAAAAACCCTGAACCCACCAGTTATACAGAGGAAAACGCTATCAGGGCACTTGCTCCAGCGGTAAACAATTCTGAAATTGGTCAGAGGTGTGGAATCATCTCCCATCCAGCTAGCACCCACCCCCCACGCAAGGAGCGTCCTCATTGCAAAGCTGGGAGACCGTGCCGAGAAATCTCTGAATAAAGGTGAGCTGAGCCCCAGGCCAGCTGCTGCTGAACTGTTCCCACCCTTCGCAGGTAAAACACCTGAATATGTACAAGGGCTTGAAAGCCTAGAGGAAGGGCCGTGGAGCCACACTAGCGACAGCACGCAGGCCAACTTGGTGCCTGCAGGCCAGCCAGGGTGGTCCTGGCCCCGGGTACTCTTCCGGAAGCTTTCCATTGTCCTGCCTGTGATACCCCTCCTGTCCCGGCCCCCACTGCTTTTTTCCTTCCTCACCTCTGTCCGGAGAGAAATTCCAGCGGAAGGTATGGGTGACACATCCTCTTCTTTACAGATGGCAGCCTGGCAACTCCTGCAGAAAGGCCAGCAGTGCCCCACTCACACCGGGCCACCAACAAAGCTGTGGCCCCTCATTCCCTCCCACCAGCTCAGCCCCGAGACTGCTGACGGGGCAGAGAATATGGAGTCAGGCACAGCTTCAGGGGCTATTGCTGCCTGGAGCGCTGTTTATATTGACCTCAACCAGGCACACCTGGGGAGGGCCGGCCGGCAGGGTAAGGCTGCCCAGGTCAGCTAATCCACAACCCTCAGGGAATCACATTGTTGAAAATGGACCTCGCTAAGGCAGAATAGAAGCCAAGGAAAATAAGGACACAATGCCATTTGCAGCACTGTAGATGAGTCTAGACGTAATCACGTGACTTGTAGTAAGTCAGAAAGTGAAAGACACATATCATATCATATCACTTATAGGTGTTACCTAAAAATGGATACCAGGGCAGATATTTCCACGGAGAAGGGCAATCACAGATTCATTAAACAAACATGGTTCACCAATGGAAAGGTGTGAGGATTGGTTTCATTACGATACCGGGGTTAACAGACATATACAAACACAGGTGACATATATAATCACCAAAGACCTACGGAATACCAAGAGAAGACTACTCAACATTCTGTCATAACGTCCCTGGGAAAAGGATCCCAGGAAGAACAGACATCTGTATATGTGTAAAAGAACCACATCTTCGACAGCTACAATAAGCCAAACATTGTAATCAAACTTGCTGTAATAAAAAATAAAAATTTAAATTAAAAATACGAACAAGAAGTAGGGAGACAAACTTGAGGGGCTTTCTCCTGGCACATTCCATTCTAAATTCCAATCTAGAACACGACTTCCATTGAGGCTCTGCTGCCCTAGTAACCAGATTTGGTAAGGGAGAACTGCTGCCACCTTGTGGCCGTTTCACACAACAGCAGCTTTAATCCCAGCGTTAATGGTCAGTTGATATTCAAAATCATTGCAGGCCTGTAAATGACACCTGCCCTGAAAACAAATCCTGGAGTCACATATCGACCAAAAAATTCAAAGGACGTCCATATTTCAAAACGACCGTTTCAAAAGGCATATTTTATGCACATTAGTGTTCTGCATCTTTGTCTTTCTTTCTTTTTTGGTTAAAGATACGGGAATGGAAAAAGGCATCCCTCAGACTGGGCGAAAATCGTTGCAAAGGAATCAATGGACAAAGGTTTAATCTACAATATATATAAACAGCTCATGCAGCTTAATATTAAAAAAACAAACAACCCAATACAAAAATGGGCAGAAGTTCTAAAGAGACGTTTCTTCAAAGAAGACACAGAGATGGCCAAGACGCACATGAAAAGCTGCTCAACATCACTAATTATTAGAGAAATGCAAATCAAAACTACAATGAGGTATCACCTCACACCTCTTAGGATCGGCATCATCAGAATATCTACAAACAACAAATTCTGGGGAGGGTGTGGACAAAAGGAGCCCTCTTCCACTATTGGTGGGAATGTAAATTGATACCGTCACTATGGAGAACAGTATGGAGTTTCCTTTAAAAAACTAGAAATAGAATTACCATCCGATCCAGCAATCCCACTTCTGGGCATATACCCAGAGAAAACCATAAATCAAAAAGGCACATTCACCACAATGTTCATTGCAGCACTATTTAAAATAGCCAGGTAATGGAAGCAACCTAAATGCCCACAGACAGATGAATGGATAAAATTGGGGTACATATATAAAATGGAATATTACTCGGCCATAAAAAGGAATGAAACTGGGTCATTTGTAGAGACATCGATGGATCTAGAGACTGTCATATAGAATGAAGTAAGTCAGAAAGAGGAAAACAAATATTGTATATTAATGCATATATGTGGAACCTAAAAGATGGTACAGATGAACTGGTTTGCAGGGAAGAAATAGAGACACAGTGGTAGAGAACAAACGTAAGGACACCACGTTTGGGAAGCCATGGGGTGGTGGTGGTGGGATGAGTTGGGAGATTTGGATTGACCTGTATACATGTATATGCATAAAATACATAACTGATAATAACCTGCTGTATAAAAAAGTCAATAAAATTAAATTTCAAAATTTTGAAAAATAAAATTTAAAAATAAAACAGGAAAATGTTCTTCCCTTCACACACATGTATTTATAGGGATGAATTATTTCCATGCTTATATCTATAAATACATAAAGGAGGAATAAAATCTAACTTGAACCATAAACGAAAAAAAACCTGAACCCACCAGTTATACAGAGGAAAACCCTATCAGGGCACTTGCTCCAGCGGTAAACAATTCTGAAATTGGTCAGAGGTGTGGAATCATCTCCCATCCAGCTAGCACCCACCCCCCACGCAAGGAGTGTCCTCATTGCAAAGCTGGGAGACCGTGCCGAGAAATCTCTGAATAAAGGTTAGCTGAGCCCCAGGCCAGCTGCTGCTGAACTGTTCCCACCCTTTGCAGGTAAAACACCTGAATATGTACAAGGGCTTGAAAGCCTAGAGGAAGGGCCGTGGAGCCACACTAGCGACATCACGCAGGCCAACTTGGTGCCTGCAGGCCAGCCAGGGTGGTCCTGGCCCCGGGTACTCTTCCGGAAGCTTTCCATTGTCCTGCCTGTGATACCCCTCCTGTCCCGGCCCCCACTGCTTTTTTCCTTCCTCACCTCTGTCCGGAGAGAAATTCCAGCGGAAGGTATGGTTGACACATCCTCTTCTTTACAGGTGGCAGCCTGGCAACTCCTGCAGAAAGGCCAGCAGTTCCCCACTCACACCGGGCCACCAACAAAGCTGTGGCCCCTCATTCCCTCCCACCAGCTCAGCCCCGAGACTGCTGACGGGGCAGAGAATATGGAGTCAGGCACAGCTTCAGGGGCTATTGCTGCCTGGAGCGCTGTTTATATTGACCTCAACCAGGCACACCTGGGGAGGGCCGGCCGGCAGGGTAAGGCTGCCCAGGTCAGCTAATCCACAACCCTCAGGGAATCACATTGTTGAAAATGGACCTCGCTAAGGCAGAATAGAAGCCAAGGAAAATAAGGACACAATGCCATTTGCAGCACCGTAGATGAGTCTAGACGTAATCACGTGACTTGTAGTAAGTCAAAAAGTGAAAGACACATATCATATCATATCACTTATAGGTGTTACCTAAAAATGGATACCAGGGCAGATATTTCCACGGAGAAGGGCAATCACAGATTCATTAAACACACTTATGGTTCACCAGTGGAAAGGTGTGAGGATTGGTTTCATTACGATATCGGGGTTAACAGACATATACAAACACAGGTGACATATATAATCACCAAAGACCTACGGAATACCAAGAGAAGACTACTCAACATTCTGTCATAACGTCCCTGGGAAAAGGATCCCAGGAAGAACAGACATCTGTATATGTGTAAAAGAACCACATCTTCGACACCTACAATAAGCCAAACATTGTAATCAAACTTGCTGTAATAAAAAATAAAAATTTAAATTAAAAATACGAACAAGAAGTAGGGACACAAACTTGAGGGGCTTTCTCCTGGCACATTCCATTCTAAATTCCAATCTAGAACACGACTTCCATTGAGGCTCTGCTGCCCTAGTAACCAGATTTGGTAAGGGAGAACTGCTGCCACCTTGTGGCCGTTTCACACAACAGCAGCTTTAATCCCAGCGCTAATGGTCAGTTGATATTCAAAATCATTGCAGGCCTGTAAATGACACCTGCCCTGAAAACAAATCCTGGGGTCACGTATCGACCAAAAAATTCAAAGGACGTCCATATTTCAAAACGACCGTTTCAAAAGGCATATTTTATGCACATTAGTGTTCTGCTTCTTTGTCTTTCTTTCTTTTTTGGTTAAAAAGACGGGAATGGAAAAAGGCATCCCTCAGACTGGGCGAAAATCGTTGCAAACGAATCAATGGACAAAGGTTTAATCTCCAATATATATAAACAGCTCATGCAGCTTAATATTAAAAAAACAAACAACCCAATACAAAAATGGGCAGAAGTTCTAAAGAGACGTTTCTTCAAAGAAGACACAGAGATGTCCAAGACGCACATGAAAAGCTGCTCAAGAGCACTAATTATTAGAGAAATGCAAATCAAAACTACAATGAGGTATCACCTCACACCTGTTAGGATCGGCATCATCAGAAAATCTACAAACAACAAATTCTGGGGAGGGTGTGGACAAAAGGAGCCCTCTTCCACTATTGGTGGGAATGTAAATTGATACCGTCACTATGGAGAACAGTATGGAGTTTCCTTTAAAAAACTAGAAATAGAATTACCATCTGATCCAGCAATCCCACTTCTGGGCATATACCCAGAGAAAACCATAAATCAAAAAGGCACATTCACCACAATGTTCATTGCAGCACTATTTAAAATAGCCAGGTAATGGAAGCAACCTAAATGCCCACAGACAGATGAATGGATAAAGATGTGGTACATATATGAAATGGAATATTACTCGGCCATAAAAAGGAATGAAACTGGGTCATTTGTAGAGACATCGATGGATCTAGAGAGTGTCATATAGAATGAAGTAAGTCAGAAAGAGGAAATCAAATATTGTATATTAATGCATATATGTGGAACCTAAAAGATGGTACAGATGAACTGGTTTGCAGGGAAGAAATAGAGACACAGAGGTAGAGAACAAACGTATGGACACCAAGTGTGGGAAGCCATGGGGTGGTGGTGGTGGGATGAGTTGGGAGATTGGGATTGACCTGTATACATGTATATGCATAAAATACATAACTGATAATAACCTGCTGTATAAAAAAGTAAATAAAATTAAATTCCATATTTTAAAAAATAAAATTTAAAAATAAAACAGAAAAAAGTTCTTACCTTCACACACATGTATTTATAGGAATGAATTATTTCCATGCTTATATCTATAAATACATAAAAGAGGAATAAAATCTAACTTGAACCATAAACGAAAAAAACCCTGAACCCACCAGTTATACAGAGGAAAACCCTATCAGGGCACTTGCTCCAGCGGTAAACAATTCTGAAATTGGTCAGAGGTGTGGAATCATCTCCCATCCAGCTAGCACCCACCCCCCACGCAAGGAGCGTCCTCATTGCAAAGCTGGGAGACCGTGCCGAGAAATCTCTGAATAAAGGTGAGCTGAGCCCCAGGCCAGCTGCTGCTGAACTGTTCCCACCCTTCGCAGGTAAAACACCTGAATATGTACAAGGGCTTGAAAGCCTAGAGGAAGGGCCGTGGGGCCACACTAGGGACAGCACGCAGGCCAACTTGGTGCCTGCAGGCCAGCCAGGGTGGTCCTGGCCCCGGGTACTCTTCCGGAAGCTTTCCATTGTCCTGCCTGTGATACCCCTCCTGTCCCGGCCCCCACTGCTTTTTTCCTTCCTCACCTCTGTCCGGAGAGAAATTCCAGCGGAAGGTATGGTTGACACATCCTCTTCTTTACAGGTGGCAGCCTGGCAACTCCTGCAGAAAGGCCAGCAGTGCCCCACTCACACCGGGCCACCAACAAAGCTGTGGCCCCTCATTCCCTCCCACCAGCTCAGCCCCGAGACTGCTGACGGGGCAGAGAGTATGGAGTCAGGCACAGCTTCAGGGGCTATTGCTGCCTGGAGCGCTGTTTATATTGACCTCAACCAGGCACACCTGGGGAGGGCCGGCCGGCAGGGTAAGGCTGCCCAGGTCAGCTAATCCACAACCCTCAGGGAATCACATTGTTGAAAATGGACCTCGCTAAGGCAGAATAGAAGCCAAGGAAAATAAGGACACAATGCCATTTGCAGCACTGTAGATGAGTCTAGACGTAATCACGTGACTTGTAGTAAGTCAAAAAGTGAAAGACACATATCATATCATATCACTTATAGGTGTTACCTAAAAATGGATACCAGGGCAGATATTTCCACGGAGAAGGGCAATCACAGATTCATTAAACACACCTATGGTTCACCAGTGGAAAGGTGTGAGGATTGGTTTCATTACGATATCGGGGTTAACAGACATATACAAACACAGGTGACATATATAATCACCAAAGACCTACGGAATACCAAGAGAAGACTACTCAACATTCTGTCATAACGTCCCTGGGAAAAGGATCCCAGGAAGAACAGACATCTGTATATGTGTAAAAGAACCACATCTTCGACACCTACAATAAGCCAAACATTGTAATCAAACTTGCTGTAATAAAAAATAAAAATTTAAATTAAAAATACGAACAAGAAGTAGGGACACAAACTTGAGGGGCTTTCTCCTGGCACATTCCATTCTAAATTCCAATCTAGAACACGACTTCCATTGAGGCTCTGCTGCCCTTGTAACCAGATTTGGTAAGGGAGAACTGCTGCCACCTTGTGGCCGTTTCACACAACAGCAGCTTTAATCCCAGCGCTAATGGTCAGTTGATATTCAAAATCATTGTAGGCCTGTAAAAGACACCTGCCCTGAAAACAAATCCTGGGGTCACGTATCGACCAAAAAATTCAAAGGACGTCCATATTTCAAAACGACCGTTTCAAAAGGCATATTTTATGCACATTAGTGTTCTGCTTCTTTGTCTTTCTTTCTTTTTTGGTTAAAAAGACGGGAATGGAAAAAGGCATCCCTCAGACTGGGCGAAAATCGTTGCAAACGAATCAATGGACAAAGGTTTAATCTCCAATATATATAAACAGCTCATGCAGCTTAATATTAAAAAAACAAACAACCCAATACAAAAATGGGCAGAAGTTCTAAAGAGACGTTTCTTCAAAGAAGACACAGAGATGGCCAAGATGCACATGAAAAGCTGCTCAAGAGCACTAATTATTAGAGAAATGCAAATCAAAACTACAATGAGGTATCACCTCACACCTGTTAGGATCGGCATCATCAGAAAATCTACAAACAACAAATTCTGGGGAGGGTGTGGACAAAAGGAGCCCTCTTCCACTATTGGTGGGAATGTAAATTGATACCGTCACTATGGAGAACAGTATGGAGATTCTTTTAAAAAACTAGAAATAGAATTACCATCCGATCCAGCAGTCCCACTTCTGGGCATATACCCAGAGAAAACCATAAATCAAAAAGGCACATTCACCACAATGTTCATTGCAGCACTATTTAAAATAGCCAGGTAATGGAAGCAACCTAAATGCCCACAGACAGATGAATGGATAAAGATGGGGTACATATATGAAATGGAATATTACTCGGCCATAAAAAGGAATGAAACTGGGTCATTTGTAGAGACATCGATGGATCTAGAGAGTGTCATATAGAATGAAGTAAGTCAGAAAGAGGAAATCAAATATTGTATATTAATGCATATATGTGGAACCTAAAAGATGGTACAGATGAACTGGTTTGCAGGGAAGAAATAGAGACACAGAGGTAGAGAACAAACGTATGGACACCAAGTGTGGGAAGCCATGGGGTGGTGGTGGTGGGATGAGTTGGGAGATTGGGATTGACCTGTATACATGTATATGCATAAAATACATAACTGATAATAACCTGCTCTATAAAAAAGTAAATAAAATTAAATTCCATATTTTAAAAAATAAAATTTAAAAATAAAACAGAAAAAATTTCTTCCCTTCACACACATGTATTTATAGGAATGAATTATTTCCATGCTTATATCTATAAATACATAAAAGAGGAATAAAATCTAACTTGAACCATAAACGAAAAAAACCCTGAACCCACCAGTTATACAGAGGAAAACCCTATCAGGGCACTTGCTCCAGCGGTAAACAATTCTGAAATTGGTCAGAGGTGTGGAATCATCTCCCATCCAGCTAGCACCCACCCCCCACGCAAGGAGCGTCCTCATTGCAAAGCTGGGAGACCGTGCCGAGAAATCTCTGAATAAAGGTGAGCTGAGCCCCAGGCCAGCTGCTGCTGAACTGTTCCCACCCTTCGCAGGTAAAACACCTGAATATGTACAAGGGCTTGAAAGCCTAGAGGAAGGGCGGTGGGGCCACACTAGGGACAGCACGCAGGCCAACTTGGTGCCTGCAGGCCAGCCAGGGTGGTCCTGGCCCCGGGTACTCTTCCGGAAGCTTTCCATTGTCCTGCCTGTGATACCCCTCCTGTCCCGGCCCCCACTGCTTTTTTCCTTCCTCACCTCTGTCCGGAGAGAAATTCCAGCGGAAGGTATGGTTGACACATCCTCTTCTTTACAGGTGGCAGCCTGGCAACTCCTGCAGAAAGGCCAGCAGTGCCCCACTCACACCGGGCCACCAACAAAGCTGTGGCCCCTCATTCCCTCCCACCAGCTCAGCCCCGAGACTGCTGACGGGGCAGAGAGTATGGAGTCAGGCACAGCTTCAGGGGCTATTGCTGCCTGGAGCGCTGTTTATATTGACCTCAACCAGGCACACCTGGGGAGGGCCGGCCGGCAGGGTAAGGCTGCCCAGGTCAGCTAATCCACAACCCTCAGGGAATCACATTGTTGAAAATGGACCTCGCTAAGGCAGAATAGAAGCCAAGGAAAATAAGGACACAATGCCATTTGCAGCACTGTAGATGAGTCTAGACGTAATCACGTGACTTGTAGTAAGTCAAAAAGTGAAAGACACATATCATATCATATCACTTATAGGTGTTACCTAAAAATGGATACCAGGGCAGATATTTCCACGGAGAAGGGCAATCACAGATTCATTAAACACACTTATGGTTCACCAGTGGAAAGGTGTGAGGATTGGTTTCATTACGATATCGGGGTTAACAGACATATACAAACACAGGTGACATATATAATCACCAAAGACCTACGGAATACCAAGAGAAGACTACTCAACATTCTGTCATAACGTCCCTGGGAAAAGGATCCCAGGAAGAACAGACATCTGTATATGTGTAAAAGAACCACATCTTCGACACCTACAATAAGCCAAACATTGTAATCAAACTTGCTGTAATAAAAAATAAAAATTTAAATTAAAAATACGAACAAGAAGTAGGGACACAAACTTGAGGGGCTTTCTCCTGGCACATTCCATTCTAAATTCCAATCTAGAACACGACTTCCATTGAGGCTCTGCTGCCCTTGTAACCAGATTTGGTAAGGGAGAACTGCTGCCACCTTGTGGCCGTTTCACACAACAGCAGCTTTAATCCCAGCGCTAATGGTCAGTTGATATTCAAAATCATTGTAGGCCTGTAAAAGACACCTGCCCTGAAAACAAATCCTGGGGTCACGTATCGACCAAAAAATTCAAAGGACGTCCATATTTCAAAACGACCGTTTCAAAAGGCATATTTTATGCACATTAGTGTTCTGCTTCTTTGTCTTTCTTTCTTTTTTGGTTAAAAAGATGGGAATGGAAAAAGGCATCCCTCAGACTGGGCGAAAATCGTTGCAAACGAATCAATGGACAAAGGTTTAATCTCCAATATATATAAACAGCTCATGCAGCTTAATATTAAAAAAACAAACAACCCAATACAAAAATGGGCAGAAGTTCTAAAGAGACGTTTCTTCAAAGAAGACACAGAGATGGCCAAGATGCACATGAAAAGCTGCTCAAGAGCACTAATTATTAGAGAAATGCAAATCAAAACTACAATGAGGTATCACCTCACACCTGTTAGGATCGGCATCATCAGAAAATCTACAAACAACAAATTCTGGGGAGGGTGTGGACAAAAGGAGCCCTCTTCCACTATTGGTGGGAATGTAAATTGATACCGTCACTATGGAGAACAGTATGGAGTTTCTTTTAAAAAACTAGAAATAGAATTACCATCCGATCCAGCAGTCCCACTTCTGGGCATATACCCAGAGAAAACCATAAATCAAAAAGGCACATTCACCACAATGTTCATTGCAGCACTATTTAAAATAGCCAGGTAATGGAAGCAAACTAAATGCCCACAGACAGATGAATGGATAAAGATGGGGTACATATATAAAATGGAATATTACTCGGCCATAAAAAGGAATGAAACTGGGTCATTTGTAGAGACATCGATGGATCTAGAGACTGTCATCTAGAATGAAGTAAGTCAGAAAGAGGAAATCAAATATTGTATATTAATGCATATATGTGGAACCTAAAAGATGGTACAGATGAACTGGTTTGCAGGGAAGAAATAGAGACACAGAGGTAGAGAACAAACGTATGGACACCAAGTGTGGGAAGCCATGGGGTGGTGGTGGTGGGATTAGTTGGGAGATTGGGATTGACCTCTATACATGTATATGCATAAAATACATAACTGATAATAACCTGTTGTATAAAAAAGTCAATAAAATTAAATTTCAAAATTTGAAAAAATAAAATTTAAAAATAAAACAGAAAAAAGTTCTTCCCTTCACACACATGTATTTATAGGAATGAATTATTTCCATGCTTATATCTATAAATACATAAAAGAGGAATAAAATCTAAATTGAACCATAAACGAAAAAAACCGTGAACCCACCAGTTATACAGAGGAAAACACTATCAGGGCACTTGCTCCAGCGGTAAACAATTCTGAAATTGGTCAGAGGTGTGGAATCATCTCCCATCCAGCTAGCACCCACCCCCCACGCAAGGAGCGTCCTCATTGCAAAGCTGGGAGACCGTGCCGAGAAATCTCTGAATAAAGGTGAGCTGAGCCCCAGGCCAGCTGCTGCTGAACTGTTCCCACCCTTCGCAGGTAAAACACCTGAATATGTACAAGGGCTTGAAAGCCTAGAGGAAGGGCCGTGGAGCCACACTAGCGACAGCACGCAGGCCAACTTGGTGCCTGCAGGCCAGCCAGGGTGGTCCTGGCCCCGGGTACTCTTCCGGAAGCTTTCCATTGTCCTGCCTGTGATACCCCTCCTGTCCCGGCCCCCACTGCTTTTTTCCTTCCTCACCTCTGTCCGGAGAGAAATTCCAGCGGAAGGTATGGGTGACACATCCTCTTCTTTACAGATGGCAGCCTGGCAACTCCTGCAGAAAGGCCAGCAGTGCCCCACTCACACCGGGCCACCAACAAAGCTGTGGCCCCTCATTCCCTCCCACCAGCTCAGCCCCGAGACTGCTGACGGGGCAGAGAATATGGAGTCAGGCACAGCTTCAGGGGCTATTGCTGCCTGGAGCGCTGTTTATATTGACCTCAACCAGGCACACCTGGGGAGGGCCGGCCGGCAGGGTAAGGCTGCCCAGGTCAGCTAATCCACAACCCTCAGGGAATCACATTGTTGAAAATGGACCTCGCTAAGGCAGAATAGAAGCCAAGGAAAATAAGGACACAATGCCATTTGCAGCACTGTAGATGAGTCTAGACGTAATCACGTGACTTGTAGTAAGTCAGAAAGTGAAAGACACATATCATATCATATCACTTATAGGTGTTACCTAAAAATGGATACCAGGGCAGATATTTCCACGGAGAAGGGCAATCACAGATTCATTAAACAAACATGGTTCACCAATGGAAAGGTGTGAGGATTGGTTTCATTACGATACCGGGGTTAACAGACATATACAAACACAGGTGACATATATAATCACCAAAGACCTACGGAATACCAAGAGAAGACTACTCAACATTCTGTCATAACGTCCCTGGGAAAAGGATCCCAGGAAGAACAGACATCTGTATATGTGTAAAAGAACCACATCTTCGACAGCTACAATAAGCCAAACATTGTAATCAAACTTGCTGTAATAAAAAATAAAAATTTAAATTAAAAATACGAACAAGAAGTAGGGAGACAAACTTGAGGGGCTTTCTCCTGGCACATTCCATTCTAAATTCCAATCTAGAACACGACTTCCTTTGAGGCTCTGCTGCCCTAGTAACCAGATTTGGTAAGGGAGAACTGCTGCCACCTTGTGGCCGTTTCACACAACAGCAGCTTTAATCCCAGCGTTAATGGTCAGTTGATATTCAAAATCATTGCAGGCCTGTAAATGACACCTGCCCTGAAAACAAATCCTGGAGTCACATATCGACCAAAAAATTCAAAGGACGTCCATATTTCAAAACGACCGTTTCAAAAGGCATATTTTATGCACATTAGTGTTCTGCATCTTTGTCTTTCTTTCTTTTTTGGTTAAAGATACGGGAATGGAAAAAGGCATCCCTCAGACTGGGCGAAAATCGTTGCAAAGGAATCAATGGACAAAGGTTTAATCTACAATATATATAAACAGCTCATGCAGCTTAATATTAAAAAAACAAACAACCCAATACAAAAATGGGCAGAAGTTCTAAAGAGACGTTTCTTCAAAGAAGACACAGAGATGGCCAAGACGCACATGAAAAGCTGCTCAACATCACTAATTATTAGAGAAATGCAAATCAAAACTACAATGAGGTATCACCTCACACCTCTTAGGATCGGCATCATCAGAATATCTACAAACAACAAATTCTGGGGAGGGTGTGGACAAAAGGAGCCCTCTTCCACTATTGGTGGGAATGTAAATTGATACCGTCACTATGGAGAACAGTATGGAGTTTCCTTTAAAAAACTAGAAATAGAATTACCATCCGATCCAGCAATCCCACTTCTGGGCATATACCCAGAGAAAACCATAAATCAAAAAGGCACATTCACCACAATGTTCATTGCAGCACTATTTAAAATAGCCAGGTAATGGAAGCAACCTAAATGCCCACAGACAGATGAATGGATAAAATTGGGGTACATATATAAAATGGAATATTACTCGGCCATAAAAAGGAATGAAACTGGGTCATTTGTAGAGACATCGATGGATCTAGAGACTGTCATATAGAATGAAGTAAGTCAGAAAGAGGAAAACAAATATTGTATATTAATGCATATATGTGGAACCTAAAAGATGGTACAGATGAACTGGTTTGCAGGGAAGAAATAGAGACACAGTGGTAGAGAACAAACGTAAGGACACCACGTTTGGGAAGCCATGGGGTGGTGGTGGTGGGATGAGTTGGGAGATTTGGATTGACCTGTATACATGTATATGCATAAAATACATAACTGATAATAACCTGCTGTATAAAAAAGTAAATAAAATTAAATTTCAAAATTTTGAAAAATAAAATTTAAAAATAAAACAGGAAAATGTTCTTCCCTTCACACACATGTATTTATAGGGATGAATTATTTCCATGCTTATATCTATAAATACATAAAGGAGGAATAAAATCTAACTTGAACCATAAACGAAAAAAAACCTGAACCCACCAGTTATACAGAGGAAAACCCTATCAGGGCACTTGCTCCAGCGGTAAACAATTCTGAAATTGGTCAGAGGTGTGGAATCATCTCCCATCCAGCTAGCACCCACCCCCCACGCAAGGAGTGTCCTCATTGCAAAGCTGGGAGACCGTGCCGAGAAATCTCTGAATAAAGGTTAGCTGAGCCCCAGGCCAGCTGCTGCTGAACTGTTCCCACCCTTTGCAGGTAAAACACCTGAATATGTACAAGGGCTTGAAAGCCTAGAGGAAGGGCCGTGGAGCCACACTAGCGACATCACGCAGGCCAACTTGGTGCCTGCAGGCCAGCCAGGGTGGTCCTGGCCCCGGGTACTCTTCCGGAAGCTTTCCATTGTCCTGCCTGTGATACCCCTCCTGTCCCGGCCCCCACTGCTTTTTTCCTTCCTCACCTCTGTCCGGAGAGAAATTCCAGCGGAAGGTATGGTTGACACATCCTCTTCTTTACAGGTGGCAGCCTGGCAACTCCTGCAGAAAGGCCAGCAGTGCCCCACTCACACCGGGCCACCAACAAAGCTGTGGCCCCTCATTCCCTCCCACCAGCTCAGCCCCGAGACTGCTGACGGGGCAGAGAATATGGAGTCAGGCACAGCTTCAGGGGCTATTGCTGCCTGGAGCGCTGTTTATATTGACCTCAACCAGGCACACCTGGGGAGGGCCGGCCGGCAGGGTAAGGCTGCCCAGGTCAGCTAATCCACAACCCTCAGGGAATCACATTGTTGAAAATGGACCTCGCTAAGGCAGAATAGAAGCCAAGGAAAATAAGGACACAATGCCATTTGCAGCACCGTAGATGAGTCTAGACGTAATCACGTGACTTGTAGTAAGTCAAAAAGTGAAAGACACATATCATATCATATCACTTATAGGTGTTACCTAAAAATGGATACCAGGGCAGATATTTCCACGGAGAAGGGCAATCACAGATTCATTAAACACACTTATGGTTCACCAGTGGAAAGGTGTGAGGATTGGTTTCATTACGATATCGGGGTTAACAGACATATACAAACACAGGTGACATATATAATCACCAAAGACCTACGGAATACCAAGAGAAGACTACTCAACATTCTGTCATAACGTCCCTGGGAAAAGGATCCCAGGAAGAACAGACATCTGTATATGTGTAAAAGAACCACATCTTCGACACCTACAATAAGCCAAACATTGTAATCAAACTTGCTGTAATAAAAAATAAAAATTTAAATTAAAAATACGAACAAGAAGTAGGGAGACAAACTTGAGGGGCTTTCTCCTGGCACATTCCATTCTAAATTCCAATCTAGAACACGACTTCCATTGAGGCTCTGCTGCCCTAGTAACCAGATTTGGTAAGGGAGAACTGCTGCCACCTTGTGGCCGTTTCACACAACAGCAGCTTTAATCCCAGCGCTAATGGTCAGTTGATATTCAAAATCATTGCAGGCCTGTAAATGACACCTGCCCTGAAAACAAATCCTGGGGTCACGTATCGACCAAAAAATTCAAAGGACGTCCATATTTCAAAACGACCGTTTCAAAAGGCATATTTTATGCACATTAGTGTTCTGCTTCTTTGTCTTTCTTTCTTTTTTGGTTAAAAAGACGGGAATGGAAAAAGGCATCCCTCAGACTGGGCGAAAATCGTTGCAAACGAATCAATGGACAAAGGTTTAATCTCCAATATATATAAACAGCTCATGCAGCTTAATATTAAAAAAACAAACAACCCAATACAAAAATGGGCAGAAGTTCTAAAGAGACGTTTCTTCAAAGAAGACACAGAGATGTCCAAGACGCACATGAAAAGCTGCTCAAGAGCACTAATTATTAGAGAAATGCAAATCAAAACTACAATGAGGTATCACCTCACACCTGTTAGGATCGGCATCATCAGAAAATCTACAAACAACAAATTCTGGGGAGGGTGTGGACAAAAGGAGCCCTCTTCCACTATTGGTGGGAATGTAAATTGATACCGTCACTATGGAGAACAGTATGGAGTTTCCTTTAAAAAACTAGAAATAGAATTACCATCTGATCCAGCAATCCCACTTCTGGGCATATACCCAGAGAAAACCATAAATCAAAAAGGCACATTCACCACAATGTTCATTGCAGCACTATTTAAAATAGCCAGGTAATGGAAGCAAACTAAATGCCCACAGACAGATGAATGGATAAAGATGGGGTACATATATGAAATGGAATATTACTCGGCCATAAAAAGGAATGAAACTGGGTCATTTGTAGAGACATCGATGGATCTAGAGAGTGTCATATAGAATGAAGTAAGTCAGAAAGAGGAAATCAAATATTGTATATTAATGCATATATGTGGAACCTAAAAGATGGTACAGATGAACTGGTTTGCAGGGAAGAAATAGAGACACAGAGGTAGAGAACAAACGTATGGACACCAAGTGTGGGAAGCCATGGGGTGGTGGTGGTGGGATGAGTTGGGAGATTGGGATTGACCTGTATACATGTATATGCATAAAATACATAACTGATAATAACCTGCTGTATAAAAAAGTAAATAAAATTAAATTCCATATTTTAAAAAATAAAATTTAAAAATAAAACAGAAAAAAGTTCTTCCCTTCACACACATGTATTTATAGGAATGAATTATTTCCATGCTTATATCTATAAATACATAAAAGAGGAATAAAATCTAACTTGAACCATAAACGAAAAAAACCCTGAACCCACCAGTTATACAGAGGAAAACCCTATCAGGGCACTTGCTCCAGCGGTAAACAATTCTGAAATTGGTCAGAGGTGTGGAATCATCTCCCATCCAGCTAGCACCCACCCCCCACGCAAGGAGTGTCCTCATTGCAAAGCTGGGAGACCGTGCCGAGAAATCTCTGAATAAAGGTTAGCTGAGCCCCAGGCCAGCTGCTGCTGAACTGTTCCCACCCTTTGCAGGTAAAACACCTGAATATGTACAAGGGCTTGAAAGCCTAGAGGAAGGGCCGTGGAGCCACACTAGCGACATCACGCAGGCCAACTTGGTGCCTGCAGGCCAGCCAGGGTGGTCCTGGCCCCGGGTACTCTTCCGGAAGCTTTCCATTGTCCTGCCTGTGATACCCCTCCTGTCCCGGCCCCCACTGCTTTTTTCCTTCCTCACCTCTGTCCGGAGAGAAATTCCAGCGGAAGGTATGGTTGACACATCCTCTTCTTTACAGGTGGCAGCCTGGCAACTCCTGCAGAAAGGCCAGCAGTGCCCCACTCACACCGGGCCACCAACAAAGCTGTGGCCCCTCATTCCCTCCCACCAGCTCAGCCCCGAGACTGCTGACGGGGCAGAGAATATGGAGTCAGGCACAGCTTCAGGGGCTATTGCTGCCTGGAGCGCTGTTTATATTGACCTCAACCAGGCACACCTGGGGAGGGCCGGCCGGCAGGGTAAGGCTGCCCAGGTCAGCTAATCCACAACCCTCAGGGAATCACATTGTTGAAAATGGACCTCGCTAAGGCAGAATAGAAGCCAAGGAAAATAAGGACACAATGCCATTTGCAGCACCGTAGATGAGTCTAGACGTAATCACGTGACTTGTAGTAAGTCAAAAAGTGAAAGACACATATCATATCATATCACTTATAGGTGTTACCTAAAAATGGATACCAGGGCAGATATTTCCACGGAGAAGGGCAATCACAGATTCATTAAACACACTTATGGTTCACCAGTGGAAAGGTGTGAGGATTGGTTTCATTACGATATCGGGGTTAACAGACATATACAAACACAGGTGACATATATAATCACCAAAGACCTACGGAATACCAAGAGAAGACTACTCAACATTCTGTCATAACGTCCCTGGGAAAAGGATCCCAGGAAGAACAGACATCTGTATATGTGTAAAAGAACCACATCTTCGACACCTACAATAAGCCAAACATTGTAATCAAACTTGCTGTAATAAAAAATAAAAATTTAAATTAAAAATACGAACAAGAAGTAGGGACACAAACTTGAGGGGCTTTCTCCTGGCACATTCCATTCTAAATTCCAATCTAGAACACGACTTCCATTGAGGCTCTGCTGCCCTAGTAACCAGATTTGGTAAGGGAGAACTGCTGCCACCTTGTGGCCGTTTCACACAACAGCAGCTTTAATCCCAGCGCTAATGGTCAGTTGATATTCAAAATCATTGCAGGCCTGTAAATGACACCTGCCCTGAAAACAAATCCTGGGGTCACGTATCGACCAAAAAATTCAAAGGACGTCCATATTTCAAAACGACCGTTTCAAAAGGCATATTTTATGCACATTAGTGTTCTGCTTCTTTGTCTTTCTTTCTTTTTTGGTTAAAAAGACGGGAATGGAAAAAGGCATCCCTCAGACTGGGCGAAAATCGTTGCAAACGAATCAATGGACAAAGGTTTAATCTCCAATATATATAAACAGCTCATGCAGCTTAATATTAAAAAAACAAACAACCCAATACAAAAATGGGCAGAAGTTCTAAAGAGACGTTTCTTCAAAGAAGACACAGAGATGTCCAAGACGCACATGAAAAGCTGCTCAAGAGCACTAATTATTAGAGAAATGCAAATCAAAACTACAATGAGGTATCACCTCACACCTGTTAGGATCGGCATCATCAGAAAATCTACAAACAACAAATTCTGGGGAGGGTGTGGACAAAAGGAGCCCTCTTCCACTATTGGTGGGAATGTAAATTGATACCGTCACTATGGAGAACAGTATGGAGTTTCCTTTAAAAAACTAGAAATAGAATTACCATCTGATCCAGCAATCCCACTTCTGGGCATATACCCAGAGAAAACCATAAATCAAAAAGGCACATTCACCACAATGTTCATTGCAGCACTATTTAAAATAGCCAGGTAATGGAAGCAACCTAAATGCCCACAGACAGATGAATGGATAAAGATGTGGTACATATATGAAATGGAATATTACTCGGCCATAAAAAGGAATGAAACTGGGTCATTTGTAGAGACATCGATGGATCTAGAGAGTGTCATATAGAATGAAGTAAGTCAGAAAGAGGAAATCAAATATTGTATATTAATGCATATATGTGGAACCTAAAAGATGGTACAGATGAACTGGTTTGCAGGGAAGAAATAGAGACACAGAGGTAGAGAACAAACGTATGGACACCAAGTGTGGGAAGCCATGGGGTGGTGGTGGTGGGATGAGTTGGGAGATTGGGATTGACCTGTATACATGTATATGCATAAAATACATAACTGATAATAACCTGCTGTATAAAAAAGTAAATAAAATTAAATTCCATATTTTAAAAAATAAAATTTAAAAATAAAACAGAAAAAAGTTCTTCCCTTCACACACATGTATTTATAGGAATGAATTATTTCCATGCTTATATCTATAAATACATAAAAGAGGAATAAAATCTAAATTGAACCATAAACGAAAAAAACCCTGAACCCACCAGTTATACAGAGGAAAACCCTATCAGGGCACTTGCTCCAGCGGTAAACAATTCTGAAATTGGTCAGAGGTGTGGAATCATCTCCCATCCAGCTAGCACCCACCCCCCACGCAAGGAGCGTCCTCATTGCAAAGCTGGGAGACCGTGCCGAGAAATCTCTGAATAAAGGTGAGCTGAGCCCCAGGCCAGCTGCTGCTGAACTGTTCCCACCCTTCGCAGGTAAAACACCTGAATATGTACAAGGGCTTGAAAGCCTAGAGGAAGGGCCGTGGGGCCACACTAGGGACAGCACGCAGGCCAACTTGGTGCCTGCAGGCCAGCCAGGGTGGTCCTGGCCCCGGGTACTCTTCCGGAAGCTTTCCATTGTCCTGCCTGTGATACCCCTCCTGTCCCGGCCCCCACTGCTTTTTTCCTTCCTCACCTCTGTCCGGAGAGAAATTCCAGCGGAAGGTATGGTTGACACATCCTCTTCTTTACAGGTGGCAGCCTGGCAACTCCTGCAGAAAGGCCAGCAGTGCCCCACTCACACCGGGCCACCAACAAAGCTGTGGCCCCTCATTCCCTCCCACCAGCTCAGCCCCGAGACTGCTGACGGGGCAGAGAGTATGGAGTCAGGCACAGCTTCAGGGGCTATTGCTGCCTGGAGCGCTGTTTATATTGACCTCAACCAGGCACACCTGGGGAGGGCCGGCCGGCAGGGTAAGGCTGCCCAGGTCAGCTAATCCACAACCCTCAGGGAATCACATTGTTGAAAATGGACCTCGCTAAGGCAGAATAGAAGCCAAGGAAAATAAGGACACAATGCCATTTGCAGCACTGTAGATGAGTCTAGACGTAATCACGTGACTTGTAGTAAGTCAAAAAGTGAAAGACACATATCATATCATATCACTTATAGGTGTTACCTAAAAATGGATACCAGGGCAGATATTTCCACGGAGAAGGGCAATCACAGATTCATTAAACACACCTATGGTTCACCAGTGGAAAGGTGTGAGGATTGGTTTCATTACGATATCGGGGTTAACAGACATATACAAACACAGGTGACATATATAATCACCAAAGACCTACGGAATACCAAGAGAAGACTACTCAACATTCTGTCATAACGTCCCTGGGAAAAGGATCCCAGGAAGAACAGACATCTGTATATGTGTAAAAGAACCACATCTTCGACACCTACAATAAGCCAAACATTGTAATCAAACTTGCTGTAATAAAAAATAAAAATTTAAATTAAAAATACGAACCAGAAGTAGGGAGACAAACTTGAGGGGCTTTCTCCTGGCACATTCCATTCTAAATTCCAATCTAGAACACGACTTCCATTGAGGCTCTGCTGCCCTTGTAACCAGATTTGGTAAGGGAGAACTGCTGCCACCTTGTGGCCGTTTCACACAACAGCAGCTTTAATCCCAGCGCTAATGGTCAGTTGATATTCAAAATCATTGTAGGCCTGTAAAAGACACCTGCCCTGAAAACAAATCCTGGGGATACGTATCGACCAAAAAATTCAAAGGACGTCCATATTTCAAAACGACCGTTTCAAAAGGCATATTTTATGCACATTAGTGTTCTGCTTCTTTGTCTTTCTTTCTTTTTTGGTTAAAAAGACGGGAATGGAAAAAGGCATCCCTCAGACTGGGCGAAAATCATTGCAAACGAATCAATGGACAAAGGTTTAATCTCCAATATATATAAACAGCTCATGCAGCTTAATATTAAAAAAACAAACAACCCAATACAAAAATGGGCAGAAGTTCTAAAGAGACGTTTCTTCAAAGAAGACACAGAGATGTCCAAGACGCACATGAAAAGCTGCTCAAGAGCACTAATTATTAGAGAAATGCAAATCAAAACTACAATGAGGTATCACCTCACACCTGTTAGGATCGGCATCATCAGAAAATCTACAAACAACAAATTCTGGGGAGGGTGTGGACAAAAGGAGCCCTCTTCCACTATTGGTGGGAATGTAAATTGATACCGTCACTATGGAGAACAGTATGGAGTTTCCTTTAAAAAACTAGAAATAGAATTACCATCCGATCCAGCAATCCCACTTCTGGGCATATACCCAGAGAAAACCATAAATCAAAAAGGCACATTCACCACAATGTTCATTGCAGCACTATTTAAAATAGCCAGGTAATGGAAGCAACCTAAATGCCCACAGACAGATGAATGGATAAAATTGGGGTACATATATAAAATGGAATATTACTCGGCCATAAAAAGGAATGAAACTGGGTCATTTGTAGAGATATCGATGGATCTAGAGACTGTCATATAGAATGAAGTAAGTCAGAAAGAGGAAAACAAATATTGTATATTAATGCATATATGTGGAACCTAAAAGATGGTACAGATGAACTGGTTTGCAGGGAAGAAATAGAGACACAGTGGTAGAGAACAAACGTATGGACACAAAGTTTGGGAAGCCATGGGGTGGTGGTGGTGGGATGAGTTGGGAGATTGGGATTGACCTGTATACATGTATATGCATAAAATACATAACTGATAATAACCTGCTGTATAAAAAAGTAAATAAAATTAAATTTCAAAATTTTGAAAAATAAAATTTAAAAATAAAACAGGAAAATGTTCTTCCCTTCACACACATGTATTTATAGGGATGAATTATTTCCATGCTTATATCTATAAATACATAAAGGAGGAATAAAATCTAACTTGAACCATAAACGAAAAAAAACCTGAACCCACCAGTTATACAGAGGAAAACCCTATCAGGGCACTTGCTCCAGCGGTAAACAATTCTGAAATTGGTCAGAGGTGTGGAATCATCTCCCATCCAGCTAGCACCCACCCCCCACGCAAGGAGCGTCCTCATTGCAAAGCTGGGAGACCGTGCCGAGGCATCTCTGAATAAAGGTGAGCTGAGCCCCAGGCCAGCTGCTGCTGAACTGTTCCCACCCTTCCCAGGTAAAACACCTGAATATGTACAAGGGCTTGAAAGCCTAGAGGAAGGGCCGTGGAGCCACACTAGCGACAGCACGCAGGCCAACTTGGTGCCTGCAGGCCAGCCAGGGTGGTCCTGGCCCCGGGTATTCTTCGGGAAGCTTTCCATTGTCCTGCCCGTGATACCCCTCCTGTCCCGGCCCCCACTGCTTTTTTCCTTCCTCACCTCTGTCCAGAGAGAAATTCCAGCGGAAGGTATGGGTGACACATCCTCTTCTTTACAGGTGGCAGCCTGGCAACTCCTGCAGAAAGGCCAGCAGTGCCCCCCTCACACCAGGCCACCAACAAAGCTGTGGCCCCTCATTCCCTCCCACCAGCTCAGCCCCGAGACTGCTGACGGGGCAGAGAATATGGAGTCAGGCACAGCTTCAGCGGCTATTGCTGCCTGGAGCGCTGTTTATATTGACCTCAACCAGGCACACCTGGGGAGGGCCGGCCGGCAGGGTAAGGCTGCCCAGGTCAGCTAATCCACAACCCTCAGGGAATCACATTGTTGAAAATGGACCTCGCTAAGGCAGAATAGAAGCCAAGGAAAATAAGGACACAATGCCATTTGCAGCACCGTAGAATGAGTCTAGAGGTAATCACGTGACTTGTAGTAAGTCAGAAAGTGAGAGACACATATCATATCATATCACTTATAGGTGTTACCTAAAAATGGATAGCAGGGCAGATATTTCCACGGAGAAGGGCAATCACAGATTCATTAAACAAACTTATGGTTCACCAATGGAAAGGTGTGAGGATTGGTTTCATTACGATATCGGGGTTAACAGACATATACAAACACAGGTGACATTTATAATCACCAAAGACCTACGGAATACCAAGAGAAGACTACTCAACATTCTGTCATAACGTCCCTGGGAAAAGGATCCCAGGAAGAACAGACATCTGTATATGTGTAAAAGAACCACATCTTCGACACCTACAATAAGCCAAACATTGTAATCAAACTTGCTGTAATAAAAAATAAAAATTTAAATTAAAAATACGAACCATAAGTAGGGAGACAAACATGAGGGGCTTTCTCCTGGCACATTCCATTCTAAATTCCAATCTAGAACACGACTTCCATTGAGGCTCTGCTGCCCTAGTAACCAGATTTGGTAAGGGAGAACTGCTGCCACCTTGTGGCCGTTTCACACAACAGCAGCTTTAATCCCAGCGCTAATGGTCAGTTGATATTCAAAATCATTGCAGGCCTGTAAATGACACCTGCCCTGAAAACAAATCCTGGAGTCACATATCGACCAAAAAATTCAAAGGACGTCCATATTTCAAAACGACCGTTTCAAAAGGCATATTTTATGCACATTAGTGTTCTGCTTCTTTGTCTTTCTTTCTTTTTTGGTTAAAAAGACGGGAATGGAAAAAGGCATCCCTCAGACTGGGCGAAAATCATTGCAAACGAATCAATGGACAAAGGTTTAATCTCCAATATATATAAACAGCTCATGCAGCTTAATATTAAAAAAACAAACAACCCAATACAAAAATGGGCAGAAGTTCTAAAGAGACGTTTCTTCAAAGAAGACACAGAGATGTCCAAGACGCACATGAAAAGCTGCTCAAGAGCACTAATTATTAGAGAAATGCAAATCAAAACTACAATGAGGTATCACCTCACACCTGTTAGGATCGGCATCATCAGAAAATCTACAAACAACAAATTCTGGGGAGGGTGTGGACAAAAGGAGCCCTCTTCCACTATTGGTGGGAATGTAAATTGATACCGTCACTATGGAGAACAGTATGGAGTTTCCTTTAAAAAACTAGAAATAGAATTACCATCCGATCCAGCAATCCCACTTCTGGGCATATACCCAGAGAAAACCATAAATCAAAAAGGCACATTCACCACAATGTTCATTGCAGCACTATTTAAAATAGCCAGGTAATGGAAGCAACCTAAATGCCCACAGACAGATGAATGGATAAAATTGGGGTACATATATAAAATGGAATATTACTCGGCCATAAAAAGGAATGAAACTGGGTCATTTGTAGAGATATCGATGGATCTAGAGACTGTCATATAGAATGAAGTAAGTCAGAAAGAGGAAAACAAATATTGTATATTAATGCATATATGTGGAACCTAAAAGATGGTACAGATGAACTGGTTTGCAGGGAAGAAATAGAGACACAGTGGTAGAGAACAAACGTATGGACACAAAGTTTGGGAAGCCATGGGGTGGTGGTGGTGGGATGAGTTGGGAGATTGGGATTCACCTGTATACATGTATATGCATAAAATACATAACTGATAATAACCTGCTGTATAAAAAAGTAAATAAAATTAAATTTCAAAATTTTGAAAAATAAAATTTAAAAATAAAACAGGAAAATGTTCTTCCCTTCACACACATGTATTTATAGGGATGAATTATTTCCATGCTTATATCTATAAATACATAAAGGAGGAATAAAATCTAACTTGAACCATAAACGAAAAAAAACCTGAACCCACCAGTTATACAGAGGAAAACCCTATCAGGGCACTTGCTCCAGCGGTAAACAATTCTGAAATTGGTCAGAGGTGTGGAATCATCTCCCATCCAGCTAGCACCCACCCCCCACGCAAGGAGCGTCCTCATTGCAAAGCTGGGAGACCGTGCCGAGGCATCTCTGAATAAAGGTGAGCTGAGCCCCAGGCCAGCTGCTGCTGAACTGTTCCCACCCTTCCCAGGTAAAACACCTGAATATGTACAAGGGCTTGAAATCTAGAGGAAGGGCCGTGGAGCCACACTAGCGACAGCACGCAGGCCAACTTGGTGCCTGCAGGCCAGCCAGGGTGGTCCTGGCCCCGGGTATTCTTCGGGAAGCTTTCCATTGTCCTGCCCGTGATACCCCTCCTGTCCCGGCCCCCACTGCTTTTTTCCTTCCTCACCTCTGTCCAGAGAGAAATTCCAGCGGAAGGTATGGGTGACACATCCTCTTCTTTACAGGTGGCAGCCTGGCAACTCCTGCAGAAAGGCCAGCAGTGCCCCCCTCACACCAGGCCACCAACAAAGCTGTGGCCCCTCATTCCCTCCCACCAGCTCAGCCCCGAGACTGCTGACGGGGCAGAGAATATGGAGTCAGGCACAGCTTCAGCGGCTATTGCTGCCTGGAGCGCTGTTTATATTGACCTCAACCAGGCACACCTGGGGAGGGCCGGCCGGCAGGGTAAGGCTGCCCAGGTCAGCTAATCCACAACCCTCAGGGAATCACATTGTTGAAAATGGACCTCGCTAAGGCAGAATAGAAGCCAAGGAAAATAAGGACACAATGCCATTTGCAGCACCGTAGAATGAGTCTAGAGGTAATCACGTGACTTGTAGTAAGTCAGAAAGTGAGAGACACATATCATATCATATCACTTATAGGTGTTACCTAAAAATGGATAGCAGGGCAGATATTTCCACGGAGAAGGGCAATCACAGATTCATTAAACAAACTTATGGTTCACCAATGGAAAGGTGTGAGGATTGGTTTCATTACGATATCGGGGTTAACAGACATATACAAACACAGGTGACATATATAATCACCAAAGACCTACGGAATACCAAGAGAAGACTACTCAACATTCTGTCATAACGTCCCTGGGGAAAGGATCCCAGGAAGAACAGACATCTGTATATGTGTAAAAGAACCACATCTTCGACACCTACAATAAGCCAAACATTGTAATCAAACTTGCTGTAATAAAAAATAAAAATTTAAATTAAAAATACGAACAAGAAGTAGGGAGAGAAACTTGAGGGGCTTTCTCCTGGCACATTCCAAGGTAAATTCCAATCTAGAACACGACTTCCATTGAGGCTCTGCTGCCCTAGTAACCAGATTTGGTAAGGGAGAACTGCTGCCACCTTGTGGCCGTTTCACACAACAGCAGCTTTAATCCCAGCGCTAATGGTCAGTTGATATTCAAAATCATTGCAGGCCTGTAAATGACACCTGCCCTGAAAACAAATCCTGGAGTCACATATCGACCAAAAAATTCAAAGGACGTCCATATTTCAAAACGACCGTTTCAAAAGGCATATGTTATGCACATTAGTGTTCTGCTTCTTTGTCTTTCTTTCTTTTTTGGTTAAAAAGACGGGAATGGAAAAAGGCATCCCTCAGACTGGGCGAAAATCGTTGCAAACGAATCAATGGACAAAGGTTTAATCTCCAATATATATAAACAGCTCATGCAGCTTAATATTAAAAAAACAAAGAACCCAATACAAAAATGGGCAGAAGTTCTAAAGAGACGTTTCTTCAAAGAAGACACAGAGATGGCCAAGAGGCACATGAAAAGCTGCTCAAGAGCACTAATTATTAGAGAAATGCAAATCAAAACTACAATGAGGTATCACCTCACACCTGTTAGGATCGGCATCATCACAAAATCTACAAACAACAAATTCTGGGGAGGGTGTGGACAAAAGGAGCCCTCTTCCACTATTGGTGGGAATGTAAATTGATACCGTCACTATGGAGAACAGTATGGAGTTTCCTTTAAAAAACTAGAAAGAGAATTACCATCCGATCCAGCAATCCCACTTCTGGGCATATACCCAGAGAAAACCATAAATCAAAAAGGCACATTCACCACAATGTTCATTGCAGCACTATTTAAAATAGCCAGGTAATGGAAGCAACCTAAATGCCCACAGACAGATGAATGGATAAAATTGGGGTACATATATAAAATGGAATATTACTCGGCCATAAAAAGGAAGGAAACTGGGTCATTTGTAGATACATCGATGGATCTAGAGACTGTCATATAGAATGAAGTAAGTCAGAAAGAGGAAAACAAATATTGTATATTAATGCATATATGTGGAACCTAAAAGATGGTACAGATGAACTGGTTTGCAGGGAAGAAATAGAGACAAAGTGGTAGAGAACAAACATAAGGACACCAAGTTTGGGAAGCCATGGGGTGGTGGGGGTGGGATGAGTTGGGAGATTGGGATTGACCTGTATACATGTATAAGCATAAAATACATAACTGATAATAACCTGCTGTATAAAAAAGTAAATAAAATTAAATTTCAAAATTTTGAAAAATAAAATTTAAAAATAAAACAGGAAAAAGTTCTTCCCTTCACACACATGTATTTATAGGGATGAATTATTTCCATGCTTATATCTATAAATACATAAAGGAGGAATAAAATCTAACTTGAACCATAAACGAAAAAAAACCTGAACCCACCAGTTATACAGAGGAAAACCTTATCAGGGCACTTGCTCCAGCGGTAAACAATTCTGAAATTGGTCAGAGGTGTGGAATCATCTCCCATCCAGCTAGCACCCACCCCCCACGCAAGGAGCGTCCTCATTGCAAAGCTGGGAGACCGTGCCGAGGCATCTCTGAATAAAGGTGAGCTGAGCCCCAGGCCAGCTGCTGCTGAACTGTTCCCACCCTTCGCAGGTAAAACACCTGAATATGTACAAGGGCTTGAAAGCCTAGAGGAAGGGCCGTGGAGCCACACTAGCGACAGCACGCAGGCCAACTTGGTGCCTGCAGGCCAGCCAGGGTGGTCCTGGCCCCGTGTACTCTTCCGGAAGCTTTCCATTGTCCTGCCTGTGATACCCCTCCTGTCCCGGCCCCCACTGCTTTTTTCCTTCCTCACCTCTGTCCGGAGAGAAATTCCAGCGGAAGGTATGGGTGACACATCCTCTTCTTTACAGGTGGCAGCCTGGCAACTCCTGCAGAAAGGCCAGCAGTGCCCCACTCACACCGGGCCACCAACAAAGCTGTGGCCCCTCATTCCCTCCCACCAGCTCAGCCCCGAGACTGCTGACGGGGCAGAGAATATGGAGTCAGGCACAGCTTCAGGGGCTATTGCTGCCTGGAGCGCTGTTTATATTGACCTCAACCAGGCACACCTGGGGAGGGCCGGCCGGCAGGGTAAGGCTGCCCAGGTCAGCTAATCCACAACCCTCAGGGAATCACATTGTTGAAAATGGACCTCGCTAAGGCAGAATAGAAGCCAAGGAAAATAAGGACACAATGCCATTTGCAGCACCGTAGAATGAGTCTAGAGGTAATCACGTGACTTGTAGTAAGTCAGAAAGTGAGAGACACATATCATATCATATCACTTATAGGTGTTACCTAAAAATGGATAGCAGGGCAGATATTTCCACGGAGAAGGGCAATCACAGATTCATTAAACAAACTTATGGTTCACCAATGGAAAGGTGTGAGGATTGGTTTCATTACGATATCGGGGTTAACAGACATATACAAACACAGGTGACATATATAATCACCAAAGACCTACGGAATACCAAGAGAAGACTACTCAACATTCTGTCATAACGTCCCTGGGGAAAGGATCCCAGGAAGAACAGACATCTGTATATGTGTAAAAGAACCACATCTTCGACACCTACAATAAGCCAAACATTGTAATCAAACTTGCTGTAATAAAAAATAAAAATTTAAATTAAAAATACGAACAAGAAGTAGGGAGAGAAACTTGAGGGGCTTTCTCCTGGCACATTCCAAGGTAAATTCCAATCTAGAACACGACTTCCATTGAGGCTCTGCTGCCCTAGTAACCAGATTTGGTAAGGGAGAACTGCTGCCACCTTGTGGCCGTTTCACACAACAGCAGCTTTAATCCCAGCGCTAATGGTCAGTTGATATTCAAAATCATTGCAGGCCTGTAAATGACACCTGCCCTGAAAACAAATCCTGGAGTCACATATCGACCAAAAAATTCAAAGGACGTCCATATTTCAAAACGACCGTTTCAAAAGGCATATGTTATGCACATTAGTGTTCTGCTTCTTTGTCTTTCTTTCTTTTTTGGTTAAAAAGACGGGAATGGAAAAAGGCATCCCTCAGACTGGGCGAAAATCGTTGCAAACGAATCAATGGACAAAGGTTTAATCTCCAATATATATAAACAGCTCATGCAGCTTAATATTAAAAAAACAAAGAACCCAATACAAAAATGGGCAGAAGTTCTAAAGAGACGTTTCTTCAAAGAAGACACAGAGATGGCCAAGAGGCACATGAAAAGCTGCTCAAGAGCACTAATTATTAGAGAAATGCAAATCAAAACTACAATGAGGTATCACCTCACACCTGTTAGGATCGGCATCATCAGAAAATCTACAAACAACAAATTCTGGGGAGGGTGTGGACAAAAGGAGCCCTCTTCCACTATTGGTGGGAATGTAAGTTGATACCGTCACTATAGAGAACACTATGGAGTTTCCCTTAAAAAACTAGAAATAGAATTACCATCTGATCCAGCAATCCCACTTCTGGGCATATACCCAGAGAAAACCATAAATCAAAAAGGCACATTCACCACAATGTTCATTGCAGCACTATTTAAAATAGCCAGGTAATGGAAGCAACCTAAATGCCCACAGACAGATGAATGGATAAAGATGGGGTACATATATAAAATGGAATATTACTCGGCCATAAAAAGGAAGGAAACTGGGTCATTTGTAGAGACATCGATGGATCTAGAGACTGTCATATAGAATGAAGTAAGTCAGAAAGAGGAAAACAAATATTGTATATTAATGCATATATGTGGAACCTAAAAGATGGTACAGATGAACTGGTTTGCAGGGAAGAAATAGAGACACAGAGGTAGAGAACAAACGTATGGACACCAAGTGTGGGAAGCCATGGGGTGGTGGTGGTGGGATGAGTTGGGAGATTGGGATTGACCTGTATACATGTATATGCATAAAATACATAACTGATAATAACCTGTTGTATAAAAAAGTCAATAAAATTAAATTTCAAAATTTTAAAAAATAAAATTTAAAAATAAAACAGAAAAAAGTTCTTCCCTTCACACACATGTATTTATAGGAATGAATTATTTCCATGCTTATATCTATAAATACATAAAAGAGGAATAAAATCTAAATTGAACCATAAACGAAAAAAACCCTGAACCCACCAGTTATACAGAGGAAAACCCTATCAGGGCACTTGCTCCAGCGGTAAACAATTCTGAAATTGGTCAGAGGTGTGGAATCATCTCCCATCCAGCTAGCACCCACCCCCCACGCAAGGAGCGTCCTCATTGCAAAGCTGGGAGACCGTGCCGAGGCATCTGTGAATAAAGGTGAGCTGAGCCCCAGGCCAGCTGCTGCTGAACTGTTCCCACCCTTCCCAGGTAAAACACCTGAATATGTACAAGGGCTTGAAAGCCTAGAGGAAGGGCCGTGGAGCCACACTAGCGACAGCACGCAGGCCAACTTGGTGCCTGCAGGCCAGCCAGGGTGGTCCTGGACCCGGGTACTCTTCCGGAAGCTTTCCATTGTCCTGCCTGTGATACCCCTCCTGTCCCGGCCCCCACTGCTTTTTTCCTTCCTCACCTCTGTCCGGAGAGAAATTCCAGCGGAAGGTATGGTTGACACATCCTCTTCTTTACAGGTGGCAGCCTGGCAACTCCTGCATAAAGGCCAGCAGTGCCCCACTCACACCGGGCCACCAACAAAGCTGTGGCCCCTCATTCCCTCCCACCAGCTCAGCCCCGAGACTGCTGACGGGGCAGAGAATATGGAGTCAGGCACAGCTTCAGGGGCTATTGCTGCCTAGAGCGCTGTTTATATTGACCTCAACCAGGCACACCTGGGGAGGGCCGGCCGGCAGGGTAAGGCTGCCCAGGTCAGCTAATCCACAACCCTCAGGGAATCACATTGTTGAAAATGGGCCTCGCTAAGGCAGAATAGAAGCCAAGGAAAATAAGGACACAATGCCATTTGCAGCACTGTAGATGAGTCTAGACGTAATCACGTGACTTGTAGTAAGTCAAAAAGTGAAAGACACATATCATAACATATCACTTATAGGTGTTACCTAAAAGTGGATAGCAGGGCAGATATTTCCACGGAGAAGGGCAATCACAGTTTCATTAAACACACTTATGGTTCACCAGTGGAAAGGTGTGAGGATTGGTTTCATTACGATATCGGGGTTAACAGACATATACAAACACAGGTGACATATATAATCACCAAAGACCTACGGAATACCAAGAGAAGACTACTCAACATTCTGTCATAACGTCCCTGGGAAAAGGATCCCAGGAAGAACAGACATCTGTATATGTGTAAAAGAACCACATCTTCGACACCTACAATAAGCCAAACATTGTAATCAAACTTGCTGTAATAAAAAATAAAAATTTAAATTAAAAATAGGAACAAGAAGTAGGGAGCCAAACTTGAGGGGCTTTCTCCTGGCACATTCCATTCTAAATTCCAATTTAGAGCACGAATTCCATTGAGGCTCTGTTGCCCTAGTAACCAGATTTGCTAAGGGAGAACAGCTGCCACCTTGTGGCCGTTTCACACAACAGCAGCTTTAATCCCAGCGCTAATGGTCAGTTGATATTCAAAATCATTGCAGGCCTGTAAATGACACCTGCCCTGAAAACAAATCCTGGGGTCACATATCGACCAAAAAATTCAAAGGACGTCCATATTTCAAAACGACCATTTCAAAAGGCATATTTTATGCACATTAGTGTTCTGCTTCTTAGTCTTTCTTTCTTTTTTGGTTAAAAAGACGGGAATGGAAAAAGGCATCCCTCAGACTGGGTGAAAATCGTTGCAAACGAATCAATGGACAAAGGTTTAATCTCCAATATATATAAACAGCTCATGCAGCTTAATATTAAAAAAACAAACAACCCAATACAAAAATGGGCAGAAGTTCTAAAGAGACGTTTCTTCAAAGAAGACACAGAGATGGCCAAGACGCACATGAAAAGCTGCTCAAGAGCACTAATTATTAGAGAAATGCAAATCAAAACTACAATGAGGTATCACCTCACACCTGTTAGAATCGGCATCATCTGAAAATCTACAAACAACAAATTCTGGAGAGGGTGTGGAGAAAAGGAGCCCTCTTCTACTATTTGTGGGAATGTAAATTGATACAGTCACTATGGAGAACACTATGGAGTTTCCCTTAAAAAACTAGAAATAGAATTACCATCTGATCCAGCAATCCCACTTCTGGGCATATACCCAGAGAAAACCATAAATCAAAAAGGCACATTCACCACAATGTTCATTGCAGCACTATTTAAAATAGCCAGGTAATGGAAGCAACCTAAATGCCCACAGACAGATGAATGGATAAAATTGGGGTACATATATAAAATGGAATATTACTCGGCCATAAAAAGGAATGAAACTGGGTCATTTGTAGAGATATCGATGGATCTAGAGACTGTCATATAGAATGAAGTAAGTCAGAAAGAGGAAAACAAATATTGTATATTAATGCATATATGTGGAACCTAAAAGATGGTACAGATGAACTGGTTTGCAGGGAAGAAATAGAGACACAGTGGTAGAGAACAAACGTATGGACACAAAGTTTGGGAAGCCATGGGGTGGTGGTGGTGGGATGAGTTGTGAGATTGGGATTGACCTGTATACATGTATATGCATAAAATACATAACTGATAATAACCTGCTGTATAAAAAAGTAAATAAAATTAAATTTCAAAATTTTGAAAAATAAAATTTAAAAATAAAACAGGAAAATGTTCTTCCCTTCACACACATGTATTTATAGGGATGAATTATTTCCATGCTTATATCTATAAATACATAAAGGAGGAATAAAATCTAACTTGAACCATAAACGAAAAAAAACCTGAACCCACCAGTTATACAGAGGAAAACCCTATCAGGGCACTTGCTCCAGCGGTAAACAATTCTGAAATTGGTCAGAGGTGTGGAATCATCTCCCATCCAGCTAGCACCCACCCCCCACGCAAGGAGCGTCCTCATTGCAAAGCTGGGAGACCGTGCCGAGGCATCTCTGAATAAAGGTGAGCTGAGCCCCAGGCCAGCTGCTGCTGAACTGTTCCCACCCTTCCCAGGTAAAACACCTGAATATGTACAAGGGCTTGAAAGCCTAGAGGAAGGGCCGTGGAGCCACACTAGCGACAGCACGCAGGCCAACTTGGTGCCTGCAGGCCAGCCAGGGTGGTCCTGGCCCCGGGTATTCTTCGGGAAGCTTTCCATTGTCCTGCCTGTGATACCCCTCCAGTCCCGGCCCCCACTGCTTTTTTCCTTCCTCACCTCTGTCCAGAGAGAAATTCCAGCGGAAGGTATGGGTGACACATCCTCTTCTTTACAGGTGGCAGCCTGGCAACTCCTGCAGAAAGGCCAGCAGTGCCCCCCTCACACCAGGCCACCAACAAAGCTGTGGCCCCTCATTCCCTCCCACCAGCTCAGCCCCGAGACTGCTGACGGGGCAGAGAATATGGAGTCAGGCACAGCTTCAGGGGCTATTGCTGCCTGGAGCGCTGTTTATATTGACCTCAACCAGGCACACCTGGGGAGGGCCGGCCGGCAGGGTAAGGCTGCCCAGGTCAGCTAATCCACAACCCTCAGGGAATCACATTGTTGAAAATGGACCTCGCTAAGGCAGAATAGAAGCCAAGGAAAATAAGGACACAATGCCATTTGCAGCACCGTAGAATGAGTCTAGAGGTAATCACGTGACTTGTAGTAAGTCAGAAAGTGAGAGACACATATCATATCATATCACTTATAGGTGTTACCTAAAAATGGATAGCAGGGCAGATATTTCCACGGAGAAGGGCAATCACAGATTCATTAAACAAACTTATGGTTCACCAATGGAAAGTTGTGAGGATTGGTTTCATTACGATATCGGGGTTAACAGACATATACAAACACAGGTGACATATATAATCACCAAAGACCTACGGAATACCAAGAGAAGACTACTCAACATTCTGTCATAACGTCCCTGGGGAAAGGATCCCAGGAAGAACAGACATCTGTATATGTGTAAAAGAACCACATCTTCGACACCTACAATAAGCCAAACATTGTAATCAAACTTGCTGTAATAAAAAATAAAAATTTAAATTAAAAATACGAACAAGAAGTAGGGAGAGAAACTTGAGGGGCTTTCTCCTGGCACATTCCTAGGTAAATTCCAATCTAGAACACGACTTCCATTGAGGCTCTGCTGCCCTTGTAACCAGATTTGGTAAGGGAGAACTGCTGCCACCTTGTGGCCGTTTCACACAACAGCAGCTTTAATCCCAGCGCTAATGGTCAGTTGATATTCAAAATCATTGCAGGCCTGTAAATGACACCTGCCCTGAAAACAAATCCTGGAGTCACATATCGACCAAAAAATTCAAAGGACGTCCATATTTCAAAACGACCGTTTCAAAAGGCATATGTTATGCACATTAGTGTTCTGCTTCTTTGTCTTTCTTTCTTTTTTGGTTAAAAAGACGGGAATGGAAAAAGGCATCCCTCAGACTGGGCGAAAATCGTTGCAAACGAATCAATGGACAAAGGTTTAATCTCCAATATATATAAACAGCTCATGCAGCTTAATATTAAAAAAACAAAGAACCCAATACAAAAATGGGCAGAAGTTCTAAAGAGACGTTTCTTCAAAGAAGACACAGAGATGGCCAAGACGCACATGAAAAGCTGCTCAAGAGCACTAATTATTAGAGAAATGCAAATCAAAACTACAATGAGGTATCACCTCACACCTGTTAGGATCGGCATCATCACAAAATCTACAAACAACAAATTCTGGGGAGGGTGTGGACAAAAGGAGCCCTCTTCCACTATTGGTGGGAATGTAAATTGATACCGTCACTATGGAGAACAGTATGGAGTTTCCTTTAAAAAACTAGAAAGAGAATTACCATCCGATCCAGCAATCCCACTTCTGGGCATATACCCAGAGAAAACCATAAATCAAAAAGGCACATTCACCACAATGTTCATTGCAGCACTATTTAAAATAGCCAGGTAATGGAAGCAACCTAAATGCCCACAGACAGATGAATGGATAAAATTGGGGTACATATATAAAATGGAATATTACTCGGCCATAAAAAGGAAGGAAACTGGGTCATTTGTAGATACATCGATAGATCTAGAGACTGTCATATAGAATGAAGTAAGTCAGAAAGAGGAAAACAAATATTGTATATTAATGCATATATGTGGAACCTAAAAGATGGTACAGATGAACTGGTTTGCAGGGAAGAAATAGAGACAAAGTGGTAGAGAACAAACATAAGGACACCAAGTTTGGGAAGCCATGGGGTGGTGGTGGTGGGATGAGTTGGGAGATTGGGATTGACCTGTATACATGTATAAGCATAAAATACATAACTGATAATAACCTGCTGTATAAAAAAGTAAATAAAATTAAATTTCAAAATTTTGAAAAATAAAATTTAAAAATAAAACAGGAAAAAGTTCTTCCCTTCACACACATGTATTTATAGGGATGAATTATTTCCATGCTTATATCTATAAATACATAAAGGAGGAATAAAATCTAACTTGAACCATAAACGAAAAAAAACCTGAACCCACCAGTTATACAGAGGAAAACCTTATCAGGGCACTTGCTCCAGCGGTAAACAATTCTGAAATTGGTCAGAGGTGTGGAATCATCTCCCATCCAGCTAGCACCCACCCCCCACGCAAGGAGCGTCCTCATTGCAAAGCTGGGAGACCGTGCCGAGGCATCTCTGAATAAAGGTGAGCTGAGCCCCAGGCCAGCTGCTGCTGAACTGTTCCCACCCTTCGCAGGTAAAACACCTGAATATGTACAAGGGCTTGAAAGCCTAGAGGAAGGGCCGTGGAGCCACACTACGACAGCACGCAGGCCAACTTGGTGCCTGCAGGCCAGCCAGGGTGGTCCTGGCCCCGTGTACTCTTCCGGAAGCTTTCCATTGTCCTGCCTGTGATACCCCTCCTGTCCCGGCCCCCACTGCTTTTTTCCTTCCTCACCTCTGTCCGGAGAGAAATTCCAGCGGAAGGTATGGGTGACACATCCTCTTCTTTACAGGTGGCAGCCTGGCAACTCCTGCAGAAAGGCCAGCAGTGCCCCCCTCACACCGGGCCACCAACAAAGCTGTGGCCCCTCATTCCCTCCCACCAGCTCAGCCCCGAGACTGCTGACGGGGCAGAGAATATGGAGTCAGGCACAGCTTCAGGGGCTATTGCTGCCTGGAGCGCTGTTTATATTGACCTCAACCAGGCACACCTGGGGAGGGCCGGCCGGCAGGGTAAGGCTGCCCAGGTCAGCTAATCCACAACCCTCAGGGAATCACATTGTTGAAAATGGACCTCGCTAAGGCAGAATAGAAGCCAAGGAAAATAAGGACACAATGCCATTTGCAGCACCGTAGAATGAGTCTAGAGGTAATCACGTGACTTGTAGTAAGTCAGAAAGTGAAAGACACATATCATATCATATCACTTATAGGTGTTACCTAAAAATGGATAGCAGGGCAGATATTTCCACGGAGAAGGGCAATCACAGATTCATTAAACAAACTTATGGTTCACCAATGGAAAGGTGTGAGGATTGGTTTCATTACGATATCGGGGTTAACAGACATATACAAACACAGGTGACATATATAATCACCAAAGGCCTACGGAATACCAAGAGAAGACTACTCAACATTCTGTCATAACGTCCCTGGGGAAAGGATCCCAGGAAGAACAGACATCTGTATATGTGTAAAAGAACCACATCTTCGACACCTACAATAAGCCAAACATTGTAATCAAACTTGCTGTAATAAAAAATAAAAATTTAAATTAAAAATACGAACAAGAAGTAGGGAGACAAACTTGAGGGGCTTTCTCCTGGCACATTCCATTCTAAATTCCAATCTAGAACACGACTTCCATTGAGGCTCTGCTGCCCTAGTAACCAGATTTGGTAAGGGAGAACTGCTGCCACCTTGTGGCCGTTTCACACAACAGCAGCTTTAATCCCAGCGCTAATGGTCAGTTGATATTCAAAATCATTGCAGGCCTGTAAATGACACCTGCCCTGAAAACAAATCCTGGAGTCACATATCGACCAAAAAATTCAAAGGACGTCCATATTTCAAAACGACCGTTTCAAAAGGCATATTTTATGCACATTAGTGTTCTGCTTCTTTGTCTTTCTTTCTTTTTTGGTTAAAAAGACGGGAATGGAAAAAGGCATCCCTCAGACTGGGCGAAAATCGTTGCAAACGAATCAATGGACAAAGGTTTAATCTCCAATATATATAAACAGCTCATGCAGCTTAATATTAAAAAAACAAAGAACCCAATACAAAAATGGGCAGAAGTTCTAAAGAGACGTTTCTTCAAAGAAGACACAGAGATGGCCAAGACGCACATGAAAAGCTGCTCAAGAGCACTAATTATTAGAGAAATGCAAATCAAAACTACAATGAGGTATCACCTCACACCTGTTAGGATCGGCATCATCAGAAAATCTACAAACAACAAATTCTGGGGAGGGTGTGGACAAAAGGAGCCCTCTTCCACTACTGGTGGGAATGTAAGTTGATACCGTCACTATAGAGAACACTATGGAGTTTCCCTTAAAAAACTAGAAATAGAATTACCATCTGATCCAGCAATCCCACTTCTGGGCATATACCCAGAGAAAACCATAAATCAAAAAGGCACATTCACCACAATGTTCATTGCAGCACTATTTAAAATAGCCAGGTAATGGAAGCAACCTAAATGCCCACAGACAGATGAATGGATAAAGATGGGGTACATATATAAAATGGAATATTACTCGGCCATAAAAAGGAAGGAAACTGGGTCATTTGTAGAGACATCGATGGATCTAGAGACTGTCATATAGAATGAAGTAAGTCAGAAAGAGGAAAACAAATATTGTATATTAATGCATATATGTGGAACCTAAAAGATGGTACAGATGAACTGGTTTGCAGGGAAGAAATAGAGACACAGAGGTAGAGAACAAACGTATGGACACCAAGTGTGGGAAGCCATGGGGTGGTGGTGGTGGGATGAGTTGGGAGATTGGGATTGACCTGTATACATGTATATGCATAAAATACATAACTGATAATAACCTGTTGTATAAAAAAGTCAATAAAATTAAATTTCAAAATTTTAAAAAATAAAATTTAAAAATAAAACAGAAAAAAGTTCTTCCCTTCACACACATGTATTTATAGGAATGAATTATTTCCATGCTTATATCTATAAATACATAAAAGAGGAATAAAATCTAAATTGAACCATAAACGAAAAAAACCCTGAACCCACCAGTTATACAGAGGAAAACCCTATCAGGGCACTTGCTCCAGCGGTAAACAATTCTGAAATTGGTCAGAGGTGTGGAATCATCTCCCATCCAGCTAGCACCCACCCCCCACGCAAGGAGCGTCCTCATTGCAAAGCTGGGAGACCGTGCCGAGGCATCTCTGAATAAAGGTGAGCTGAGCCCCAGGCCAGCTGCTGCTGAACTGTTCCCACCCTTCCCAGGTAAAACACCTGAATATGTACAAGGGCTTGAAAGCCTAGAGGAAGGGCCGTGGAGCCACACTAGCGACAGCACGCAGGCCAACTTGGTGCCTGCAGGCCAGCCAGGGTGGTCCTGGACCCGGGTACTCTTCCGGAAGCTTTCCATTGTCCTGCCTGTGATACCCCTCCTGTCCCGGCCCCCACTGCTTTTTTCCTTCCTCACCTCTGTCCGGAGAGAAATTCCAGCGGAAGGTATGGTTGACACAACCTCTTCTTTACAGGTGGCAGCCTGGCAACTCCTGCAGAAAGGCCAGCAGTGCCCCACTCACACCGGGCCACCAAAAAAGCTGTGGCCCCTCATTCCCACCCACCAGCTCAGCCCCGAGACTGCTGACGGGGCAGAGAATATGGAGTCAGGCACAGCTTCAGGGGCTATTGCTGCCTGGAGCGCTGTTTATATTGACCTCAACCAGGCACACCTGGGGAGGGCCGGCCGGCAGGGTAAGGCTGCCCAGGTCAGCTAATCCACAACCCTCAGGGAATCACATTGTTGAAAATGGGCCTCGCTAAGGCAGAATAGAAGCCAAGGAAAATAAGGACACAATGCCATTTGCAGCACTGTAGATGAGTCTAGACGTAATCACGTGACTTGTAGTAAGTCAAAAAGTGAAAGACACATATCATAACATATCACTTATAGGTGTTACCTAAAAGTGGATAGCAGGGCAGATATTTCCACGGAGAAGGGCAATCACAGTTTCATTAAACACACTTATGGTTCACCAGTGGAAAGGTGTGAGGATTGGTTTCATTACGATATCGGGGTTAACAGACATATACAAACACAGGTGACATATATAATCACCAAAGACCTACGGAATACCAAGAGAAGACTACTCAACATTCTGTCATAACGTCCCTGGGAAAAGGATCCCAGGAAGAACAGACATCTGTATATGTGTAAAAGAACCACATCTTCGACACCTACAATAAGCCAAACATTGTAATCAAACTTGCTGTAATAAAAAATAAAAATTTAAATTAAAAATAGGAACAAGAAGTAGGGAGCCAAACTTGAGGGGCTTTCTCCTGGCACATTCCATTCTAAATTCCAATTTAGAGCACGAATTCCATTGAGGCTCTGTTGCCCTAGTAACCAGATTTGCTAAGGGAGAACAGCTGCCACCTTGTGGCCGTTTCACACAACAGCAGCTTTAATCCCAGCGCTAATGGTCAGTTGATATTCAAAATCATTGCAGGCCTGTAAATGACACCTGCCCTGAAAACAAATCCTGGGGTCACATATCGACCAAAAAATTCAAAGGACGTCCATATTTCAAAACGACCATTTCAAAAGGCATATTTTATGCACATTAGTGTTCTGCTTCTTTGTCTTTCTTTCTTTTTAGGTTAAAAAGACGGGAATGGAAAAAGGCATCCCTCAGACTGGGTGAAAATCGTTGCAAACGAATCAATGGACAAAGGTTTAATCTCCAATATATATAAACAGCTCATGCAGCTTAATATTAAAAAAACAAACAACCCAATACAAAAATGGGCAGAAGTTCTAAAGAGACGTTTCTTCAAAGAAGACACAGAGATGGCCAAGACGCACATGAAAAGCTGCTCAAGAGCACTAATTATTAGAGAAATGCAAATCAAAACTACAATGAGGTATCACCTCACACCTGTTAGAATCGGCATCATCTGAAAATCTACAAACAACAAATTCTGGAGAGGGTGTGGACAAAAGGAGCCCTCTTCTACTATTTGTGGGAATGTAAATTGATACAGTCACTATGGAGAACACTATGGAGTTTCCCTTAAAAAACTAGAAATAGAATTACCATCTGATCCAGCAATCCCACTTCTGGGCATATACCCAGAGAAAACCATAAATCAAAAAGGCACATTCACCACAATGTTCATTGCAGCACTATTTAAAATAGCCAGGTAATGGAAGCAACCTAAATGCCCACAGACAGATGAATGGATAAAATTGGGGTACATATATAAAATGGAATATTACTCGGCCATAAAAAGGAATGAAACTGGGTCATTTGTAGAGATATCGATGGATCTAGAGACTGTCATATAGAATGAAGTAAGTCAGAAAGAGGAAAACAAATATTGTATATTAATGCATATATGTGGAACCTAAAAGATGGTACAGATGAACTGGTTTGCAGGGAAGAAATAGAGACACAGTGGTAGAGAACAAACGTATGGACACAAAGTTTGGGAAGCCATGGGGTGGTGGTGGTGGGATGAGTTGGGAGATTGGGATTGACCTGTATACATGTATATGCATAAAATACATAACTGATAATAACCTGCTGTATAAAAAAGTAAATAAAATTAAATTTCAAAATTTTGAAAAATAAAATTTAAAAATAAAACAGGAAAATGTTCTTCCCTTCACACACATGTATTTATAGGGATGAATTATTTCCATGCTTATATCTATAAATACATAAAGGAGGAATAAAATCTAACTTGAACCATAAACGAAAAAAAACCTGAACCCACCAGTTATACAGAGGAAAACCCTATCAGGGCACTTGCTCCAGCGGTAAACAATTCTGAAATTGGTCAGAGGTGTGGAATCATCTCCCATCCAGCTAGCACCCACCCCCCACGCAAGGAGCGTCCTCATTGCAAAGCTGGGAGACCGTGCCGAGGCATCTCTGAATAAAGGTGAGCTGAGCCCCAGGCCACCTGCTGCTGAACTGTTCCCACCCTTCCCAGGTAAAACACCTGAATATGTACAAGGGCTTGAAAGCCTAGAGGAAGGGCCGTGGAGCCACACTAGCGACAGCACGCAGGCCAACTTGGTGCCTGCAGGCCAGCCAGGGTGGTCCTGGCCCCGGGTATTCTTCGGGAAGCTTTCCATTGTCCTGCCTGTGATACCCCTCCTGTCCCGGCCCCCACTGCTTTTTTCCTTCCTCACCTCTGTCCAGAGAGAAATTCCAGCGAAAGGTATGGGTGACACATCCTCTTCTTTACAGGTGGCAGCCTGGCAACTCCTGCAGAAAGGCCAGCAGTGCCCCCCTCACACCAGGCCACCAACAAAGCTGTGGCCCCTCATTCCCTCCCACCAGCTCAGCCCCGAGACTGCTGACGGGGCAGAGAATATGGAGTCAGGCACAGCTTCAGGGGCTATTGCTGCCTGGAGCGCTGTTTATATTGACCTCAACCAGGCACACCTGGGGAGGGCCGGCCGGCAGGGTAAGGCTGCCCAGGTCAGCTAATCCACAACCCTCAGGGAATCACATTGTTGAAAATGGACCTCGCTAAGGCAGAATAGAAGCCAAGGAAAATAAGGACACAATGCCATTTGCAGCACCGTAGAATGAGTCTAGAGGTAATCACGTGACTTGTAGTAAGTCAGAAAGTGAGAGACACATATCATATCATATCACTTATAGGTGTTACCTAAAAATGGATAGCAGGGCAGATATTTCCACGGAGAAGGGCAATCACAGATTCATTAAACAAACTTATGGTTCACCAATGGAAAGTTGTGAGGATTGGTTTCATTACGATATCGGGGTTAACAGACATATACAAACACAGGTGACATATATAATCACCAAAGACCTACGGAATACCAAGAGAAGACTACTCAACATTCTGTCATAACGTCCCTGGGGAAAGGATCCCAGGAAGAACAGACATCTGTATATGTGTAAAAGAACCACATCTTCGACACCTACAATAAGCCAAACATTGTAATCAAACTTGCTGTAATAAAAAATAAAAATTTAAATTAAAAATACGAACAAGAAGTAGGGAGAGAAACTTGAGGGGCTTTCTCCTGGCACATTCCAAGGTAAATTCCAATCTAGAACACGACTTCCATTGAGGCTCTGCTGCCCTAGTAACCAGATTTGGTAAGGGAGAACTGCTGCCACCTTGTGGCCGTTTCACACAACAGCAGCTTTAATCCCAGCGCTAATGGTCAGTTGATATTCAAAATCATTGCAGGCCTGTAAATGACACCTACAATGAAAACAAATCCTGGAGTCACATATCGACCAAAAAATTCAAAGGACGTCCATATTTCAAAACGACCGTTTCAAAAGGCATATGTTATGCACATTAGTGTTCTGCTTCTTTGTCTTTCTTTCTTTTTTGGTTAAAAAGACGGGAATGGAAAAAGGCATCCCTCAGACTGGGCGAAAATCGTTGCAAACGAATCAATGGACAAAGGTTTAATCTCCAATATATATAAACAGCTCATGCAGCTTAATATTAAAAAAACAAAGAACCCAATACAAAAATGGGCAGAAGTTCTAAAGAGACGTTTCTTCAAAGAAGACACAGAGATGGCCAAGACGCACATGAAAAGCTGCTCAAGAGCACTAATTATTAGAGAAATGCAAATCAAAACTACAATGAGGTATCACCTCACACCTGTTAGGATCGGCATCATCAGAAAATCTACAAACAACAAATTCTGGGGAGGGTGTGGACAAAAGGAGCCCTCTTCCACTATTGGTGGGAATGTAAATTGATACCGTCACTATGGAGAACAGTATGGAGTTTCCTTTAAAAAACTAGAAAGAGAATTACCATCCGATCCAGCAATCCCACTTCTGGGCATATACCCAGAGAAAACCATAAATCAAAAAGGCACATTCACCACAATGTTCATTGCAGCACTATTTAAAATAGCCAGGTAATGGAAGCAACCTAAATGCCCACAGACAGATGAATGGATAAAATTGGGGTACATATATAAAATGGAATATTACTCGGCCATAAAAAGGAAGGAAACTGGGTCATTTGTAGATACATCGATGGATCTAGAGACTGTCATATAGAATGAAGTAAGTCAGAAAGAGGAAAACAAATATTGTATATTAATGCATATATGTGGAACCTAAAAGATGGTACAGATGAACTGGTTTGCAGGGAAGAAATAGAGACAAAGTGGTAGAGAACAAACATAAGGACACCAAGTTTGGGAAGCCATGGGGTGGTGGGGGTGGGATGAGTTGGGAGATTGGGATTGACCTGTATACATGTATAAGCATAAAATACATAACTGATAATAACCTGCTGTATAAAAAAGTAAATAAAATTAAATTTCAAAATTTTGAAAAATAAAATTTAAAAATAAAACAGGAAAAAGTTCTTCCCTTCACACACATGTATTTATAGGGATGAATTATTTCCATGCTTATATCTATAAATACATAAAGGAGGAATAAAATCTAACTTGAACCATAAACGAAAAAAAACCTGAACCCACCAGTTATACAGAGGAAAACCTTATCAGGGCACTTGCTCCAGCGGTAAACAATTCTGAAATTGGTCAGAGGTGTGGAATCATCTCCCATCCAGCTAGCACCCACCCCCCACGCAAGGAGCGTCCTCATTGCAAAGCTGGGAGACCGTGCCGAGGCATTTCTGAATAAAGGTGAGCTGAGCACCAGGCCAGCTGCTGCTGAACTGTTCCCACCCTTCGCAGGTAAAACACCTGAATATGTACAAGGGCTTGAAAGCCTAGAGGAAGGGCCGTGGAGCCACACTAGCGACAGCACGCAGGCCAACTTAGTGCCTGCAGGCCAGCCAGGGTGGTCCTGGCCCCGTGTACTCTTCCGGAAGCTTTCCATTGTCCTGCCTGTGATACCCCTCCTGTCCCGGCCCCCACTGCTTTTTTCCTTCCTCACCTCTGTCCGGAGAGAAATTCCAGCGGAAGGTATGGGTGACACATCCTCTTCTTTACAGGTGGCAGCCTGGCAACTCCTGCAGAAAGGCCAGCAGTGCCCCCCTCACACCGGGCCACCAACAAAGCTGTGGCCCCTCATTCCCTCCCACCAGCTCAGCCCCGAGACTGCTGACGGGGCAGAGAATATGGAGTCAGGCACAGCTTCAGGGGCTATTGCTGCCTGGAGCGCTGTTTATATTGACCTCAACCAGGCACACCTGGGGAGGGCCGGCCGGCAGGGTAAGGCTGCCCAGGTCAGCTAATCCACAACCCTCAGGGAATCACATTGTTGAAAATGGACCTCGCTAAGGCAGAATAGAAGCCAAGGAAAATAAGGACACAATGCCATTTGCAGCACCGTAGAATGAGTCTAGAGGTAATCACGTGACTTGTAGTAAGTCAGAAAGTGAAAGACACATATCATATCATATCACTTATAGGTGTTACCTAAAAATGGATAGCAGGGCAGATATTTCCACGGAGAAGGGCAATCACAGATTCATTAAACAAACTTATGGTTCACCAATGGAAAGGTGTGAGGATTGGTTTCATTACGATATCGGGGTTAACAGACATATACAAACACAGGTGACATATATAATCACCAAAGACCTACGGAATACCAAGAGAAGACTACTCAACATTCTGTCATAACGTCCCTGGGGAAAGGATCCCAGGAAGAACAGACATCTGTATATGTGTAAAAGAACCACATCTTCGACACCTACAATAAGCCAAACATTGTAATCAAACTTGCTGTAATAAAAAATAAAAATTTAAATTAAAAATACGAACAAGAAGTAGGGAGACAAACTTGAGGGGCTTTCTCCTGGCACATTCCATTCTAAATTCCAATCTAGAACACGACTTCCATTGAGGCTCTGCTGCCCTAGTAACCAGATTTGGTAAGGGAGAACTGCTGCCACCTTGTGGCCGTTTCACACAACAGCAGCTTTAATCCCAGCGCTAATGGTCAGTTGATATTCAAAATCATTGCAGGCCTGTAAATGACACCTGCCCTGAAAACAAATCCTGGAGTCACATATCGACCAAAAAATTCAAAGGACGTCCATATTTCAAAACGACCGTTTCAAAAGGCATATTTTATGCACATTAGTGTTCTGCTTCTTTGTCTTTCTTTCTTTTTTGGTTAAAAAGACGGGAATGGAAAAAGGCATCCCTCAGACTGGGCGAAAATCGTTGCAAACGAATCAATGGACAAAGGTTTAATCTCCAATATATATAAACAGCTCATGCAGCTTAATATTAAAAAAACAAACAACCCAATACAAAAATGGGCAGAAGTTCTAAAGAGACGTTTCTTCAAAGAAGACACAGAGATGGCCAAGACGCACATGAAAAGCTGCTCAAGAGCACTAATTATTAGAGAAATGCAAATCAAAACTACAATGAGGTATCACCTCACACCTGTTAGGATCGGCATCATCACAAAATCTACAAACAACAAATTCTGGGGAGGGTGTGGACAAAAGGAGCCCTCTTCCACTATTGGTGGGAATGTAAATTGATACCGTCACTATGGAGAACACTATGGAGTTTCCCTTAAAAAACTAGAAATAGAATTACCATCTGATCCAGCAATCCCACTTCTGGGCATATACCCAGAGAAAACCATAAATCAAAAAGGCACATTCACCACAATGTTCATTGCAGCACTATTTAAAATAGCCAGGTAATGGAAGCAACCTAAATGCCCACAGACAGATGAATGGATAAAGATGGGGTACATATATAAAATGGAATATTACTCGGCCATAAAAAGGAATGAAACTGGGTCATTTGTAGAGACATCGATGGATCTAGAGACTGTCATATAGAATGAAGTAAGTCAGAAAGAGGAAAACAAATATTGTATATTAATGCATATATGTGGAACCTAAAAGATGGTACAGATGAACTGGTTTGCAGGGAAGAAATAGAGACACAGAGGTAGAGAACAAACGTATGGACACCAAGAGTGGGAAGCCATGGGGTGGTGGTGGTGGGATGAGTTGGGAGATTGGGATTGACCTGTATACATGTATATGCATAAAATACATAACTGATAATAACCTGCTGTATAAAAAAGTAAATAAAATTAAATTCCATATTTTAAAAAATAAAATTTAAAAATAAAACAGAAAAAATTTCTTCCCTTCACACACATGTATTTATAGGAATGAATTATTTCCATGCTTATATCTATAAATACATAAAAGAGGAATAAAATCTAAATTGAACCATAAACGAAAAAAACCCTGAACCCACCAGTTATACAGAGGAAAACCCTATCAGGGCACTTGCTCCAGCGGTAAACAATTCTGAAATTGGTCAGAGGTGTGGAATCATCTCCCATCCAGCTAGCACCCACCCCCCACGCAAGGAGCGTCCTCATTGCAAAGCTGGGAGACCGTGCCGAGGCATCTCTGAATAAAGGTGAGCTGAGCCCCAGGCCAGCTGCTGCTGAACTGTTCCCACCCTTCCCAGGTAAAACACCTGAATATGTACAAGGGCTTGAAAGCCTAGAGGAAGGGCCGTGGAGCCACACTAGCGACAGCACGCAGGCCAACTTGGTGCCTGCAGGCCAGCCAGGGTGGTCCTGGACCCGGGTACTCTTCCGGAAGCTTTCCATTGTCCTGCCTGTGATACCCCTCCTGTCCCGGCCCCCACTGCTTTTTTCCTTCCTCACCTCTGTCCGGAGAGAAATTCCAGCAGAAGGTATGGTTGACACATCCTCTTCTTTACAGGTGGCAGCCTGGCAACTCCTGCAGAAAGGCCAGCAGTGCCCCACTCACACCGGGCCACCAACAAAGCTGTGGCCCCTCATTCCCTCCCACCAGCTCAGCCCCGAGACTGCTGACGGGGCAGAGAATATGGAGTCAGGCACAGCTTCAGGGGCTATTGCTGCCTGGAGCGCTGTTTATATTGACCTCAACCAGGCACACCTGGGGAGGGCCGGCCGGCAGGGTAAGGCTGCCCAGGTCAGCTAATCCACAACCCTCAGGGAATCACATTGTTGAAAATGGACCTCGCTAAGGCAGAATAGAAGCCAAGGAAAATAAGGACACAATGCCATTTGCAGCACTGTAGATGAGTCTAGACGTAATCACGTGACTTGTAGTAAGTCAAAAAGTGAAAGACACATATCATAACATATCACTTATAGGTGTTACCTAAAAGTGGATACCAGGGCAGATATTTCCACGGAGAAGGGCAATCACAGTTTCATTAAACACACTTATGGTTCACCAATGGAAAGGTGTGAGGATTGGTTTCATTACGATATCGGGGTTAACAGACATATACAAACACAGGTGACATATATAATCACCAAAGACCTACGGAATACCAAGAGAAGACTACTCAACATTCTGTCATAACGTCCCTGGGAAAAGGATCCCAGGAAGAACAGACATCTGTATATGTGTAAAAGAACCACATCTTCGACACCTACAATAAGCCAAACATTGTAATCAAACTTGCTGTAATAAAAAATAAAAATTTAAATTAAAAATAGGAACAAGAAGTAGGGAGCCAAACTTGAGGGGCTTTCTCCTGGCACATTCCATTCTAAATTCCAATTTAGAGCACGAATTCCATTGAGGCTCTGTTGCACTAGTAACCAGATTTGGTAAGGGAGAACAGCTGCCACCTTGTGGCCGTTTCACACAACAGCAGCTTTAATCCCAGCGCTAATGGTCAGTTGATATTCAAAATCATTGCAGGCCTGTAAATGACACCTGCCCTGAAAACAAATCCTGGGGTCACATATCGACCAAAAAATTCAAAGGACGTCCATATTTCAAAACGACCATTTCAAAAGGCATATTTTATGCACATTAGTGTTCTGCTTCTTTGTCTTTCTTTCTTTTTAGGTTAAAAAGACGGGAATGGCCAAAGGCATCCCTCAGACTGGGTGAAAATCGTTGCAAACGAATCAATGGACAAAGGTTTAATCTCCAATATATATAAACAGCTCATGCAGCTTAATATTAAAAAAACAAACAACCCAATACAAAAATGGGCAGAAGTTCTAAAGAGACGTTTCTTCAAAGAAGACACAGAGATGGCCAAGACGCACATGAAAAGCTGCTCAAGAGCACTAATTATTAGAGAAATGCAAATCAAAACTACAATGAGGTATCACCTCACACCTGTTAGAATCGGCATCATCTGAAAATCTACAAACAACAAATTCTGGAGAGGGTGTGGAGAAAAGGAGCCCTCTTCTACTATTTGTGGGAATGTAAATTGATACAGTCACTATGGAGAACACTATGGAGTTTCCCTTAAAAAACTAGAAATAGAATTACCATCTGATCCAGCAATCCCACTTCTGGGCATATACCCAGAGAAAACCATAAATCAAAAAGGCACATTCACCACAATGTTCATTGCAGCACTATTTAAAATAGCCAGGTAATGGAAGCAACCTAAATGCCCACAGACAGATGAATGGATAAAGATGGGGTACATATATAAAATGGAATATTACTCGGCCATAAAAAGGAATGAAACTGGGTCATTTGTAGAGATATCGATGGATCTAGAGACTGTCATATAGAATGAAGTAAGTCAGAAAGAGGAAAACAAATATTGTATATTAATGCATATATGTGGAACCTAAAAGATGGTACAGATGAACTGGTTTGCAGGGAAGAAATAGAGACACAGTGGTAGAGAACAAACGTATGGACACAAAGTTTGGGAAGCCATGGGGTGGTGGTGGTGGGATGAGTTGGGAGATTGGGATTGACCTGTATACATGTATATGCATAAAATACATAACTGATAATAACCTGCTGTATAAAAAAGTAAATAAAATTAAATTTCAAAATTTTGAAAAATAAAATTTAAAAATAAAACAGGAAAATGTTCTTCCCTTCACACACATGTATTTATAGGGATGAATTATTTCCATGCTTATATCTATAAATACATAAAGGAGGAATAAAATCTAACTTGAACCATAAACGAAAAAAAACCTGAACCCACCAGTTATACAGAGGAAAACCCTATCAGGGCACTTGCTCCAGCGGTAAACAATTCTGAAATTGGTCAGAGGTGTGGAATCATCTCCCATCCAGCTAGCACCCACCCCCCACGCAAGGAGCGTCCTCATTGCAAAGCTGGGAGACCGTGCCGAGGCATCTCTGAATAAAGGTGAGCTGAGCCCCAGGCCACCTGCTGCTGAACTGTTCCCACCCTTCCCAGGTAAAACACCTGAATATGTACAAGGGCTTGAAAGCCTAGAGGAAGGGCCGTGGAGCCACACTAGCGACAGCACGCAGGCCAACTTGGTGCCTGCAGGCCAGCCAGGGTGGTCCTGGCCCCGGGTATTCTTCGGGAAGCTTTCCATTGTCCTGCCTGTGATACCCCTCCTGTCCCGGCCCCCACTGCTTTTTTCCTTCCTCACCTCTGTCCAGAGAGAAATTCCAGCGAAAGGTATGGGTGACACATCCTCTTCTTTACAGGTGGCAGCCTGGCAACTCCTGCAGAAAGGCCAGCAGTGCCCCCCTCACACCAGGCCACCAACAAAGCTGTGGCCCCTCATTCCCTCCCACCAGCTCAGCCCCGAGACTGCTGACGGGGCAGAGAATATGGAGTCAGGCACAGCTTCAGGGGCTATTGCTGCCTGGAGCGCTGTTTATATTGACCTCAACCAGGCACACCTGGGGAGGGCCGGCCGGCAGGGTAAGGCTGCCCAGGTCAGCTAATCCACAACCCTCAGGGAATCACATTGTTGAAAATGGACCTCGCTAAGGCAGAATAGAAGCCAAGGAAAATAAGGACACAATGCCATTTGCAGCACCGTAGAATGAGTCTAGAGGTAATCACGTGACTTGTAGTAAGTCAGAAAGTGAGAGACACATATCATATCATATCACTTATAGGTGTTACCTAAAAATGGATAGCAGGGCAGATATTTCCACGGAGAAGGGCAATCACAGATTCATTAAACAAACTTATGGTTCACCAATGGAAAGTTGTGAGGATTGGTTTCATTACGATATCGGGGTTAACAGACATATACAAACACAGGTGACATATATAATCACCAAAGACCTACGGAATACCAAGAGAAGACTACTCAACATTCTGTCATAACGTCCCTGGGGAAAGGATCCCAGGAAGAACAGACATCTGTATATGTGTAAAAGAACCACATCTTCGACACCTACAATAAGCCAAACATTGTAATCAAACTTGCTGTAATAAAAAATAAAAATTTAAATTAAAAATACGAACAAGAAGTAGGGAGAGAAACTTGAGGGGCTTTCTCCTGGCACATTCCAAGGTAAATTCCAATCTAGAACACGACTTCCATTGAGGCTCTGCTGCCCTAGTAACCAGATTTGGTAAGGGAGAACTGCTGCCACCTTGTGGCCGTTTCACACAACAGCAGCTTTAATCCCAGCGCTAATGGTCAGTTGATATTCAAAATCATTGCAGGCCTGTAAATGACACCTACAATGAAAACAAATCCTGGAGTCACATATCGACCAAAAAATTCAAAGGACGTCCATATTTCAAAACGACCGTTTCAAAAGGCATATGTTATGCACATTAGTGTTCTGCTTCTTTGTCTTTCTTTCTTTTTTGGTTAAAAAGACGGGAATGGAAAAAGGCATCCCTCAGACTGGGCGAAAATCGTTGCAAACGAATCAATGGACAAAGGTTTAATCTCCAATATATATAAACAGCTCATGCAGCTTAATATTAAAAAAACAAAGAACCCAATACAAAAATGGGCAGAAGTTCTAAAGAGACGTTTCTTCAAAGAAGACACAGAGATGGCCAAGACGCACATGAAAAGCTGCTCAAGAGCACTAATTATTAGAGAAATGCAAATCAAAACTACAATGAGGTATCACCTCACACCTGTTAGGATCGGCATCATCAGAAAATCTACAAACAACAAATTCTGGGGAGGGTGTGGACAAAAGGAGCCCTCTTCCACTATTGGTGGGAATGTAAATTGATACCGTCACTATGGAGAACAGTATGGAGTTTCCTTTAAAAAACTAGAAAGAGAATTACCATCCGATCCAGCAATCCCACTTCTGGGCCTATACCCAGAGAAAACCATAAATCAAAAAGGCACATTCACCACAATGTTCATTGCAGCACTATTTAAAATAGCCAGGTAATGGAAGCAACCTAAATGCCCACAGACAGATGAATGGATAAAATTGGGGTACATATATAAAATGGAATATTACTCGGCCATAAAAAGGAAGGAAACTGGGTCATTTGTAGATACATCGATGGATCTAGAGACTGTCATATAGAATGAAGTAAGTCAGAAAGAGGAAAACAAATATTGTATATTAATGCATATATGTGGAACCTAAAAGATGGTACAGATGAACTGGTTTGCAGGGAAGAAATAGAGACAAAGTGGTAGAGAACAAACATAAGGACACCAAGTTTGGGAAGCCATGGGGTGGTGGGGGTGGGATGAGTTGGGAGATTGGGATTGACCTGTATACATGTATAAGCATAAAATACATAACTGATAATAACCTGCTGTATAAAAAAGTAAATAAAATTAAATTTCAAAATTTTGAAAAATAAAATTTAAAAATAAAACAGGAAAAAGTTCTTCCCTTCACACACATGTATTTATAGGGATGAATTATTTCCATGCTTATATCTATAAATACATAAAGGAGGAATAAAATCTAACTTGAACCATAAACGAAAAAAAACCTGAACCCACCAGTTATACAGAGGAAAACCTTATCAGGGCACTTGCTCCAGCGGTAAACAATTCTGAAATTGGTCAGAGGTGTGGAATCATCTCCCATCCAGCTAGCACCCACCCCCCACGCAAGGAGCGTCCTCATTGCAAAGCTGGGAGACCGTGCCGAGGCATTTCTGAATAAAGGTGAGCTGAGCACCAGGCCAGCTGCTGCTGAACTGTTCCCACCCTTCGCAGGTAAAACACCTGAATATGTACAAGGGCTTGAAAGCCTAGAGGAAGGGCCGTGGAGCCACACTAGCGACAGCACGCAGGCCAACTTAGTGCCTGCAGGCCAGCCAGGGTGGTCCTGGCCCCGTGTACTCTTCCGGAAGCTTTCCATTGTCCTGCCTGTGATACCCCTCCTGTCCCGGCCCCCACTGCTTTTTTCCTTCCTCACCTCTGTCCGGAGAGAAATTCCAGCGGAAGGTATGGGTGACACATCCTCTTCTTTACAGGTGGCAGCCTGGCAACTCCTGCAGAAAGGCCAGCAGTGCCCCCCTCACACCGGGCCACCAACAAAGCTGTGGCCCCTCATTCCCTCCCACCAGCTCAGCCCCGAGACTGCTGACGGGGCAGAGAATATGGAGTCAGGCACAGCTTCAGGGGCTATTGCTGCCTGGAGCGCTGTTTATATTGACCTCAACCAGGCACACCTGGGGAGGGCCGGCCGGCAGGGTAAGGCTGCCCAGGTCAGCTAATCCACAACCCTCAGGGAATCACATTGTTGAAAATGGACCTCGCTAAGGCAGAATAGAAGCCAAGGAAAATAAGGACACAATGCCATTTGCAGCACCGTAGAATGAGTCTAGAGGTAATCACGTGACTTGTAGTAAGTCAGAAAGTGAAAGACACATATCATATCATATCACTTATAGGTGTTACCTAAAAATGGATAGCAGGGCAGATATTTCCACGGAGAAGGGCAATCACAGATTCATTAAACAAACTTATGGTTCACCAATGGAAAGGTGTGAGGATTGGTTTCATTACGATATCGGGGTTAACAGACATATACAAACACAGGTGACATATATAATCACCAAAGACCTACGGAATACCAAGAGAAGACTACTCAACATTCTGTCATAACGTCCCTGGGGAAAGGATCCCAGGAAGAACAGACATCTGTATATGTGTAAAAGAACCACATCTTCGACACCTACAATAAGCCAAACATTGTAATCAAACTTGCTGTAATAAAAAATAAAAATTTAAATTAAAAATACGAACAAGAAGTAGGGAGACAAACTTGAGGGGCTTTCTCCTGGCACATTCCATTCTAAATTCCAATCTAGAACACGACTTCCATTGAGGCTCTGCTGCCCTAGTAACCAGATTTGGTAAGGGAGAACTGCTGCCACCTTGTGGCCGTTTCACACAACAGCAGCTTTAATCCCAGCGCTAATGGTCAGTTGATATTCAAAATCATTGCAGGCCTGTAAATGACACCTGCCCTGAAAACAAATCCTGGAGTCACATATCGACCAAAAAATTCAAAGGACGTCCATATTTCAAAACGACCGTTTCAAAAGGCATATTTTATGCACATTAGTGTTCTGCTTCTTTGTCTTTCTTTCTTTTTTGGTTAAAAAGACGGGAATGGAAAAAGGCATCCCTCAGACTGGGCGAAAATCGTTGCAAACGAATCAATGGACAAAGGTTTAATCTCCAATATATATAAACAGCTCATGCAGCTTAATATTAAAAAAACAAACAACCCAATACAAAAATGGGCAGAAGTTCTAAAGAGACGTTTCTTCAAAGAAGACACAGAGATGGCCAAGACGCACATGAAAAGCTGCTCAAGAGCACTAATTATTAGAGAAATGCAAATCAAAACTACAATGAGGTATCACCTCACACCTGTTAGGATCGGCATCATCACAAAATCTACAAACAACAAATTCTGGGGAGGGTGTGGACAAAAGGAGCCCTCTTCCACTATTGGTGGGAATGTAAATTGATACCGTCACTATGGAGAACACTATGGAGTTTCCCTTAAAAAACTAGAAATAGAATTACCATCTGATCCAGCAATCCCACTTCTGGGCATATACCCAGAGAAAACCATAAATCAAAAAGGCACATTCACCACAATGTTCATTGCAGCACTATTTAAAATAGCCAGGTAATGGAAGCAACCTAAATGCCCACAGACAGATGAATGGATAAAGATGGGGTACATATATAAAATGGAATATTACTCGGCCATAAAAAGGAATGAAACTGGGTCATTTGTAGAGACATCGATGGATCTAGAGACTGTCATATAGAATGAAGTAAGTCAGAAAGAGGAAAACAAATATTGTATATTAATGCATATATGTGGAACCTAAAAGATGGTACAGATGAACTGGTTTGCAGGGAAGAAATAGAGACACAGAGGTAGAGAACAAACGTATGGACACCAAGAGTGGGAAGCCATGGGGTGGTGGTGGTGGGATGAGTTGGGAGATTGGGATTGACCTGTATACATGTATATGCATAAAATACATAACTGATAATAACCTGCTGTATAAAAAAGTAAATAAAATTAAATTCCATATTTTAAAAAATAAAATTTAAAAATAAAACAGAAAAAATTTCTTCCCTTCACACACATGTATTTATAGGAATGAATTATTTCCATGCTTATATCTATAAATACATAAAAGAGGAATAAAATCTAAATTGAACCATAAACGAAAAAAACCCTGAACCCACCAGTTATACAGAGGAAAACCCTATCAGGGCACTTGCTCCAGCGGTAAACAATTCTGAAATTGGTCAGAGGTGTGGAATCATCTCCCATCCAGCTAGCACCCACCCCCCACGCAAGGAGCGTCCTCATTGCAAAGCTGGGAGACCGTGCCGAGGCATCTCTGAATAAAGGTGAGCTGAGCCCCAGGCCAGCTGCTGCTGAACTGTTCCCACCCTTCCCAGGTAAAACACCTGAATATGTACAAGGGCTTGAAAGCCTAGAGGAAGGGCCGTGGAGCCACACTAGCGACAGCACGCAGGCCAACTTGGTGCCTGCAGGCCAGCCAGGGTGGTCCTGGACCCGGGTACTCTTCCGGAAGCTTTCCATTGTCCTGCCTGTGATACCCCTCCTGTCCCGGCCCCCACTGCTTTTTTCCTTCCTCACCTCTGTCCGGAGAGAAATTCCAGCAGAAGGTATGGTTGACACATCCTCTTCTTTACAGGTGGCAGCCTGGCAACTCCTGCAGAAAGGCCAGCAGTGCCCCACTCACACCGGGCCACCAACAAAGCTGTGGCCCCTCATTCCCTCCCACCAGCTCAGCCCCGAGACTGCTGACGGGGCAGAGAATATGGAGTCAGGCACAGCTTCAGGGGCTATTGCTGCCTGGAGCGCTGTTTATATTGACCTCAACCAGGCACACCTGGGGAGGGCCGGCCGGCAGGGTAAGGCTGCCCAGGTCAGCTAATCCACAACCCTCAGGGAATCACATTGTTGAAAATGGACCTCGCTAAGGCAGAATAGAAGCCAAGGAAAATAAGGACACAATGCCATTTGCAGCACTGTAGATGAGTCTAGACGTAATCACGTGACTTGTAGTAAGTCAAAAAGTGAAAGACACATATCATAACATATCACTTATAGGTGTTACCTAAAAGTGGATACCAGGGCAGATATTTCCACGGAGAAGGGCAATCACAGTTTCATTAAACACACTTATGGTTCACCAATGGAAAGGTGTGAGGATTGGTTTCATTACGATATCGGGGTTAACAGACATATACAAACACAGGTGACATATATAATCACCAAAGACCTACGGAATACCAAGAGAAGACTACTCAACATTCTGTCATAACGTCCCTGGGAAAAGGATCCCAGGAAGAACAGACATCTGTATATGTGTAAAAGAACCACATCTTCGACACCTACAATAAGCCAAACATTGTAATCAAACTTGCTGTAATAAAAAATAAAAATTTAAATTAAAAATAGGAACAAGAAGTAGGGAGCCAAACTTGAGGGGCTTTCTCCTGGCACATTCCATTCTAAATTCCAATTTAGAGCACGAATTCCATTGAGGCTCTGTTGCACTAGTAACCAGATTTGGTAAGGGAGAACAGCTGCCACCTTGTGGCCGTTTCACACAACAGCAGCTTTAATCCCAGCGCTAATGGTCAGTTGATATTCAAAATCATTGCAGGCCTGTAAATGACACCTGCCCTGAAAACAAATCCTGGGGTCACATATCGACCAAAAAATTCAAAGGACGTCCATATTTCAAAACGACCATTTCAAAAGGCATATTTTATGCACATTAGTGTTCTGCTTCTTTGTCTTTCTTTCTTTTTAGGTTAAAAAGACGGGAATGGCCAAAGGCATCCCTCAGACTGGGTGAAAATCGTTGCAAACGAATCAATGGACAAAGGTTTAATCTCCAATATATATAAACAGCTCATGCAGCTTAATATTAAAAAAACAAACAACCCAATACAAAAATGGGCAGAAGTTCTAAAGAGACGTTTCTTCAAAGAAGACACAGAGATGGCCAAGACGCACATGAAAAGCTGCTCAAGAGCACTAATTATTAGAGAAATGCAAATCAAAACTACAATGAGGTATCACCTCACACCTGTTAGAATCGGCATCATCTGAAAATCTACAAACAACAAATTCTGGAGAGGGTGTGGAGAAAAGGAGCCCTCTTCTACTATTTGTGGGAATGTAAATTGATACAGTCACTATGGAGAACACTATGGAGTTTCCCTTAAAAAACTAGAAATAGAATTACCATCTGATCCAGCAATCCCACTTCTGGGCATATACCCAGAGAAAACCATAAATCAAAAAGGCACATTCACCACAATGTTCATTGCAGCACTATTTAAAATAGCCAGGTAATGGAAGCAACCTAAATGCCCACAGACAGATGAATGGATAAAGATGGGGTACATATATAAAATGGAATATTACTCGGCCATAAAAAGGAATGAAACTGGGTCATTTGTAGAGACATCGATGGATCTAGAGACTGTCATATAGAATGAAGTAAGTCAGAAAGAGGAAAACAAATATTGTATATTAATGCATATATGTGGAACCTAAAAGATGGTACAGATGAACTGGTTTGCAGGGAAGAAATAGAGACACAGAGGTAGAGAACAAACGTATGGACACCAAGTGTGGGAAGCCATGGGGTGGTGGTGGTGGGATGAGTTGGGAGATTGGGATTGACCTGTATACATGTATATGCATAAAATACATAACTGATAATAACCTGCTGTATAAAAAAGTAAATAAAATTAAATTCCATATTTTAAAAAATAAAATTTAAAAATAAAACAGAAAAAAGTTCTTCCCATGACACACATGTATGTATAGGAATGAATTATTTCCATGCTTATCTCTATAAATACATAAAAGAGGAATAAAATCTAACTTGTACCATAAACGAAAAAAACCCTGAACCCACCAGTTTTACAGAGGAAAACCCTATCAGGGCACTTGCTCCAGCGGTAAACAATTCTGAAATTGGTCAGAGGTGTGGAATCATCTCCCATCCAGCTAGCACCCACGCCCCACGCAAGGAGCGTCCTCATTGCAAAGCTGGGAGACCGTGCCGAGGCATCTCTGAATAAAGGTGAGCTGAGCCCCAGGCCAGCTGCTCCTGAACTGTTCCCACCCTTCCCAGGTAAAACACCTGAATATGTACAAGAGCTTGAAAGCCTAGAGGAAGGGCCGTGGAGCCACACTAGCGACAGCACGCAGGCCAACTTGGTGCCTGCAGGCCAGCCAGGGTGGTCCTGGACCCGGGTACTCTTCCGGAAGCTTTCCATTGTCCTGCCTGTGATACCCCTCCTGTCCCGGCCCCCACTGCTTTTTTCCTTCCTCACCTCTGTCCAGAGAGAAATTCCAGCGGAAGGTATGGGTGACACATCCTCTTCTTTACAGGTGGCAGCCTGGCAACTCCTGCAGAAAGGCCAGCAGTGCCCCCCTCACACCGAGCCACCAACAAAGCTGTGGCCCCTCATTCCCTCCCACCAGCTCAGCCCCGAGACTGCTGACGGGGCAGAGAATATGGAGTCAGGCACAGCTTCAGGGGCTATTGCTGCCTGGAGCGCTGTTTATATTGACCTCAACCAGGCACACCTGGGGAGGGCCGGCCGGCAGGGTAAGGCTGCCCAGGTCAGCTAATCCACAACCCTCAGGGAATCACATTGTTGAAAATGGACCTCGCTAAGGCAGAATAGAAGCCAAGGAAAATAAGGACACAATGCCATTTGCAGCACCGTAGAATGAGTCTAGAGGTAATCACGTGACTTGTAGTAAGTCAGAAAGTGAAAGACACATATCATATCATATCACTTATAGGTGTTACCTAAAAATGGATACCAGGGCAGATATTTCCACGGAGAAGGGCAATCACAGATTCATTAAACAAACTTATGGTTCACCAATGGAAAGGTGTGAGGATTGGTTTCATTACGATATCGGGGTTAACAGACATATACAAACACAGGTGACATATATAATCACCAAAGACCTACGGAATACCATGAGAAGACTACTCAACATTCTGTCATAACGTCCCTGGGAAAAGGATCCCAGGAAGAACAGACATCTGTATATGTGTAAAAGAACCACATCTTCGACACCTACAATAAGCCAAACATTGTAATCAAACTTGCTGTAATAAAAAATAAAAATTTAAATTAAAAATAGGAACAAGAAGTAGGGAGCCAAACTTGAGGGGCTTTCTCCTGGCACATTCCATTCTAAATTCCTATCTAGAACACGACTTCCATTGAGGCTCTGCTGCCCTAGTAACCAGATTTGGTAAGGGAGAACTGCTGCCACCTTGTGGCCGTTTCACACAACAGCAGCTTTAATCCCAGCGCTAATGGTCAGTTGATATTCAAAATCATTGCAGGCCTGTAAATGACACCTGCCCTGAAAACAAATCCTGGAGTCACATATCGACCAAAAAATTCAAAGGACGTCCATATTTCAAAACGACCGTTTCAAAAGGCATATTTTATGCACATTAGTGTTCTGCTTCTTTGTCTTTCTTTCTTTTTTGGTTAAAGATACGTGAATGGAAAAAGGCATCCCTCAGACTGGGCGAAAATCGTTGCAAAGGAATCAATGGACAAAGGTTTAATCTACAATATATATAAACAGCTCATGCAGCTTAATATTAAAAAAACAAACAACCCAATACAAAAATGGGCAGAAGTTCTAAAGAGACGTTTCTTCAAAGAAGACACAGAGATGGCCAAGACGCACATGAAAAGCTGCTCAACATCACTAATTATTAGAGAAATGCAAATCAAAACTACAATGAGGTATCACCTCACACCTCTTAGGATCGGCATCATCAGAATATCTACAAACAACAAATTCTGGGGAGGGTGTGGACAAAAGGAGCCCTCTTCCACTATTGGTGGGAATGTAAATTGATACCGTCACTATGGAGAACAGTATGGAGTTTCCTTTAAAAAACTAGAAATAGAATTACCATCCGATCCAGCAATCCCACTTCTGGGCATATACCCAGAGAAAACCATAAATCAAAAAGGCACATTCACCACAATGTTCATTGCAGCACTATTTAAAATAGCCAGGTAATGGAAGCAACCTAAATGCCCACAGACAGATGAATGGATAAAATTGGGGTACATATATAAAATGGAATATTACTCGGCCATAAAAAGGAATGAAACTGGGTCATTTGTAGAGACATCGATGGATCTAGAGACTGTCATATAGAATGAAGTAAGTCAGAAAGAGGAAAACAAATATTGTATATTAATGCATATATGTGGAACCTAAAAGATGGTACAGATGAACTGGTTTGCAGGGAAGAAATAGAGACACAGTGGTAGAGAACAAACGTAAGGACACCAAGTTTGGGAAGCCATGGGGTGGTGGTGGTGGGATGAGTTGGGAGATTTGGATTGACCTGTATACATGTATATGCATAAAATACATAACTGATAATAACCTGCTGTATAAAAAAGTAAATAAAATTAAATTTCAAAATTTTGAAAAATAAAATTTAAAAATAAAACAGGAAAATGTTCTTCCCTTCACACACATGTATTTATAGGGATGAATTATTTCCATGCTTATATCTATAAATACATAAAGGAGGAATAAAATCTAACTTGAACCATAAACGAAAAAAAACCTGAACCCACCAGTTATACAGAGGAAAACCCTATCAGGGCACTTGCTCCAGCGGTAAACAATTCTGAAATTGGTCAGAGGTGTGGAATCATCTCCCATCCAGCTAGCACCCACCCCCCACGCAAGGAGTGTCCTCATTGCAAAGCTGGGAGACCGTGCCGAGAAATCTCTGAATAAAGGTGAGCTGAGCCCCAGGCCAGCTGCTGCTGAACTGTTCCCAACCTTTGCAGGTAAAACACCTGAATATGTACAAGGGCTTGAAAGCCTAGAGGAAGGGCCGTGGAGCCACACTAGCGACAGCACGCAGGCCAACTTGGTGCCTGCAGGCCAGCCAGGGTGGTCCTGGCCCCGGGTACTCTTCCGGAAGCTTTCCATTGTCCTGCCTGTGATACCCCTCCTGTCCCGGCCCCCACTGCTTTTTTCCTTCCTCACCTCTGTCCGGAGAGAAATTCCAGCGGAAGGTATCGTTGACACATCCTCTTCTTTACAGGTGGCAGCCTGGCAACTCCTGCAGAAAGGCCAGCAGTGCCCCACTCACACCGGGCCACCGACAAAGCTGTGGCCCCTCATTCCCTCCCACCAGCTCAGCCCCGAGACTGCTGACGGGGCAGAGAATATGGAGTCAGGCACAGCTTCAGGGGCTATTGCTGCCTGGAGCGCTGTTTATATTGACCTCAACCAGGCACACCTGGGGAGGGCCGGCCGGCAGGGTAAGGCTGCCCAGGTCAGCTAATCCACAACCCTCAGGGAATCACATTGTTGAAAATGGACCTCGCTAAGGCAGAATAGAAGCCAAGGAAAATAAGGACACAATGCCATTTGCAGCACTGTAGATCAGTCTAGACGTAATCACGTGACTTGTAGTAAGTCAAAAAGTGAAAGACACATATCATATCATATCACTTATAGGTGTTACCTAAAAATGGATACCAGGGCAGATATTTCCACGGAGAAGGGCAATCACAGATTCATTAAACACACTTATGGTTCACCAGTGGAAATGTGTGAGGATTGGTTTCATTACGATATCGGGGTTAACAGACATATACAAACACAGGTGACATATATAATCACCAAAGACCTACGGAATACCATGAGAAGACTACTCAACATTCTGTCATAACGTCCCTGGGAAAAGGATCCCAGGAAGAACAGACATCTGTATATGTGTAAAAGAACCACATCTTCGACACCTACAATAAGCCAAACATTGTAATCAAACTTGCTGTAATAAAAAATAAAAATTTAAATTAAAAATACGAACAAGAAGTAGGGAGACAAACTTGAGGGGCTTTCTCCTGGCACATTCCATTCTAAATTCCAATCTAGAACACGACTTCCATTGAGGCTCTGCTGCCCTAGTAACCAGATTTGGTAAGGGAGAACTGCTGCCACCTTGTGGCCGTTTCACACAACAGCAGCTTTAATCCCAGCGCTAATGGTCAGTTGATATTCAAAATCATTGCAGGCCTGTAAATGACACCTGCCCTGAAAACAAATCCTGGAGTCACGTATCGACCAAAAAATTCAAAGGACGTCCATATTTCAAAACGACCGTTTCAAAAGGCATATTTTATGCACATTAGTGTTCTGCTTCTTTGTCTTTCTTTCTTTTTTGGTTAAAGATACGTGAATGGAAAAAGGCATCCCTCAGACTGGGCGAAAATCGTTGCAAAGGAATCAATGGACAAAGGTTTAATCTACAATATATATAAACAGCTCATGCAGCTTAATATTAAAAAAACAAACAACCCAATACAAAAATGGGCAGAAGTTCTAAAGAGACGTTTCTTCAAAGAAGACACAGAGATGGCCAAGACGCACATGAAAAGCTGCTCAACATCACTAATTATTAGAGAAATGCAAATCAAAACTACAATGAGGTATCACCTCACACCTCTTAGGATCGGCATCATCAGAATATCTACAAACAACAAATTCTGGGGAGGGTGTGGACAAAAGGAGCCCTCTTCCACTATTGGTGGGAATGTAAATTGATACCATCACTATGGAGAACAGTATGGAGTTTCCTTTAAAAAACTAGAAATAGAATTACCATCCGATCCAGCAATCCCACTTCTGGGCATATACCCAGAGAAAACCATAAATCAAAAAGGCACATTCACCACAATGTTCATTGCAGCACTATTTAAAATAGCCAGGTAATGGAAGCAACCTAAATGCCCACAGACAGATGAATGGATAAAATTGGGGTACATATATAAAATGGAATATTACTCGGCCATAAAAAGGAATGAAACTGGGTCATTTGTAGAGACATCGATGGATCTAGAGACTGTCATATAGAATGAAGTAAGTCAGAAAGAGGAAAACAAATATTGTATATTAATGCATATATGTGGAACCTAAAAGATGGTACAGATGAACTGGTTTGCAGGGAAGAAATAGAGACACAGTGGTAGAGAACAAACGTAAGGACACCAAGTTTGGGAAGCCATGGGGTGGTGGTGGTGGGATGAGTTGGGAGATTTGGATTGACCTGTATACATGTATATGCATAAAATACACAACTGATAATAACCTGCTGTATAAAAAAGTAAATAAAATTAAATTTCAAAATTTTGAAAAATAACATTTAAAAATAAAACAGGAAAATGTTCTTCCCTTCACACACATGTATTTATAGGGATGAATTATTTCCATGCTTATATCTATAAATACATAAAGGAGGAATAAAATCTAACTTGAACCATAAACGAAAAAAAACCTGAACCCACCAGTTATACAGAGGAAAACCCTATCAGGGCACTTGCTCCAGCGGTAAACAATTCTGAAATTGGTCAGAGGTGTGGAATCATCTCCCATCCAGCTAGCACCCACCCCCCACGCAAGGAGTGTCCTAATTGCAAAGCTGGGAGACCGTGCCGAGAAATCTCTGAATAAAGGTGAGCTGAGCCCCAGGCCAGCTGCTGCTGAACTGTTCCCACCCTTTGCAGGTAAAACACCTGAATATGTACAAGGGCTTGAAAGCCTAGAGGAAGGGCCGTGGAGCCACACTAGCGACAGCACGCAGGCCAACTTGGTGCCTGCAGGCCAGCCAGGGTGGTCCTGGACCCGGGTACTCTTCCGGAAGCTTTCCATTGTCCTGCCTGTGATACCCTTCCTGTCCCGGCCCCCACTGCTTTTTTCCTTCCTCACCTCTGTCCGGAGAGAAATTCCAGCGGAAGGTATGGTTGACACATCCTCTTCTTTACAGGTGGCAGCCTGGCAACTCCTGCAGAAAGGCCAGCAGTGCCCCACTCACACCGGGCCACCAACAAAGCTGTGGCCCCTCATTCCCTCCCACCAGCTCAGCCCCGAGACTGCTGACGGGGCAGAGAATATGGAGTCAGGCACAGCTTCAGGGGCTATTGCTGCCTGGAGCGCTGTTTATATTGACCTCAACCAGGCACACCTGGGGAGGGCCGGCCGGCAGGGTAAGGCTGCCCAGGTCAGCTAATCCACAACCCTCAGGGAATCACATTGTTGAAAATGGACCTCGCTAAGGCAGAATAGAAGCCAAGGAAAATAAGGACACAATGCCATTTGCAGCACTGTAGATGAGTCTAGACGTAATCACGTGACTTGTAGTAAGTCAAAAAGTGAAAGACACATATCATATCATATCACTTATAGGTGTTACCTAAAAATGGATACCAGGGCAGATATTTCCACGGAGAAGGGCAATCACAGATTCATTAAACACACTTATGGTTCACCAGTGGAAAGGTGTGAGGATTGGTTTCATTACGATATCGGGGTTAACAGACATATACAAACACAGGTGACATATATAATCACCAAAGACCTACGGAATACCAAGAGAAGACTACTCAACATTCTGTCATAACGTCCCTGGGAAAAGGATCCCAGGAAGAACAGACATCTGTATATGTGTAAAAGAACCACATCTTCGACACCTACAATAAGCCAAACATTGTAATCAAACTTGCTGTAATAAAAAATAAAAATTTAAATTAAAAATACGAACAAGAAGTAGGGAGACCAACTTGAGGGGCTTTCTCCTGGCACATTCCATTCTAAATTCCAATCTAGAACACGACTTCCATTGAGGCTCTGCTGCCCTAGTAACCAGATTTGGTAAGGGAGAACTGCTGCCACCTTGTGGCCGTTTCACACAACAGCAGCTTTAATCCCAGCGCTAATGGTCAGTTGATATTCAAAATCATTGCAGGCCTGTAAATGACACCTGCCCTGAAAACAAATCCTGGAGTCACATATCGACCAAAAAATTCAAAGGACGTCCATATTTCAAAACGACCGTTTCAAAAGGCATATTTTATGCACATTAGTGTTCTGCTTCTTTGTCTTTCTTTCTTTTTTGGTTAAAAAGACGGGAATGGAAAAAGGCATCCCTCAGACTGGGCGAAAATCGTTGCAAACGAATCAATGGACAAAGGTTTAATCTCCAATATATATAAACAGCTCATGCAGCTTAATATTAAAAAAACAAACAACCCAATACAAAAATGGGCAGAAGTTCTAAAGAGACGTTTCTTCAAAGAAGACACAGAGATGGCCAAGACGCACATGAAAAGCTGCTCAAGAGCACTAATTATTAGAGAAATGCAAATCAAAACTACAATGAGGTATCACCTCACACCTGTTAGGATCGGCATCATCAGAAAATCTACAAACAACAAATTCTGGGGAGGGTGTGGACAAAAGGAGCCCTCTTCCACTATTGGTGGGAATGTAAATTGATACCGTCACTATGGAGAACAGTATGGAGTTTCCTTTAAAAAACTAGAAATAGAATTACCATCCGATCCAGCAATCCCACTTCTGGGCATATACCCAGAGAAAACCATAAATCAAAAAGGCACATTCACCACAATGTTCATTGCAGCACTATTTAAAATAGCCAGGTAATGGAAGCAACCTAAATGCCCACAGACAGATGAATGGATAAAGATGTGGTACATATGTGAAATGGAATATTACTCGGCCATAAAAAGGAATGAAACTGGGTCATTTGTAGAGACATCGATGGATCTAGAGAGTGTCATATAGAATGAAGTAAGTCAGAAAGAGGAAATCAAATATTGTATATTAATGCATATATGTGGAACCTAAAAGATGGTACAGATGAACTGGTTTGCAGGGAAGAAATAGAGACACAGAGGTAGAGAACAAACGTATGGACACCAAGTGTGGGAAGCCATGGGGTGGTGGTGGTGGGATGAGTTGGGAGATTGGGATTGACCTGTATACATGTATATGCATAAAATACATAACTGATAATAACCTGCTGTATAAAAAAGTAAATAAAATTAAATTCCATATTTTAAAAAATAAAATTTAAAAATAAAACAGAAAAAAATTCTTCCCTTCACACACATGTATTTATAGGAATGAATTATTTCCATGCTTATATCTATAAATACATAAAAGAGGAATAAAATCTAACTTGAACCATAAACGAAAAAAACCCTGAACCCACCAGTTATACAGAGGAAAACCCTATCAGGGCACTTGCTCCAGCGGTAAACAATTCTGAAATTGGTCAGAGGTGTGGAATCATCTCCCATCCAGCTAGCACCCACCCCCCACGCAAGGAGCGTCCTCATTGCAAAGCTGGGAGACCGTGCCGAGAAATCTCTGAATAAAGGTGAGCTGAGCCCCAGGCCAGCTGCTGCTGAACTGTTCCCACCCTTCGCAGGTAAAACACCTGAATATGTACAAGGGCTTGAAAGCCTAGAGGAAGGGCCGTGGAGCCACACTAGCGACAGCACTCAGGCCAACTTGGTGCCTGCAGGCCAGCCAGGGTGGTCCTGGCCCCGGGTACACTTCCGGAAGCTTTCCATTGTCCTGCCTGTGATACCCCTCCTGTCCCGGCCCCCACTGCTTTTTTCCTTACTCACCTCTGTCCGGAGAGAAATTCCAGCGGAAGGTATGGTTGACACATCCTCTTCTTTACAGGTGGCAGCCTGGCAACTCCTGCAGAAAGGCCAGCAGTGCCCCACTCACACCGGGCCACCAACAAAGCTGTGGCCCCTCATTCCCTCCCACCAGCTCAGCCCCGAGACTGCTGACGGGGCAGAGAATATGGAGTCAGGCACAGCTTCAGGGGCTATTGCTGCCTGGAGCGCTGTTTATATTGACCTCAACCAGGCACACCTGGGGAGGACCGGCCGGCAGAGTAAGGCTGCCCAGGTCAGCTAATCCACAACCCTCAGGGAATCACATTGTTGAAAATGGACCTCGCTAAGGCAGAATAGAAGCCAAGGAAAATAAGGACACAATGCCATTTGCAGCACCGTAGATGAGTCTAGACGTAATCACGTGACTTGTAGTAAGTCAAAAAGTGAAAGACACATATCATATCATATCACTTATAGGTGTTACCTAAAAATGGATACCAGGGCAGATATTTCCACGGAGAAGGGCAATCACAGATTCATTAAACACACTTATGGTTCACCAGTGGAAAGGTGTGAGGATTGGTTTCATTACGATATCGGGGTTAACAGACATATACAAACACAGGTGACATATATAATCACCAAAGACCTACGGAATACCAAGAGAAGACTACTCAACATTCTGTCATAACGTCCCTGGGAAAAGGATCCCAGGAAGAACAGACATCTGTATATGTGTAAAAGAACCACATCTTCGACACCTACAATAAGCCAAACATTGTAATCAAACTTGCTGTAATAAAAAATAAAAATTTAAATTAAAAATAGGAACAAGAAGTAGGGAGACAAACTTGAGGGGCTTTCTCCTGGCACATTCCATTCTAAATTCCAATCTAGAACACGACTTCCATTGAGGCTCTGCTGCCCTTGTAACCAGATTTGGTAAGGGAGAACTGCTGCCACCTTGTGGCCGTTTCACACAACAGCAGCTTTAATCCCAGCGCTAATGGTCAGTTGATATTCAAAATCATTGCAGGCCTGTAAATGACACCTGCCCTGAAAACAAATCCTGGGGTCACGTATCGACCAAAAAATTCAAAGGACGTCCATATTTCAAAACGACCGTTTCAAAAGGCATATTTTATGCACATTAGTGTTCTGCTTCTTTGTCTTTCTTTCTTTTTTGGTTAAAAAGACGGGAATGGAAAAAGGCATCCCTCAGACTGGGCGAAAATCGTTGCAAACGAATCAATGGACAAAGGTTTAATCTCCAATATATATAAACAGCTCATGCAGCTTAATATTAAAAAAACAAACAACCCAATACAAAAATGGGCAGAAGTTCTAAAGAGACGTATCTTCAAAGAAGACACAGAGATGGCCAAGATGCACATGAAAAGCTGCTCAAGAGCACTAATTATTAGAGAAATGCAAATCAAAACTACAATGAGGTATCACCTCACACCTGATAGGATCGGCATCATCAGAAAATCTACAAACAACAAATTCTGCGGAGGGTGTGGACAAAAGGAGCCCTCTTTCACTATTGGTGGGAATGTAAATTGATACCGTCACTATGGAGAACAGTATGGAGTTTCCTTTAAAAAACTAGAAATAGAATTACCATCCGATCCAGCAATCCCACTTCTGGGCATATACCCAGAGAAAACCATAAATCAAAAAGGCACATTCACCACAATGTTCATTGCAGCACTATTTAAAATAGCCAGGTAATGGAAGCAACCTAAATGCCCACAGACAGATGAATGGATAAAGATGGGGTACATATATGAAATGGAATATTACTCGGCCATAAAAAGGAATGAAACTGGGTCATTTGTAGAGACATCGATGGATCTAGAGAGTGTCATATAGAATGAAGTAAGTCAGAAAGAGGAAATCAAATATTGTATATTAATGCATATATGTGGAACCTAAAAGATGGTACAGATGAACTGGTTTGCAGGGAAGAAATAGAGACACAGAGGTAGAGAACAAACGTATGGACACCAAGTGTGGGAAGCCATGGGGTGGTGGTGGTGGGATGAGTTGGGAGATTGGGATTGACCTGTATATATGTATATGCATAAAATACATAACTGATAATAACCTGCTGTATAAAAAAGTAAATAAAATTAAATTCCATAGTTTAAAAAATAAAATTTAAAAATAAAACAGAAAAAAGTTCTTCCCTTCACACACATGTATTTATAGGAATGAATTATTTCCATGCTTATATCTATAAATACATAAAAGAGGAATAAAATCTAACTTGAACCATAAACGAAAAAAACCCTGAACCCACCAGTTATACAGAGGAAAACCCTATCAGGGCACTTGCTCCAGCGGTAAACAATTCTGAAATTGGTCAGAGGTGTGGAAACATCTCCCATCCAGCTAGCACCCACCCCCTACACAAGGAGCGTCCTCATTGCAAAGCTGGGAGACCGTGCCGAGGCATCTCTGAATAAAGGTGAGCTGAGCCCCAGGCCAGCTGCTGCTGAACTGTTCCCACCCTTCCCAGGTAAAACACCTGAATATGTACAAGGGCTTGAAAGCCTAGAGGAAGGGCCGTGGAGCCACACTAGCGACAGCACGCAGGCCAACTTGGTGCCTGCAGGCCAGCCAGGGTGGTCCTGGACCCGGGTACTCTTCCGGAAGCTTTCCATTGTCCTGCCTGTGATACCCCTCCTGTCCCGGCCCCCACTGCTTTTTTCCTTCCTCACCTCTGTCCAGAGAGAAATTCCAGCGGAAGGTATGGGTGACACATCCTCTTCTTTACAGGTGGCAGCCTGGCAACTCCTGCAGAAAGGCCAGCAGTGCCCCACTCACACCGGGCCACCAACAAAGCTGTGGCCCCTCATTCCCTCCCACCAGCTCAGCCCCGAGACTGCTGACGGGGCAGAGAATATGGAGTCAGGCACAGCTTCAGGGGCTATTGCTGCCAGGAGCGCTGTTTATATTGACCTCAACCAGGCACAGCTGGGGAGGGCCGGCCGGCAGGGTAAGGCTGCCCAGGTCAGCTAATCCACAACCCTCAGGGAATCACATTGTTGAAAATGGACCTCGCTAAGGCAGAATAGAAGCCAAGGAAAATAAGGACACAATGCCATTTGCAGCACCGTAGAATGAGTCTAGAGGTAATCACGTGACTTGTAGTAAGTCAGAAAGTGAAAGACACATATCATATCATATCACTTATAGGTGTTACCTAAAAATGGATACCAGGGCAGATATTTCCACGGAGAAGGGCAATCACAGATTCATTAAACAAACTTATGGTTCACCAATGGAAAGGTGTGAGGATTGGTTTCATTACGATATCGGGGTTAACAGACATATACAAACACAGGTGACATATATAATCACCAAAGACCTACGGAATACCAAGAGAAGACTACTCAACATTCTGTCATAACGTCCCTGGGAAAAGGATCCCAGGAAGAACAGACATCTGTATATGTGTAAAAGAACCACATCTTCGACACCTACAATAAGCCAAACATTGTAATCAAACTTGCTGTAATAAAAAATAAAAATTTAAATTAAAAATACGAACAAGAAGTAGGGAGACAAACTTGAGGGGCTTTCTCCTGGCACATTCCATTCTAAATTCCAATCTAGAACACGACTTCCATTGAGGCTCTGCTGCCCTAGTAACCAGATTTGGTAAGGGAGAACTGCTGCCACCTTGTGGCCGTTTCACACAACAGCAGCTTTAATCCCAGCGTTAATGGTCAGTTGATATTCAAAATCATTGCAGGCCTGTAAATGACACCTGCCCTGAAAACAAATCCTGGAGTCACATATCGACCAAAAAATTCAAAGGACGTCCATATTTCAAAACGACCGTTTCAAAAGGCATATTTTATGCACATTAGTGTTCTGCTTCTTTGTCTTTCTTTCTTTTTTGGTTAAAGATACGGGAATGGAAAAAGGCATCCCTCAGACTGGGCGAAAATCGTTGCAAAGGAATCAATGGACAAAGGTTTAATCTACAATATATATAAACAGCTCATGCAGCTTAATATTAATACAACAAACAACCCAATACAAAAATGGTCAGAAGTTCTAAAGAGACGTTTCTTCAAAGAAGACACAGAGATGGCCAAGACGCACATGAAAAGCTGCTCAACATCACTAATTATTAGAGAAATGCAAATCAAAACTACAATGAGGTATCACCTCACACCTCTTAGGATCGGCATCATCAGAATATCTACAAACAACAAATTCTGGGGAGGGTGTGGACAAAAGGAGCCCTCTTCCACTATTGGTGGGAATGTAAATTGATACCGTCACTATGGAGAACAGTATGGAGTTTCCTTTAAAAAACTTGAAATAGAATTACCATCCGATCCAGCAATCCCACCTCTGGGCATATACCCAGAGAAAACCATAAATCATAAAGGCACATTCACCACAATGTTCATTGCAGCACTATTTAAAATAGCCAGGTAATGGAAGCAACCTAAATGCCCACAGACAGATGAATGGATAAAATTGGGGTACATATATAAAATGGAATATTACTCGGCCATAAAAAGGAATGAAACTGGGTCATTTGTAGAGACATCGATGGATCTAGAGACTGTCATATAGAATGAAGTAAGTCAGAAAGAGGAAAACAAATATTGTATATTAATGCATATATGTGGAACCTAAAAGATGGTACAGATGAACTGGTTTGCAGGGAAGAAATAGAGACACAGTGGTAGAGAACAAACGTAAGGATACCATGTTTGGGAAGCCATGGGGTGGTGGTGGTGGGATGAGTTGGGAGATTTGGATTGACCTGTATACATGTATATGCATAAAATACATAACTGATAATAACCTGCTGTATAAAAAAGTAAATAAAATTAAATTTCAAAATTTTGAAAAATAAAATTTAAAAATAAAATAGGAAAATGTTCTTCCCTTCACACACATGTATTTATAGGGATGAATTATTTCCATGCTTATATCTATAAATACATAAAGGAGGAATAAAATCTAACTTGAACCATAAACGAAAAAAAACCTGAACCCACCAGTTATACAGAGGAAAACCCTATCAGGGCACTTGCTCCAGCGGTAAACAATTCTGAAATTGGTCAGAGGTGTGGAATCATCTCCCATCCAGCTAGCACCCACCCCCCACGCAAGGAGTGTCCTCATTGCAAAGTTGGGAGACCGTGCCGAGAAATCTCTGAATAAAGGTGAGCTGAGCCCCAGGCCAGCTGCTGCTGAACTGTTCCCACCCTTCCCAGGTAAAACACCTGAATATGTACAAGGGCTTGAAAGCCTAGAGGAAGGGCCGTGGAGCCACACTAGCGACAGCACGCAGGCCAACTTGGTGCCTGCAGGCCAGCCAGGGTGGTCCTGGCCCCGGGTACTCTTCCGGAAGCTTTCCATTGTCCTGCCTGTGATACCCCTCCTGTCCCGGCCCCCACTGCTTTTTTCCTTCCTCACCTCTGTCCGGAGAGAAATTCCAGCGGAAGGTATGGTTGACACATCCTCTTCTTTACAGGTGGCAGCCTGGCAACTCCTGCAGAAAGGCCAGCAGTGCCCCACTCACACCGGGCCACCAACAAAGCTGTGGCCCCTCATTCCCTCCCACCAGCTCAGCCCCGAGACTGCTGACGGGGCAGAGAATATGGAGTCAGGCACAGCTTCAGGGGCTATTGCTGCCTGGAGCGCTGTTTATATTGACCTCAACCAGGCACACCTGGGGAGGGCCGGCCGGCAGGGTAAGGCTGCCCAGGTCAGCTAATCCACAACCCTCAGGGAATCACATTGTTGAAAATGGACCTCGCTAAGGCAGAATAGAAGCCAAGGAAAATAAGGACACAATGCCATTTGCAGCACTGTAGATGAGTCTAGACGTAATCACGTGACTTGTAGTAAGTCAAAAAGTGAAAGACACATATCATATCATATCACTTATAGGTGTTACCTAAAAATGGATACCAGGGCAGATATTTCCACGGAGAAGGGCAATCACAGATTCATTAAACACACTTATGGTTCACCAGTGGAAAGGTGTGAGGATTGGTTTCATTACGATATCGGGGTTAACAGACATATACAAACACAGGTGACATATATAATCACCAAAGACCTACGGAATACCAAGAGAAGACTACTCAACATTCTGTCATAACGTCCCTGGGAAAAGGATCCCAGGAAGAACAGACATCTGTATATGTGTAAAAGAACCCCATCTTCGACACCTACAATAAGCCAAACATTGTAATCAAACTTGCTGTAATAAAAAATAAAAATTTAAATTAAAAATAGGAACAAGAAGTAGGGAGACCAACTTGAGGGGCTTTCTCCTGGCACATTCCATTCTAAATTCCAATCTAGAACACGACTTCCATTGAGGCTCTGCTGCCCTAGTAACCAGATTTGGTAAGGGAGAACTGCTGCCACCTTGTGGCCGTTTCACACAACAGCTGCTTTAATCCCAGCGCTAATGGTCAGTTGATATTCAAAATCATTGCAGGCCTGTAAATGACACCTGCCCTGAAAACAAATCCTGGGGTCACGTATCGACCAAAAAATTCAAAGGACGTCCATATTTCAAAACGACCGTTTCAAAAGGCATATTTTATGCACATTAGTGTTCTGCTTCTTTGTCTTTCTTTCTTTTTTGGTTAAAAAGACGGGAATGGAAAAAGGCATCCCTCAGACTGGGCGAAAATCGTTGCAAACGAATCAATGGACAAAGGTTTAATCTCCAATATATATAAACAGCTCATGCAGCTTAATATTAAAAAAACAAAGAACCCAATACAAAAATGGGCAGAAGTTCTAAAGAGACGTTTCTTCAAAGAAGACACAGAGATGGCCAAGACGCACATGAAAAGCTGCTCAAGAGCACTAATTATTAGAGAAATGCAAATCAAAACTACAATGAGGTATCACCTCACACCTGTTAGGATCGGCATCATCAGAAAATCTACAAACAACAAATTCTGGGGAGGGTGTGGACAAAAGGAGCCCTCTTACACTATTGGTGGGAATGTAAATTGATACCGTCACTATGGAGAACAGTATGGAGTTTCCTTTAAAAAACTAGAAATAGAATTACCATCTGATCCAGCAATCCCACTTCTGGGCATATACCCAGAGAAAACCATAAATCAAAAAGGCACATTCACCACAATGTTCATTGCAGCACTATTTAAAATAGCCAGGTAATGGAAGCAACCTAAATGCCCACAGACAGATGAATGGATAAAGATGTGGTACATATATGAAATGGAATATTACTCGGCCATAAAAAGGAATGAAACTGGGTCATTTGTAGAGACATCGATGGATCTAGAGAGTGTCATATAGAATGAAGTAAGTCAGAAAGAGGAAATCAAATATTGTATATTAATGCATATATGTGGAACCTAAAAGATGGTACAGATGAACTGGTTTGCAGGGAAGAAATAGAGACACAGAGGTAGAGAACAAACGTATGGACACCAAGTGTGGGAAGCCATGGGGTGGTGGTGGTGGGATGAGTTGGGAGATTGGGATTGACCTGTATACATGTATATGCATAAAATACATAACTGATAATAACCTGCTGTATAAAAAAGTAAATAAAATTAAATTTCAAAATTTTAAAAAATAAAATTTAAAAATAAAAGAGAAAAAAGTTCTTCCCTTCCCACACATGTATTTATAGGAATGAATTATTTCCATGCTTATATCTATAAATACATAAAAGAGGAATAAAATCTAACTTGAACCATAAACGAAAAAAAACCTGAACCCACCAGTTATACAGAGGAAAACCCTATCAGGGCACTTGCTCCAGCGGTAAACAATTCTGAAATTGGTCAGAGGTGTGGAATCATCTCCCATCCAGCTAGCACCCACCCCCCACGCAAGGAGCGTCCTCATTGCAAACCTGGGAGACCGTGCCGAGAAATCTCTGAATAAAGGTGAGCTGAGCCCTAGGCCAGCTGCTGCTGAACTGTTCCCACCCTTCCCAGGGAAAACACCTGAATATGTACAAGGGCTTGAAAGCCTAGAGGAAGGGCCGTGGAGCCACAATAGGACAGCACTCAGGCCAATTTGGTGCCTGCAGGCCAGCCAGGGTGGTCCTGGCCCCGGGTACACTTCCGGAAGCTTTCCATTGTCCTGCCTGTGATACCCCTCCTGTCCCGGCCCCCCCTGCTTTTTTCCTTCCTCACCTCTGTCCGGAGAGAAATTCCAGCGGAAGGTATGGTTGACACATCCTCTTCTTTACAGGTGGCAGCCTGGCAACTCCTGCAGAAAGGCCAGCAGTGCCCCACTCACACCGGGCCACCAACAAAGCTGTGGCCCCTCATTCCCTCCCACCAGCTCAGCCCCGAGACTGCTGACGGGGCAGAGAATATGGAGTCAGGCACAGCTTCAGGGGCTATTGCTGCCTGGAGCGCTGTTTATATTGACCTCAACCAGGCACACCTGGGGAGGGCCGGCCGGCAGGGTAAGGCTGCCCAGGTCAGCTAATCCACAACCCTCAGGGAATCACATTGTTGAAAATGGACCTCGCTAAGGCAGAATAGAAGCCAAGGAAAATAAGGACACAATGCCATTTGCAGCACTGTAGATGAGTCTAGACGTAATCACGTGACTTGTAGTAAGTCAAAAAGTGAAAGACACATATCATATCATATCACTTATAGGTGTTACCTAAAAATGGATACCAGGGCAGATATTTCCACGGAGAAGGGCAATCACAGATTCATTAAACACACTTATGGTTCACCAGTGGAAAGGTGTGAGGATTGGTTTCATTACGATATCGGGGTTAACAGACATATACAAACACAGGTGACATATATAATCACCAAAGACCTACGGAATACCAAGAGAAGACTACTCAACATTCTGTCATAACGTCCCTGGGAAAAGGATCCCAGGAAGAACAGACATCTGTATATGTGTAAAAGAACCACATCTTCGACACCTACAATAAGCCAAACATTGTAATCAAACTTGCTGTAATAAAAAATAAAAATTTAAATTAAAAATAGGAACAAGAAGTAGGGAGACAAACTTGAGGGGCTTTCTCCTGGCACATTCCATTCTAAATTCCAATCTAGAACACGACTTCCATTGAGGCTCTGCTGCCCTAGTAACCAGATTTGGTAAGGGAGAACTGCTGCCACCTTGTGGCCATTTCACACAACAGCAGCTTTAATCCCAGCGCTAATGGTCAGTTGATATTCAAAATCATTGTAGGCCTGTAAATGACACCTGCCCTGAAAACAAATCCTGGGGTCACGTATCGACCAAAAAATTCAAAGGACGTCCATATTTCAAAACGACCGTTTCAAAAGGCATATTTTATGCACATTAGTGTTCTGCTTCTTTGTCTTTCTTTCTTTTTTGGTTAAAAAGACGGGAATGGAAAAAGGCATCCCTCAGACTGGGCGAAAATCGTTGCAAACGAATCAATGGACAATGGTTTAATCTACAATATATATAAACATCTCATGCAGCTTAATATTAAAAAAACAAACAACCCAATACAAAAATGGGCAGAAGTTCTAAAGAGACGTTTCTTCAAAGAAGACACAGAGATGGCCAAGACGCACATGAAAAGCTGCTCAAGAGCACTAATTATTAGAGAAATGCAAATCAAAACTACAATGAGGTATCACCTCACACCTGTTAGGATCGGCATCATCAGAAAATCTACAAACAACAAATTCTGGGGAGGGTGTGGACAAAAGGAGCCCTCTTCCACTATTGGTGGGAATGTAAATTGATACCGTCACTATGGAGAACAGTATGGAGTTTCCTTTAAAAAACTAGAAATAGAATTACCATCCGATCCAGCAATCCCACTTCTGGGCATATACCCAGAGAAAACCATAAATCAAAAAGGCACATTCACCACAATGTTCATTGCAGCACTATTTAAAATAGCCAGGTAATGGAAGCAACCTAAATGCCCACAGACAGATGAATGGATAAAGATGTGGTACATATATGAAATGGAATATTACTCGGCCATAAAAAGGAATGAAACTGGGTCATTTGTAGAGACATCGATGGATCTAGAGAGTGTCATATAGAATGAAGTAAGTCAGAAAGAGGAAATCAAATATTGTATATTAATGCATATATGTGGAACCTAAAAGATGGTACAGATGAACTGGTTTGCAGGGAAGAAATAGAGACACAGAGGTAGAGAACAAACGTATGGACACCAAGTGTGGGAAGCCATGGGGTGGTGGTGGTGGGATGAGTTGGGAGATTGGGATTGACCTGTATACATGTATATGCATAAAATACATAACTGATAATAACCTGCTGTATAAAAAAGTAAATAAAATTAAATTCCATATTTTAAAAAATAAAATTTAAAAATAAAACAGAAAAAAGTTCTTCCCTTCACACACATGTATTTATAGGAATGAATTATTTCCATGCTTATATCTATAAATACATAAAAGAGGAATAAAATCTAACTTGAACCATAAACGAAAAAAACCCTGAACCCACCAGTTATACAGAGGAAAACCCTAACAGGGCACTTGCTCCAGCGGTAAACAATTCTGAAATTGGTCAGAGGTGTGGAATCATCTCCCATCCAGCTAGCACCCACCCCCCACGCAAGGAGCGTCCTCATTGCAAAGCTGGGAGACCGTGCCGAGAAATCTCTGAATAAAGGTGAGCTGAGCCCCAGGCCAGCTGCTGCTGAACTGTTCCCACCCTTCCCAGGTAAAACACCAGAATATGTACAAGGGCTTGAAAGCCTACAGGAAGGGCCGTGGAGCCACACTAGCGACAGCACACAGGCCAACTTGGTGCCTGCAGGCCAGCCAGGGTAGTCCTGACCCCGGGTACACTTCCGGAAGCTTTCCATTGTCCTGCCTGAGATACCCCTCCTGTCCCGGGCCCCACTGGTTTTTTCCTTCCTCACATCTGTCCGGAGAGAAATTCCAGCGGAAGTTATGGGTGACACATCCTCTTCTTTACAGGTGGCAGCCTGGCAACTCCTGCAGAAAGGCCAGCAGTGCCCCACTCACACCGGGCCACCAACAAAGCTGTGGCCCCTCATTCCCTCCCACCAGCTCAGCCCCGAGACTGCTGACGGGGCAGAGAATATGGAGTCAGGCACAGCTTCAGGGGCTATTGCTGCCTGGAGCGCTGTTTATATTGACCTCAACCAGGCACACCTGGGGAGGGCCGGCCGGCAGGGTAAGGCTGCCCAGGTCAGCTAATCCACAACCCTCAGGGAATCACATTGTTGAAAATGGACCTCGCTAAGGCAGAATAGAAGCCAAGGAAAATAAGGACACAATGCCATTTGCAGCACCGTAGATGAGTCTAGAGGTAATCACGTGACTTGTATTAAGTCAGAAAGGGAAAGACACATATCATATCATATCACTTATAGGTGTTACCTAAAAATGGATACCAGGGCAGATATTTCCACGGAGAAGGACAATCAGATTCATTAAACACACTTATGGTTCACCAATGGAAAGGTGTGAGGATTGGTTTCATTACGATATCGGGGTTAACAGACATATACAAACACAGGTGACATATATAATCACCAAAGACCTACGGAATACCAAGAGAAGACTACTCAACATTCTGTCATAACGTCCCTGGGAAAAGGATCCCAGGAAGAACAGACATCTGTATATGTGTAAAAGAACCACATCTTCGACACCTACAATAAGCCAAACATTGTAATCAAACTTGCTGTAATAAAAAATAAAAATTTAAATTAAAAATACGAACAAGAAGTAGGGAGACAAACTTGAGGGGCTTTCTCCTGGCACATTCCATTCTAAATTCCAATCTAGAACACGACTTCCATTGAGGCTCTGCTGCCCTAGTAACCAGATTTGGTAAGGGAGAACTGCTGCCACCTTGTGGCCATTTCACACAAGAGCAGATTTAATCCCAGCGCTAATGGTCAGTTGATATTCAAAATCATTGTAGGCCTGTAAATGACACCTGCCCTGAAAACAAATCCTGGGGTCACGTACCGACCAAAAATTCAAAGGACGTCCATATTTCAAAACGACCGTTTCAAAAGGCATATTTTATGCACATTAGTGTTCTGCTTCTTTGTCTTTCTTTCTTTTTTGGTTAAAAAGACGGGAATGGAAAAAGGCATCCCTCAGACTGGGCGAAAATCGTTGCAAACGAATCAATGGACAATGGTTTAATCTACAATATATATAAACATCTCATGCAGCTTAATATTAAAAAAACAAACAACCCAATACAAAAATGGGCAGAAGTTCTAAAGAGACGTTTCTTCAAAGAAGACACAGAGATGGCCAAGACGCACATGAAAAGCTGCTCAAGAGCACTAATTATTAGAGAAATGCAAATCAAAACTACAATGAGGTATCACCTCACACCTGTTAGGATCGGCATCATCAGAAAATCTACAAACAACAAATTCTGGGGAGGGTGTGGACAAAAGGAGCCCTCTTCCACTATTGGTGGGAATGTAAATTGATACCGTCACTATGGAGAACAGTATGGAGTTTCCTTTAAAAAACTAGAAATAGAATTACCATCCGATCCAGCAATCCCACTTCTGGGCATATACCCAGAGAAAACCATAAATCAAAAAGGCACATTCACCACAATGTTCATTGCAGCACTATTTACAATAGACAGGTAATGGAAGCAACCTAAATGCCCACAGACAGATGAATGGATAAAATTGGGGTACATATATAAAATGGAATATTACTCGGCCATAAAAAGGAATGAAACTGGGTCATTTGTAGAGACATCGATGGATCTAGAGAGTGTCATATAGAATGAAGTAAGTCAGAAAGAGGAAATCAAATATTGTATATTAATGCATATATGTGGAACCTAAAAGATGGTACAGATGAACTGGTTTGCAGGGAAGAAATAGAGACACAGAGGTAGAGAACAAACGTATGGACACCAAGTGTGGGAAGCCATGGGGTGGTGGTGGTGGGATGAGTTGGGAGATTGGGATTGACCTGTATACATGTATATGCATAAAATACATAACTGATAATAACCTGCTGTATAAAAAAGTAAATAAAATTAAATTCCATATTTTAAAAAATAAAATTTAAAAATAAAACAGAAAAAAGTTCTTCCCTTCACACACATGTATTTATAGGAATGAATTATTTCCATGCTTATATCTATAAATACATAAAAGAGGAATAAAATCTAACTTGAACCATAAACGAAAAAAACCCGGAACCCACCAGTTATACAGAGGAAAACCCTAACAGGGCACTTGCTCCAGCGGTAAACAATTCTGAAATTGGTCAGAGGTGTGGAATCATCTCCCATCCAGCTAGCACCCACCCCCCACGCAAGGAGCGTCCTCATTGCAAAGCTGGGAGACCGTGCCGAGGCATCTCTGAATAAAGGTGAGCTGAGCCCCAGGCCAGCTGCTGCTGAACTGTTCCCACCCTTCCCAGGTAAAACACCAGAATATGTACAAGGGCTTGAAAGCCTACAGGAAGGGCCGTGGAGCCACACTAGCGACAGCACACAGGCCAACTTGGTGCCTGCAGGCCAGCCAGGGTAGTCCTGACCCCGGGTACACTTCCGGAAGCTTTCCATTGTCCTGCCTGAGATACCCCTCCTGTCCCGGGCCCCACTGGTTTTTTCCTTCCTCACATCTGTCCGGAGAGAAATTCCAGCGGAAGGTATGGGTGACACATCCTCTTCTTTACAGGTGGCAGCCTGGCAACTCCTGCAGAAAGGCCAGCAGTGCCCCACTCACACCGGGCCACCAACAAAGCTGTGGCCCCTCATTCCCTCCCACCAGCTCAGCCCCGAGACTGCTGACGGGGCAGAGAATATGGAGTCAGGCACAGCTTCAGGGGCTATTGCTGCCTGGAGCGCTGTTTATATTGACCTCAACCAGGCACACCTGGGGAGGGCCGGCCGGCAGGGTAAGGCTGCCCAGGTCAGCTAATCCACAACCCTCAGGGAATCACATTGTTGAAAATGGACCTCGCTAAGGCAGAATAGAAGCCAAGGAAAATAAGGACACAATGCCATTTGCAGCACCGTAGATGAGTCTAGAGGTAATCACGTGACTTGTATTAAGTCAGAAAGGGAAAGACACATATCATATCATATCACTTATAGGTGTTACCTAAAAATGGATACCAGGGCAGATATTTCCACGGAGAAGGGCAATCAGATTCATTAAACACACTTATGGTTCACCAATGGAAAGGTGTGAGGATTGGTTTCATTACGATATCGGGGTTAACAGACATATACAAACACAGGTGACATATATAATCACCAAAGACCTACGGAATACCAAGAGAAGACTACTCAACATTCTGTCATAACGTCCCTGGGAAAAGGATCCCAGGAAGAACAGACATCTGTATATGTGTAAAAGAACCACATCTTCGACACCTACAATAAGCCAAACATTGTAATCAAACTTGCTGTAATAAAAAATAAAAATTTAAATTAAAAATACGAACAAGAAGTAGGGAGACCAACTTGAGGGGCTTTCTCCTGGCACATTCCATTCTAAATTCCAATCTAGAACACGACTTCCATTGAGGCTCTGCTGCCCTAGTAACCAGATTTGGTAAGGGAGAACTGCTGCCACCTTGTGGCCGTTTCACACAAGAGCAGCCTTAATCCCAGCGCTAATGGTCAGTTGATATTCAAAATCATTGCAGGCCTGTAAATGACACCTGCCCTGAAAACAAATCCTGGGGTCACGTATCGACCAAAAAATTCAAAGGACGTCCATATTTCAAAACGACCGTTTCAAAAGGCATATTTTATGCACATTAGTGTTCTGCTTCTTTGTCTTTCTTTCTTTTTTGGTTAAAAAGACGGGAATGGGAAAAGGCATCCCTCAGACTGGGCGAAAATCGTTGCAAACGAATCAATGGACAAAGGTTTAATCTCCAATATATATAAACAGCTCATGCAGCTTAATATTAAAAAAAACAAACAACCCAATACAAAAATGGGCAGAAGTTCTAAAGAGACGTTTCTTCAAAGAAGACACAGAGATGGCCAAGACGCACATGAAAAGCTGCTCAACATCACTAATTATTAGAGAAATGCAAATCAAAACTACAATGAGGTATCACCTCACACCTGTTAGGATCGCCATCATCAAAAAATCTACAAACAACAAATTCTGGGGAGGGTGTGGACAAAAGGAGCCCTCTTCCACTATTGGTGGGAATGTAAATTGATACCGTCACTATGGAGAACAGTATGGAGTTTCCTTTAAAAAACTAGAAATAGAATTACCATCCGATCCAGCAATCCCACTTCTGGGCATATACCCAGAGAAAACCATAAATCAAAAAGGCACATTCACCACAATGTTCATTGCAGCACTATTTAAAATAGCCAGGTAATGGAAGCAACCTAAATGCCCACAGACAGATGAATGGATAAAGATGTGGTACATATATGAAATGGAATATTACTCGGCCATAAAAAGGAATGAAACTGGGTCATTTGTAGAGACATCGATGGATCTAGAGAGTGTCATATAGAATGAAGTAAGTCAGAAAGAGGAAATCAAATATTGTATATTAATGCATATATGTGGAACCTAAAAGATGGTACAGATGAACTGGTTTGCAGGGAAGAAATAGAGACACAGAGGTAGAGAACAAACGTATGGACACCAAGTGTGGGAAGCCATGGGGTGGTGGTGGTGGGATGAGTTGGGAGATTGGGATTGACCTGTATACATGTATATGCATAAAATACATAACTGATAATAACCTGCTGTATAAAAAAGTAAATAAAATTAAATTCCATATTTTAAAAAATAAAATTTAAAAATAAAACAGAAAAAAGTTCTTCCCTTCACACACATGTATTTATAGGAATGAATTATTTCCATGCTTATATCTATAAATACATAAAAGAGGAATAAAATCTAACTTGAACCATAAACGAAAAAAACCCTGAACCCACCAGTTATACAGAGGAAAACCCTAACAGGGCACTTGCTCCAGCGGTAAACAATTCTGAAATTGGTCAGAGGTGTGGAATCATCTCCCATCCAGCTAGCACCCACCCCCCACGCAAGGAGCGTCCTCATTGCAAAGCTGGGAGACCGTGCCGAGAAATCTCTGAATAAAGGTGAGCTGAGCCCCAGGCCAGCTGCTGCTGAACTGTTCCCACCCTTCCCAGGTAAAACACCAGAATATGTACAAGGGCTTGAAAGCCTACAGGAAGGGCCGTGGAGCCACACTAGCGACAGCACACAGGCCAACTTGGTGCCTGCAGGCCAGCCAGGGTAGTCCTGACCCCGGGTACACTTCCGGAAGCTTTCCATTGTCCTGCCTGAGATACCCCTCCTGTCCCGGGCCCCACTGGTTTTTTCCTTCCTCACATCTGTCCGGAGAGAAATTCCAGCGGAAGTTATGGGTGACACATCCTCTTCTTTACAGGTGGCAGCCTGGCAACTCCTGCAGAAAGGCCAGCAGTGCCCCACTCACACCGGGCCACCAACAAAGCTGTGGCCCCTCATTCCCTCCCACCAGCTCAGCCCCGAGACTGCTGACGGGGCAGAGAATATGGAGTCAGGCACAGCTTCAGGGGCTATTGCTGCCTGGAGCGCTGTTTATATTGACCTCAACCAGGCACACCTGGGGAGGGCCGGCCGGCAGGGTAAGGCTGCCCAGGTCAGCTAATCCACAACCCTCAGGGAATCACATTGTTGAAAATGGACCTCGCTAAGGCAGAATAGAAGCCAAGGAAAATAAGGACACAATGCCATTTGCAGCACCGTAGATGAGTCTAGAGGTAATCACGTGACTTGTATTAAGTCAGAAAGGGAAAGACACATATCATATCATATCACTTATAGGTGTTACCTAAAAATGGATACCAGGGCAGATATTTCCACGGAGAAGGACAATCAGATTCATTAAACACACTTATGGTTCACCAATGGAAAGGTGTGAGGATTGGTTTCATTACGATATCGGGGTTAACAGACATATACAAACACAGGTGACATATATAATCACCAAAGACCTACGGAATACCAAGAGAAGACTACTCAACATTCTGTCATAACGTCCCTGGGAAAAGGATCCCAGGAAGAACAGACATCTGTATATGTGTAAAAGAACCACATCTTCGACACCTACAATAAGCCAAACATTGTAATCAAACTTGCTGTAATAAAAAATAAAAATTTAAATTAAAAATACGAACAAGAAGTAGGGAGACAAACTTGAGGGGCTTTCTCCTGGCACATTCCATTCTAAATTCCAATCTAGAACACGACTTCCATTGAGGCTCTGCTGCCCTAGTAACCAGATTTGGTAAGGGAGAACTGCTGCCACCTTGTGGCCATTTCACACAAGAGCAGATTTAATCCCAGCGCTAATGGTCAGTTGATATTCAAAATCATTGTAGGCCTGTAAATGACACCTGCCCTGAAAACAAATCCTGGGGTCACGTACCGACCAAAAATTCAAAGGACGTCCATATTTCAAAACGACCGTTTCAAAAGGCATATTTTATGCACATTAGTGTTCTGCTTCTTTGTCTTTCTTTCTTTTTTGGTTAAAAAGACGGGAATGGAAAAAGGCATCCCTCAGACTGGGCGAAAATCGTTGCAAACGAATCAATGGACAATGGTTTAATCTACAATATATATAAACATCTCATGCAGCTTAATATTAAAAAAACAAACAACCCAATACAAAAATGGGCAGAAGTTCTAAAGAGACGTTTCTTCAAAGAAGACACAGAGATGGCCAAGACGCACATGAAAAGCTGCTCAAGAGCACTAATTATTAGAGAAATGCAAATCAAAACTACAATGAGGTATCACCTCACACCTGTTAGGATCGGCATCATCAGAAAATCTACAAACAACAAATTCTGGGGAGGGTGTGGACAAAAGGAGCCCTCTTCCACTATTGGTGGGAATGTAAATTGATACCGTCACTATGGAGAACAGTATGGAGTTTCCTTTAAAAAACTAGAAATAGAATTACCATCCGATCCAGCAATCCCACTTCTGGGCATATACCCAGAGAAAACCATAAATCAAAAAGGCACATTCACCACAATGTTCATTGCAGCACTATTTACAATAGACAGGTAATGGAAGCAACCTAAATGCCCACAGACAGATGAATGGATAAAATTGGGGTACATATATAAAATGGAATATTACTCGGCCATAAAAAGGAATGAAACTGGGTCATTTGTAGAGACATCGATGGATCTAGAGAGTGTCATATAGAATGAAGTAAGTCAGAAAGAGGAAATCAAATATTGTATATTAATGCATATATGTGGAACCTAAAAGATGGTACAGATGAACTGGTTTGCAGGGAAGAAATAGAGACACAGAGGTAGAGAACAAACGTATGGACACCAAGTGTGGGAAGCCATGGGGTGGTGGTGGTGGGATGAGTTGGGAGATTGGGATTGACCTGTATACATGTATATGCATAAAATACATAACTGATAATAACCTGCTGTATAAAAAAGTAAATAAAATTAAATTCCATATTTTAAAAAATAAAATTTAAAAATAAAACAGAAAAAAGTTCTTCCCTTCACACACATGTATTTATAGGAATGAATTATTTCCATGCTTATATCTATAAATACATAAAAGAGGAATAAAATCTAACTTGAACCATAAACGAAAAAAACCCTGAACCCACCAGTTATACAGAGGAAAACCCTAACAGGGCACTTGCTCCAGCGGTAAACAATTCTGAAATTGGTCAGAGGTGTGGAATCATCTCCCATCCAGCTAGCACCCACCCCCCACGCAAGGAGCGTCCTCATTGCAAAGCTGGGAGACCGTGCCGAGGCATCTCTGAATAAAGGTGAGCTGAGCCCCAGGCCAGCTGCTGCTGAACTGTTCCCACCCTTCCCAGGTAAAACACCAGAATATGTACAAGGGCTTGAAAGCCTACAGGAAGGGCCGTGGAGCCACACTAGCGACAGCACACAGGCCAACTTGGTGCCTGCAGGCCAGCCAGGGTAGTCCTGACCCCGGGTACACTTCCGGAAGCTTTCCATTGTCCTGCCTGAGATACCCCTCCTGTCCCGGGCCCCACTGGTTTTTTCCTTCCTCACATCTGTCCGGAGAGAAATTCCAGCGGAAGGTATGGGTGACACATCCTCTTCTTTACAGGTGGCAGCCTGGCAACTCCTGCAGAAAGGCCAGCAGTGCCCCACTCACACCGGGCCACCAACAAAGCTGTGGCCCCTCATTCCCTCCCACCAGCTCAGCCCCGAGACTGCTGACGGGGCAGAGAATATGGAGTCAGGCACAGCTTCAGGGGCTATTGCTGCCTGGAGCGCTGTTTATATTGACCTCAACCAGGCACACCTGGGGAGGGCCGGCCGGCAGGGTAAGGCTGCCCAGGTCAGCTAATCCACAACCCTCAGGGAATCACATTGTTGAAAATGGACCTCGCTAAGGCAGAATAGAAGCCAAGGAAAATAAGGACACAATGCCATTTGCAGCACCGTAGATGAGTCTAGAGGTAATCACGTGACTTGTATTAAGTCAGAAAGGGAAAGACACATATCATATCATATCACTTATAGGTGTTACCTAAAAATGGATACCAGGGCAGATATTTCCACGGAGAAGGGCAATCAGATTCATTAAACACACTTATGGTTCACCAATGGAAAGGTGTGAGGATTGGTTTCATTACGATATCGGGGTTAACAGACATATACAAACACAGGTGACATATATAATCACCAAAGACCTACGGAATACCAAGAGAAGACTACTCAACATTCTGTCATAACGTCCCTGGGAAAAGGATCCCAGGAAGAACAGACATCTGTATATGTGTAAAAGAACCACATCTTCGACACCTACAATAAGCCAAACATTGTAATCAAACTTGCTGTAATAAAAAATAAAAATTTAAATTAAAAATACGAACAAGAAGTAGGGAGACCAACTTGAGGGGCTTTCTCCTGGCACATTCCATTCTAAATTCCAATCTAGAACACGACTTCCATTGAGGCTCTGCTGCCCTAGTAACCAGATTTGGTAAGGGAGAACTGCTGCCACCTTGTGGCCGTTTCACACAAGAGCAGCCTTAATCCCAGCGCTAATGGTCAGTTGATATTCAAAATCATTGCAGGCCTGTAAATGACACCTGCCCTGAAAACAAATCCTGGGGTCACGTATCGACCAAAAAATTCAAAGGACGTCCATATTTCAAAACGACCGTTTCAAAAGGCATATTTTATGCACATTAGTGTTCTGCTTCTTTGTCTTTCTTTCTTTTTTGGTTAAAAAGACGGGAATGGGAAAAGGCATCCCTCAGACTGGGCGAAAATCGTTGCAAACGAATCAATGGACAAAGGTTTAATCTCCAATATATATAAACAGCTCATGCAGCTTAATATTAAAAAAAACAAACAACCCAATACAAAAATGGGCAGAAGTTCTAAAGAGACGTTTCTTCAAAGAAGACACAGAGATGGCCAAGACGCACATGAAAAGCTGCTCAACATCACTAATTATTAGAGAAATGCAAATCAAAACTACAATGAGGTATCACCTCACACCTGTTAGGATCGCCATCATCAAAAAATCTACAAACAACAAATTCTGGGGAGGGTGTGGACAAAAGGAGCCCTCTTCCACTATTGGTGGGAATGTAAATTGATACCGTCACTATGGAGAACAGTATGGAGTTTCCTTTAAAAAACTAGAAATAGAATTACCATCCGATCCAGCAATCCCACTTCTGGGCATATACCCAGAGAAAACCATAAATCAAAAAGGCACATTCACCACAATGTTCATTGCAGCACTATTTAAAATAGCCAGGTAATGGAAGCAACCTAAATGCCCACAGACAGATGAATGGATAAAGATGGGGTACATATATAAAATGGAATATTACTCGGCCATAAAAAGGAATGAAACTGGGTCATTTGTAGAGACATCGATGGATCTAGAGACTGTCATATAGAATGAAGTAAGTCAGAAAGAGGAAATCAAATATTGTATATTAATGCATATATGTGGAACCTAAAAGATGGTACAGATGAACTGGTTTGCAGGGAAGAGATAGAGACACAGAGGTAGAGAACAAACGTATGGACACCAAGTGTGGGAAGCCATGGGGTGGTGGTGGTGGGATGAGTTGGGAGATTGGGATTGACCTGTATACATGTATATGCATAAAATACATAACTGATAATAACCTGCTGTATAAAAAAGTAAATAAAATTAAATTTCAAAATTTTGAAAAATACAATTTAAAAATAAAACAGGAAAAAGTTCTTCCCTTCACACACATATATTTATAGGGATGAATTATTTCCATGCTTATATCTATAAATACATAAAGGAGGAATAAAATCTAACTTGAACCATAAACGAAAAAAAACCTGAACCCACCAGTTATACAGAGGAAAACCCTATCAGGGCACTTGCTCCAGCGGTAAACAATTCTGAAATTGGTCAGAGGTGTGGAATCATGTCCCATCCAGCTAGCACCCACCACCCACGCAAGGAGTGTCCTCATTGCAAAGCTGGGAGACCGTGCCGAGGCATCTCTGAATAAAGGTGAGCTGAGCCCCAGGCCAGCTGCTGCTGAACTGTTCCCACCCTTCCCAGGTAAAACACCAGAATATGTACAAGGGCTTGAAAGCCTACAGGAAGGGCCGTGGAGCCACACTAGCGACAGCACACAGGCCAACTTGGTGCCTGCAGGCCAGCCAGGGTAGTCCTGACCCCGGGTACACTTCTGGAAGCTTTCCATTGTCCTGCCTGAGATACCCCTCCTGTCCCGGGCCCCACTGGTTTTTTCCTTCCTCACATCTGTCCGGAGAGAAATTGCAGCGGAAGGTATGGGTGACACATCCTCTTCTTTACAGGTGGCAGCCTGGCAACTCCTGCAGAAAGGCCAGCAGTGCCCCACTCACACCGGGCCACCAACAAAGCTGTGGCCCCTCATTCCCTCCCACCAGCTCAGCCCCGAGACTGCTGACGGGGCAGAGAATATGGAGTCAGGCACAGCTTCAGGGGCTATTGCTGCCTGGAGCGCTGTTTATATTGACCTCAACCAGGCACACCTGGGGAGGGCCGGCCGGCAGGGTAAGGCTGCCCAGGTCAGCTAATCCACAACCCTCAGGGAATCACATTGTTGAAAATGGACCTCGCTAAGGCAGAATAGAAGCCAAGGAAAATAAGGACACAATGCCATTTGCAGCACCGTAGATGAGTCTAGAGGTAATCACGTGACTTGTATTAAGTCAGAAAGGGAAAGACACATATCATATCATATCACTTATAGGTGTTACCTAAAAATGGATACCAGGGCAGATATTTCCACGGAGAAGGGCAATCAGATTCATTAAACACACTTATGGTTCACCAATGGAAAGGTGTGAGGATTGGTTTCATTACGATATCGGGGTTAACAGACATATACAAACACAGGTGACATATATAATCACCAAAGACCTACGGAATACCAAGAGAAGACTACTCAACATTCTGTCATAACGTCCCTGGGAAAAGGATCCCAGGAAGAACAGACATCTGTATATGTGTAAAAGAACCACATCTTCGACACCTACAATAAGCCAAACATTGTAATCAAACTTGCTGTAATAAAAAATAAAAATTTAAATTAAAAATACGAACAAGAAGTAGGGAGACCAACTTGAGGGGCTTTCTCCTGGCACATTCCATTCTAAATTCCAATCTAGAACACGACTTCCATTGAGGCTCTGCTGCCCTAGTAACCAGATTTGGTAAGGGAGAACTGCTGCCACCTTGTGGCCGTTTCACACAAGAGCAGCCTTAATCCCAGCGCTAATGGTCAGTTGATATTCAAAATCATTGCAGGCCTGTAAATGACACCTGCCCTGAAAACAAATCCTGGGGTCACGTATCGACCAAAAAATTCAAAGGACGTCCATATTTCAAAACGACCGTTTCAAAAGGCATATTTTATGCACATTAGTGTTCTGCTTCTTTGTCTTTCTTTCTTTTTTGGTTAAAAAGACGGGAATGGGAAAAGGCATCCCTCAGACTGGGCGAAAATCGTTGCAAACGAATCAATGGACAAAGGTTTAATCTCCAATATATATAAACAGCTCATGCAGCTTAATATTAAAAGAAACAAACAACCCAATACAAAAATGGGCAGAAGTTCTAAAGAGACGTTTCTTCAAAGAAGACACAGAGATGGCCAAGACGCACATGAAAAGCTGCTCAACATCACTAATTATTAGAGAAATGCAAATCAAAACTACAATGAGGTATCACCTCACACCTGTTAGGATCGCCATCATCAGAAAATCTACAAACAACAAATTCTGGGGAGGGTGTGGACAAAAGGAGCCCTCTTCCACTATTGGTGGGAATGTAAATTGATACCGTCACTATGGAGAACAGTATGGAGTTTCCTTTAAAAAACTAGAAATAGAATTACCATCCGATCCAGCAATCCCACTTCTGGGCATATACCCAGAGAAAACCATAAATCAAAAAGGCACATTCACCACAATGTTCATTGCAGCACTATTTAAAATAGCCAGGTAATGGAAGCAACCTAAATGCCCACAGACAGATGAATGGATAAAGATGGGGTACATATATAAAATGGAATATTACTCGGCCATAAAAAGGAATGAAACTGGGTCATTTGTAGAGACATCGATGGATCTAGAGACTGTCATATAGAATGAAGTAAGTCAGAAAGAGGAAATCAAATATTGTATATTAATGCATATATGTGGAACCTAAAAGATGGTACAGATGAACTGGTTTGCAGGGAAGAGATAGAGACACAGAGGTAGAGAACAAACGTATGGACACCAAGTGTGGGAAGCCATGGGGTGGTGGTGGTGGGATGAGTTGGGAGATTGGGATTGACCTGTATACATGTATATGCATAAAATACATAACTGATAATAACCTGCTGTATAAAAAAGTAAATAAAATTAAATTTCAAAATTTTGAAAAATACAATTTAAAAATAAAACAGGAAAAAGTTCTTCCCTTCACACACATATATTTATAGGGATGAATTATTTCCATGCTTATATCTATAAATACATAAAGGAGGAATAAAATCTAACTTGAACCATAAACGAAAAAAAACCTGAACCCACCAGTTATACAGAGGAAAACCCTATCAGGGCACTTGCTCCAGCGGTAAACAATTCTGAAATTGGTCAGAGGTGTGGAATCATGTCCCATCCAGCTAGCACCCACCACCCACGCAAGGAGTGTCCTCATTGTAAAGCTGGGAGACCGTGCCGAGGCATCTCTGAATAAAGGTGAGCTGAGCCCCAGGCCAGCTGCTGCTGAACTGTTCCCACCCTTCCCAGGTAAAACACCAGAATATGTACAAGGGCTTGAAAGCCTACAGGAAGGGCCGTGGAGCCACACTAGCGACAGCACACAGGCCAACTTGGTGCCTGCAGGCCAGCCAGGGTAGTCCTGACCCCGGGTACACTTCCGGAAGCTTTCCATTGTCCTGCCTGAGATACCCCTCCTGTCCCGGGCCCCACTGGTTTTTTCCTTCCTCACATCTGTCCGGAGAGAAATTCCAGCGGAAGGTATGGGTGACACATCCTCTTCTTTACAGGTGGCAGCCTGGCAACTCCTGCAGAAAGGCCAGCAGTGCCCCACTCACACCGGGCCACCAACAAAGCTGTGGCCCCTCATTCCCTCCCACCAGCTCAGCCCCGAGACTGCTGACGGGGCAGAGAATATGGAGTCAGGCACAGCTTCAGGGGCTATTGCTGCCTGGAGCGCTGTTTATATTGACCTCAACCAGGCACACCTGGGGAGGGCCGGCCGGCAGGGTAAGGCTGCCCAGGTCAGCTAATCCACAACCCTCAGGGAATCACATTGTTGAAAATGGACCTCGCTAAGGCAGAATAGAAGCCAAGGAAAATAAGGACACAATGCCATTTGCAGCACCGTAGATGAGTCTAGAGGTAATCACGTGACTTGTATTAAGTCAGAAAGGGAAAGACACATATCATATCATATCACTTATAGGTGTTACCTAAAAATGGATACCAGGGCAGATATTTCCACGGAGAAGGGCAATCAGATTCATTAAACACACTTATGGTTCACCAATGGAAAGGTGTGAGGATTGGTTTCATTACGATATCGGGGTTAACAGACATATACAAACACAGGTGACATATATAATCACCAAAGACCTACGGAATACCAAGAGAAGACTACTCAACATTCTGTCATAACGTCCCTGGGAAAAGGATCCCAGGAAGAACAGACATCTGTATATGTGTAAAAGAACCACATCTTCGACACCTACAATAAGCCAAACATTGTAATCAAACTTGCTGTAATAAAAAATAAAAATTTAAATTAAAAATACGAACAAGAAGTAGGGAGACCAACTTGAGGGGCTTTCTCCTGGCACATTCCATTCTAAATTCCAATCTAGAACACGACTTCCATTGAGGCTCTGCTGCCCTAGTAACCAGATTTGGTAAGGGAGAACTGCTGCCACCTTGTGGCCGTTTCACACAAGAGCAGCCTTAATCCCAGCGCTAATGGTCAGTTGATATTCAAAATCATTGCAGGCCTGTAAATGACACCTGCCCTGAAAACAAATCCTGGGGTCACGTATCGACCAAAAAATTCAAAGGACGTCCATATTTCAAAACGACCGTTTCAAAAGGCATATTTTATGCACATTAGTGTTCTGCTTCTTTGTCTTTCTTTCTTTTTTGGTTAAAAAGACGGGAATGGGAAAAGGCATCCCTCAGACTGGGCGAAAATCGTTGCAAACGAATCAATGGACAAAGGTTTAATCTCCAATATATATAAACAGCTCATGCAGCTTAATATTAAAAAAAACAAACAACCCAATACAAAAATGGGCAGAAGTTCTAAAGAGACGTTTCTTCAAAGAAGACACAGAGATGGCCAAGACGCACATGAAAAGCTGCTCAACATCACTAATTATTAGAGAAATGCAAATCAAAACTACAATGAGGTATCACCTCACACCTGTTAGGATCGCCATCATCAGAAAATCTACAAACAACAAATTCTGGGGAGGGTGTGGACAAAAGGAGCCCTCTTCCACTATTGGTGGGAATGTAAATTGATACCGTCACTATGGAGAACACTATGGAGTTTCCTTTAAAAAACTAGAAATAGAATTACCATCCGATCCAGCAATCCCACTTCTGGGCATATACCCAGAGAAAACCATAAATCAAAAAGGCACATTCACCACAATGTTCATTGCAGCACTATTTAAAATAGCCAGGTAATGGAAGCAACCTAAATGCCCACAGACAGATGAATGGATAAAGATGGGGTACATATATAAAATGGAATATTACTCGGCCATAAAAAGGAATGAAACTGGGTCATTTGTAGAGACATCGATGGATCTAGAGACTGTCATATAGAATGAAGTAAGTCAGAAAGAGGAAATCAAATATTGTATATTAATGCATATATGTGGAACCTAAAAGATGGTACAGATGAACTGGTTTGCAGGGAAGAGATAGAGACACAGAGGTAGAGAACAAACGTATGGACACCAAGTGTGGGAAGCCATGGGGTGGTGGTGGTGGGATGAGTTGGGAGATTGGGATTGACCTGTATACATGTATATGCATAAAATACATAACTGATAATAACCTGCTGTATAAAAAAGTAAATAAAATTAAATTTCAAAATTTTGAAAAATACAATTTAAAAATAAAACAGGAAAAAGTTCTTCTCTTCACACACATATATTTATAGGGATGAATTATTTCCATGCTTATATCTATAAATACATAAAGGAGGAATAAAATCTAACTTGAACCATAAACGAAAAAAGACCTGAACCCACCAGTTATACAGAGGAAAACCCTATCAGGGCACTTGCTCCAGCGGTAAACAATTCTGAAATTGGTCAGAGGTGTGGAATCATGTCCCATCCAGCTAGCACCCACCCCCCACGCAAGGAGTGTCCTCATTGCAAAGCTGGGAGACCGTGCCGAGGCATCTCTGAATAAAGGTGAACTGAGCCCCAGGCCAGCTGCTGCTGAACTGTTCCCACCCTTCCCAGGTAAAACACCAGAATATGTACAAGGGCTTGAAAGCCTACAGGAAGGGCCGTGGAGCCACACTAGCGACAGCACACAGGCCAACTTGGTGCCTGCAGGCCAGCCAGGGTAGTCCTGACCCCGGGTACACTTCTGGAAGCTTTCCATTGTCCTGCCTGAGATACCCCTCCTGTCCCGGGCCCCACTGGTTTTTTCCTTCCTCACATCTGTCCGGAGAGAAATTCCAGCGGAAGGTATGGGTGACACATCCTCTTCTTTACAGGTGGCAGCCTGGCAACTCCTGCAGAAAGGCCAGCAGTGCCCCACTCACACCGGGCCACCAACAAAGCTGTGGCCCCTCATTCCCTCCCACCAGCTCAGCCCCGAGACTGCTGACGGGGCAGAGAATATGGAGTCAGGCACCGCTTCAGGGGCTATTGCTGCCTGGAGCGCTGTTTATATTGACCTCAACCAGGCACACCTGGGGAGGGCCGGCCGGCAGGGTAAGGCTGCCCAGGTCAGCTAATCCACAACCCTCAGGGAATCACATTGTTGAAAATGGACCTCGCTAAGGCAGAATAGAAGCCAAGGAAAATAAGGACACAATGCCATTTGCAGCACCGTAGATGAGTCTAGAGGTAATCACGTGACTTGTATTAAGTCAGAAAGGGAAAGACACATATCATATCATATCACTTATAGGTGTTACCTAAAAATGGATACCAGGGCAGATATTTCCACGGAGAAGGGCAATCAGATTCATTAAACACACTTATGGTTCACCAATGGAAAGGTGTGAGGATTGGTTTCATTACGATATCGGGGTTAACAGACATATACAAACACAGGTGACATATATAATCACCAAAGACCTACGGAATACCAAGAGAAGACTACTCAACATTCTGTCATAACGTCCCTGGGAAAAGGATCCCAGGAAGAACAGACATCTGTATATGTGTAAAAGAACCACATCTTCGACACCTACAATAAGCCAAACATTGTAATCAAACTTGCTGTAATAAAAAATAAAAATTTAAATTAAAAATACGAACAAGAAGTAGGGAGACCAACTTGAGGGGCTTTCTCCTGGCACATTCCATTCTAAATTCCAATCTAGAACACGACTTCCATTGAGGCTCTGCTGCCCTAGTAACCAGATTTGGTAAGGGAGAACTGCTGCCACCTTGTGGCCGTTTCACACAAGAGCAGCCTTAATCCCAGCGCTAATGGTCAGTTGATATTCAAAATCATTGCAGGCCTGTAAATGACACCTGCCCTGAAAACAAATCCTGGGGTCACGTATCGACCAAAAAATTCAAAGGACGTCCATATTTCAAAACGACCGTTTCAAAAGGCATATTTTATGCACATTAGTGTTCTGCTTCTTTGTCTTTCTTTCTTTTTTGGTTAAAAAGACGGGAATGGGAAAAGGCATCCCTCAGACTGGGCGAAAATCGTTGCAAACGAATCAATGGACAAAGGTTTAATCTCCAATATATATAAACAGCTCATGCAGCTTAATATTAAAAAAAACAAACAACCCAATACAAAAATGGGCAGAAGTTCTAAAGAGACGTTTCTTCAAAGAAGACACAGAGATGGCCAAGACGCACATGAAAAGCTGCTCAACATCACTAATTATTAGAGAAATGCAAATCAAAACTACAATGAGGTATCACCTCACACCTGTTAGGATCGCCATCATCAGAAAATCTACAAACAACAAATTCTGGGGAGGGTGTGGACAAAAGGAGCCCTCTTCCACTATTGGTGGGAATGTAAATTGATACCGTCACTATGGAGAACACTATGGAGTTTCCTTTAAAAAACTAGAAATAGAATTACCATCCGATCCAGCAATCCCACTTCTGGGCATATACCCAGAGAAAACCATAAATCAAAAAGGCACATTCACCACAATGTTCATTGCAGCACTATTTAAAATAGCCAGGTAATGGAAGCAACCTAAATGCCCACAGACAGATGAATGGATAAAGATGGGGTACATATATAAAATGGAATATTACTCGGCCATAAAAAGGAATGAAACTGGGTCATTTGTAGAGACATCGATGGATCTAGAGACTGTCATATAGAATGAAGTAAGTCAGAAAGAGGAAATCAAATATTGTATATTAATGCATATATGTGGAACCTAAAAGATGGTACAGATGAACTGGTTTGCAGGGAAGAGATAGAGACACAGAGGTAGAGAACAAACGTATGGACACCAAGTGTGGGAAGCCATGGGGTGGTGGTGGTGGGATGAGTTGGGAGATTGGGATTGACCTGTATACATGTATATGCATAAAATACATAACTGATAATAACCTGCTGTATAAAAAAGTAAATAAAATTAAATTTCAAAATTTTGAAAAATACAATTTAAAAATAAAACAGGAAAAAGTTCTTCCCTTCACACACATATATTTATAGGGATGAATTATTTCCATGCTTATATCTATAAATACATAAAGGAGGAATAAAATCTAACTTGAACCATAAACGAAAAAAAACCTGAACCCACCAGTTATACAGAGGAAAACCCTATCAGGGCACTTGCTCCAGCGGTAAACAATTCTGAAATTGGTCAGAGGTGTGGAATCATGTCCCATCCAGCTAGCACCCACCACCCACGCAAGGAGTGTCCTCATTGCAAAGCTGGGAGACCGTGCCGAGGCATCTCTGAATAAAGGTGAGCTGAGCCCCAGGCCAGCTGCTGCTGAACTGTTCCCACCCTTCCCAGGTAAAACACCAGAATATGTACAAGGGCTTGAAAGCCTACAGGAAGGGCCGTGGAGCCACACTAGCGACAGCACACAGGCCAACTTGGTGCCTGCAGGCCAGCCAGGGTAGTCCTGACCCCGGGTACACTTCTGGAAGCTTTCCATTGTCCTGCCTGAGATACCCCTCCTGTCCCGGGCCCCACTGGTTTTTTCCTTCCTCACATCTGTCCGGAGAGAAATTCCAGCGGAAGGTATGGGTGACACATCCTCTTCTTTACAGGTGGCAGCCTGGCAACTCCTGCAGAAAGGCCAGCAGTGCCCCACTCACACCGGGCCACCAACAAAGCTGTGGCCCCTCATTCCCTCCCACCAGCTCAGCCCCGAGACTGCTGACGGGGCAGAGAATATGGAGTCAGGCACCGCTTCAGGGGCTATTGCTGCCTGGAGCGCTGTTTATATTGACCTCAACCAGGCACACCTGGGGAGGGCCGGCCGGCAGGGTAAGGCTGCCCAGGTCAGCTAATCCACAACCCTCAGGGAATCACATTGTTGAAAATGGACCTCGCTAAGGCAGAATAGAAGCCAAGGAAAATAAGGACACAATGCCATTTGCAGCACCGTAGATGAGTCTAGAGGTAATCACGTGACTTGTAGTAAGTCAGAAAGTGAAAGACACATATCATATCATATCACTTATAGGTGTTACCTAAAAATGGATACCAGGGCAGATATTTCCACGGAGAAGGGCAATCACAGATTCATTAAACACACTTATGGTTCACCAATGGAAAGGTGTGAGGATTGGTTTCATTACGATATCGGGGTTAACAGACATATACAAACACAGGTGACATATATAATCACCAAAGACCTACGGAATACCATGAGAAGACTACTCAACATTCTGTCACAACGTCCCTGGGAAAAGGATCCCAGGAAGAACAGACATCTGTATATGTGTAAAAGAACCACATCTTCGACACCTACAATAAGCCAAACATTGTAATCAAACTTGCTGTAATAAAAAATAAAAATTTAAATTAAAAATACGAACAAGAAGTAGGGAGACAAACTTGAGGGGCTTTCTCCTGGCACATTCCATTCTAAATTCCAATCTAGAACACGACTTCCATTGAGGCTCTGCTGCCCTAGTAACCAGATTTGGTAAGGGAGAACTGCTGCCACCTTGTGGCCGTTTCACACAACAGCAGCCTTAATCCCAGCGCTAATGGTCAGTTGATATTCAAAATCATTGCAGGCCTGTAAATGACACCTGCCCTGAAAACAAATCCTGGGGTCACGTATCGACCAAAAAATTCAAAGGACGTCCATATTTCAAAACGACCGTTTCAAAAGGCATATTTTATGCACATTAGTGTTCTGCTTCTTTGTCTTTCTTTCATTTTTGGTTAAAAAGACGGGAATGGGAAAAGGCATCCCTCAGACTGGGCGAAAATCTTTGCAAACGAATCAATGGACAAAGGTTTAATCTCCAATATATATAAACAGCTCATGCAGCTTAATATTAAAAAAACAAACAACCCAATACAAAAATGGGCAGAAGTTCTAAAGAGACGTTTCTTCAAAGAAGACACAGAGATGGCCAAGACGCACATGAAAAGCTGCTCAACATCACTAATTATTAGAGAAATGCAAATCAAAACTACAATGAGGTATCACCTCACACCTGTTAGGATCGCCATCATCAGAAAATCTACAAACAACAAATTCTGGGGAGGGTGTGGACAAAAGGAGCCCTCTTCCACTATTGGTGGGAATGTAAATTGATACCGTCACTATGGAGAACAGTATGGAATTTCCTTTAAAAAACTAGAAATAGAATTACCATCCGATCCAGCAATCCCACTTCTGGGCATATACCCAGAGAAAACCATAAATCAAAAAGGCACATTCACCACAATGTTCATTGCAGCACTATTTAAAATAGCCAGGTAATGGAAGCAACCTAAATGCCCACAGACAGATGAATGGATAAAATTGGGGTACATATATAAAATGGAATATTACTCGGCCATAAAAAGGAATGAAACTGGGTCCTTTGTAGAGACATCGATGGATCTAGAGACTGTCATATAGAATGAAGTAAGTCAGAAAGAGGAAAACAAATATTGTATATTAATGCATATATGTGGAACCTAAAAGATGGTACAGATGAACTGGTTTGCAGGGAAGAAATAGAGACACAGAGGTAGAGAACAAACGTATGGACACCAAGTGTGGGAAGCCATGGGGTGGTGGTGGTGGGATGAGTTGGGAGATTGGGATTGACCTGTATACATGTATATGCATAAAATACATAACTGATAATAACCTGCTGTATAAAAAAGTAAATAAAATTAAATTTCAAAATTTTGAAAAATACAATTTAAAAATAAAACAGAAAAAAGTTCTTCCCTTCACACACATGTATTTATAGGGATGAATTATTTCCATGCTTATATCTATAAATACATAAAGGAGGAATAAAATCTAACTTGAACCATAAACGAAAAAAAACCTGAACCCACCAGTTATACAGAGGAAAACCCTATCAGGGCACTTGCTCCAGCGGTAAACAATTCTGAAATTGGTCAGAGGTGTGGAATCATCTCCCATCCAGCTAGCACCCACCACCCACGCAAGGAGTGTCCTCATTGCAAAGCTGGGAGACTGTGCCGAGAAATCTCTGAATAAAGGTGAGCTGAGCCCCAGGCCAGCTGCTGCTGAACTGTTCCCACCCTTCGCAGGTAAAACACCTGAATATGTACAAGGGCTTGAAAGCCTAGAGGAAGGGCCGTGGAGCCACACTAGCGACAGCACGCAGGCCAACTTGGTGCCTGCAGGCCAGCCAGAGTGGTCCAGGCCCGGGTACTCTTTCGGAAGCTTTCCATTGTCCTGCCTGTGATACCCCTCCTGTCCCGGCCCCCACTGCTTTTTTCCTTCCTCACCTCTGTCCGGAGAGAAATTCCAGCGGAAGGTATGGGTGACACATCCTCTTCTTTACAGGTGGCAGCCTGGCAACTCCTGCAGAAAGGCCAGCAGTGCCCCACTCACACCGGGCCACCAACAAAGCTGTGGCCCCTCATTCCCTCCCACCAGCTCAGCCCCGAGACTGCTGACGGGGCAGAGAATATGGAGTCAGGCACAGCTTCAGGGGCTATTGCTGCCTGGAGCGCTGTTTATATTGACCTCAACCAGGCACACCTGGGGAGGGCCGGCCGGCAGGGTAAGGCTGCCCAGGTCAGCTAATCCACAACCCTCAGGGAATCACATTGTTGAAAATGGACCTCGCTAAGGCAGAATAGAAGCCAAGGAAAATAAGGACACAATGCCATTTGCAGCACCGTAGATGAGTCTAGAGGTAATCACGTGACTTGTAGTAAGTCAGAAAGTGAAAGACACATATCATATCATATCACTTATAGGTGTTACCTAAAAATGGATACCAGGGCAGATATTTCCACGGAGAAGGGCAATCACAGATTCATTAAACACACTTATGGTTCACCAATGGAAAGGTGTGAGGATTGGTTTCATTACGATATCGGGGTTAACAGACATATACAAACACAGGTGACATATATAATCACCAAAGACCTACGGAATACCATGAGAAGACTACTCAACATTCTGTCATAACGTCCCTGGGAAAAGGATCCCAGGAAGAACAGACATCTGTATATGTGTAAAAGAACCATATCTTCGACACCTACAATAAACCAAACATTGTAATCAAACTTGCTGTAATAAAAAATAAAAATTTAAATTAAAACTACGAACAAGAAGTAGGGAGACCAACTTGAGGGGCTTTCTCCTGGCACATTCCATTCTAAATTCCAATCTAGAACACGACTTCCATTGAGGCTCTGCTGCGCTAGTAACCAGATTTGGTAAGGGAGAACTGCTGCCACCTTGTGGCCGTTTCACACAACAGCAGCCTTAATCCCAGCGCTAATGGTCAGTTGATATTCAAAATCATTGCAGGCCTGTAAATGACACCTGCCCTGAAAATAAATCCTGGGGTCACGTATCGACCAAAAAATTCAAAGGACGTCCATATTTCAAAACGACCGTTTCAAAAGGCATATTTTATGCACATTAGTGTTCTGCTTCTTTGTCTTTCTTTCTTTTTTGGTTAAAAAGACGGGAATGGAAAAAGGCATCCCTCAGACTGGGCGAAAATCGTTGCAAACGAATCAATGGACAAAGGTTTAATCTCCAATATATATAAACAGCTCATGCAGCTTAATATTAAAAAAACAAACAACCCAATACCAAAATGGGCAGAAGTTCTAAAGAGACGTTTCTTCAAAGAAGACACAGAGATGGCCAAGACGCACATGAAAAGCTGCTCAACATCACTAATTATTAGAGAAATGCAAATCAAAACTACAATGAGGTATCACCTCACACCTGTTAGGATCGGCATCATCAGAAAATCTACAAACAACAAATTCTCGGGAGGGTGTGGACAAAAGGAGCCCTCTTCCACTATTGGTGGGAATGTAAATTGATACCGTCACTATGGAGAACAGTATGGAGTTTCCTTTAAAAAACTAGAAATAGAATTACCATCCGATCCAGCAATCCCACTTCTGGGCATATACCCAGAGAAAACCATAAATCAAAAAGGCACATTCACCACAATGTTCATTGCAGCACTATTTAAAATAGCCAGGTAATGGAAGCAACCTAAATGCCCACAGACAGATGAATGGATAAAGATGGGGTACATATATAAAATGGAATATTACTCGGCCATAAAAAGGAATGAAACTGGGTCATTTGTAGAGACATCGATGGATCTAGAGACTGTCATATAGAATGAAGTAAGTCAGAAAGAGGAAATCAAATATTGTATATTAATGCATATATGTGGAACCTAAAAGATGGTACAGATGAACTGGTTTGCAGGGAAGAGATAGAGACACAGAGGTAGAGAACAAACGTATGGACACCAAGTGTGGGAAGCCATGGGGTGGTGGTGGTGGGATGAGTTGGGAGATTGGGATTGACCTGTATACATGTATATGCATAAAATACATAACTGATAATAACCTGCTGTATAAAAAAGTAAATAAAATTAAATTTCAAAATTTTAAAAAATAAAATTTAAAAATAAAAGAGAAAAAAGTTCTTCCCTTCCCACACATGTATTTATAGGAATGAATTATTTCCATGCTTATATCTATAAATACATAAAAGAGGAATAAAATCTAACTTGAACCATAAACGAAAAAAAACCTGAACCCACCAGTTATACAGAGGAAAACCCTATCAGGGCACTTGCTCCAGCGGTAAACAATTCTGAAATTGGTCAGAGGTGTGGAATCATCTCCCATCCAGCTAGCACCCACCCCCCACGCAAGGAGCGTCCTCATTGCAAAGCTGGGAGACCGTGCCGAGAAATCTCTGAATAAAGGTGAGCTGAGCCCCAGGCCAGCTGCTGCTGAACTGTTCCCACCCTTCCCAGGGAAAACACCTGAATATGTACAAGGGCTTGAAAGCCTAGAGGAAGGGCCGTGGAGCCACACTAGCGACAGCACTCAGGCCAACTTGGTGCCTGCAGGCCAGCCAGGGTGGTCCTGGCCCCGGGTACACTTCCGGAAGCTTTCCATTGTCCTGCCTGTGATACCCCTCCTGTCCCGGCCCCCACTGCTTTTTTCCTTCCTCACCTCTGTCCGGAGAGAAATTCCAGCGGAATGTATGGTTGACACATCCTCTTCTTTACAGGTGGCAGCCTGGCAACTCCTGCAGAAAGGCCAGCAGTGCCCCACTCACACCGGGCCACCAACAAAGCTGTGGCCCCTCATTCCCTCCCACCAGCTCAGCCCCGAAACTGCTGACGGGGCAGAGAATATGGAGTCAGGCACAGCTTCAGGGGCTATTGCTGCCTGGAGCGCTGTTTATATTGACCTCAACCAGGCACACCTGGGGAGGGCCGGCCGGCAGGGTAAGGCTGCCCAGGTCAGCTAATCCACAACCCTCAGGGAATCACATTGTTGAAAATGGACCTCGCTAAGGCAGAATAGAAGCCAAGGAAAATAAGGACACAATGCCATTTGCAGCACTGTAGATGAGTCTAGACGTAATCACGTGACTTGTAGTAAGTCAAAAAGTGAAAGACACATATCATATCATATCACTTATAGGTGTTACCTAAAAATGGATACCAGGGCAGATATTTCCACGGAGAAGGGCAATCACAGATTCATTAAACACACTTATGGTTCACCAGTGGAAAGGTGTGAGGATTGGTTTCATTACGATATCGGGGTTAACAGACATATACAAACACAGGTGACATATATAATCACCAAAGACCTACGGAATACCAAGAGAAGACTACTCAACATTCTGTCATAACGTCCCTGGGAAAAGGATCCCAGGAAGAACAGACATCTGTATATGTGTAAAAGAACCCCATCTTCGACACCTACAATAAGCCAAACATTGTAATCAAACTTGCTGTAATAAAAAATAAAAATTTAAATTAAAAATAGGAACAAGAAGTAGGGAGACCAACTTGAGGGGCTTTCTCCTGGCACATTCCATTCTAAATTCCAATCTAGAACACGACTTCCATTGAGGCTCTGCTGCCCTAGTAACCAGATTTGGTAAGGGAGAACTGCTGCCACCTTGTGGCCGTTTCACACAACAGCTGCTTTAATCCCAGCGCTAATGGTCAGTTGATATTCAAAATCATTGCAGGCCTGTAAATGACACCTGCCCTGAAAACAAATCCTGGGGTCACGTATCGACCAAAAAATTCAAAGGACGTCCATATTTCAAAACGACCGTTTCAAAAGGCATATTTTATGCACATTAGTGTTCTGCTTCTTTGTCTTTCTTTCTTTTTTGGTTAAAAAGACGGGAATGGAAAAAGGCATCCCTCAGACTGGGCGAAAATCGTTGCAAACGAATCAATGGACAAAGGTTTAATCTCCAATATATATAAACAGCTCATGCAGCTTAATATTAAAAAAACAAAGAACCCAATACAAAAATGGGCAGAAGTTCTAAAGAGACGTTTCTTCAAAGAAGACACAGAGATGGCCAAGACGCACATGAAAAGCTGCTCAAGAGCACTAATTATTAGAGAAATGCAAATCAAAACTACAATGAGGTATCACCTCACACCTGTTAGGATCGGCATCATCAGAAAATCTACAAACAACAAATTCTGGGGAGGGTGTGGACAAAAGGAGCCCTCTTCCACTATTGGTGGGAATGTAAATTGATACCGTCACTATGGAGAACAGTATGGAGTTTCCTTTAAAAAACTAGAAATAGAATTACCATCTGATCCAGCAATCCCACTTCTGGGCATATACCCAGAGAAAACCATAAATCAAAAAGGCACATTCACCACAATGTTCATTGCAGCACTATTTAAAATAGCCAGGTAATGGAAGCAACCTAAATGCCCACAGACAGATGAATGGATAAAGATGTGGTACATATATGAAATGGAATATTACTCGGCCATAAAAAGGAATGAAACTGGGTCATTTGTAGAGACATCGATGGATATAGAGAGTGTCATATAGAATGAAGTAAGTCAGAAAGAGGAAATCAAATATTGTATATTAATGCATATATGTGGAACCTAAAAGATGGTACAGATGAACTGGTTTGCAGGGAAGAAATAGAGACACAGAGGTAGAGAACAAACGTATGGACACCAAGTGTGGGAAGCCATGGGGTGGTGGTGGTGGGATGAGTTGGGAGATTGGGATTGACCTGTATACATGTATATGCATAAAATACATAACTGATAATAACCTGCTGTATAAAAAAGTAAATAAAATTAAATTTCAAAATTTTAAAAAATAAAATTTAAAAATAAAACAGAAAAAAGTTCTTCCCTACCCACACATGTATTTATAGGAATGAATTATTTCCATGCTTATATCTATAAATACATAAAAGAGGAATAAAATCTAACTTGAACCATAAACGAAAAAAAACCTGAACCCACCAGTTATACAGAGGAAAACCCTATCAGGGCACTTGCTCCAGCGGTAAACAATTCTGAAATTGGTCAGAGGTGTGGAATCATCTCCCATCCAGCTAGCACCCACCCCCCACGCAAGGAGCGTCCTCATTGCAAAGCTGGGAGACCGTGCCGAGAAATCTCTGAATAAAGGTGAGCTGAGCCCCAGGCCAGCTGCTGCTGAACTGTTCCCACCCTTCCCAGGGAAAACACCTGAATATGTACAAGGGCTTGAAAGCCTAGAGGAAGGGCCGTGGAGCCACACTAGCGACAGCACTCAGGCCAATTTGGTGCCTGCAGGCCAGCCAGGGTGGTCCTGGCCCCGGGTACACTTCCGGAAGCTTTCCATTGTCCTGCCTGTGATACCCCTCCTGTCCCGGCCCCCACTGCTTTTTTCCTTCCTCACCTCTGTCCGGAGAGAAATTCCAGCGGAAGGTATGGGTGACACATCCTCTTCTTTACAGGTGGCAGCCTGGCAACTCCTGCAGAAAGGCCAGCAGTGCCCCACTCACACCGGGCCACCAACAAAGCTGTGGCCCCTCATTCCCTCCCACCAGCTCAGCCCCGAGACTGCTGACGGGGCAGAGAATATGGAGTCAGGCACAGCTTCAGGGGCTATTGCTGCCTGGAGCGCTGTTTATATTGACCTCAACCAGGCACACCTGGGGAGGGCCGGCCGGCAGGGTAAGGCTGCCCAGGTCAGCTAATCCACAACCCTCAGGGAATCACATTGTTGAAAATGGACCTCGCTAAGGCAGAATAGAAGCCAAGGAAAATAAGGACACAATGCCATTTGCAGCACTGTAGATGAGTCTAGACGTAATCACGTGACTTGTAGTAAGTCAGAAAGTGAAAGACACATATCATATCATATCACTTATAGGTGTTACCTAAAAATGGATACCAGGGCAGATATTTCCACGGAGAAGGGCAATCACAGATTCATTAAACACACTTATGGTTCACCAGTGGAAAGGTGTGAGGATTGGTTTCATTACGATATCGGGGTTAACAGACATATACAAACACAGGTGACATATATAATCACCAAAGACCTACGGAATACCAAGAGAAGACTACTCAACATTCTGTCATAACGTCCCTGGGAAAAGGATCCCAGGAAGAACAGACATCTGTATATGTGTAAAAGAACCACATCTTCGACACCTACAATAAGCCAAACATTGTAATCAAACTTGCTGTAATAAAAAATAAAAATTTAAATTAAAAATACGAACAAGAAGTAGGGAGACAAACTTGAGGGGCTTTCTCCTGGCACATTCCATTCTAAATTCCAATCTAGAACACGACTTCCATTGAGGCTCTGCTGCCCTAGTAACCAGATTTGGTAAGGGAGAACTGCTGCCACCTTGTGGCCATTTCACACAACAGCAGCTTTAATCCCAGCGCTAATGGTCAGTTGATATTCAAAATCATTGTAGGCCTGTAAATGACACCTGCCCTGAAAACAAATCCTGGGGTCACGTACCGACCAAAAAATTCAAAGGACGTCCATATTTCAAAACGACCGTTTCAAAAGGCATATTTTATGCACATTAGTGTTCTGCTTCTTTGTCTTTCTTTCTTTTTTGGTTAAAAAGACGGGAATGGGAAAAGGCATCCCTCAGACTGGGCGAAAATCGTTGCAAACGAATCAATGGACAAAGGTTTAATCTCCAATATATATAAACAGCTCATGCAGCTTAATATTAAAAAAAACAAACAACCCAATACAAAAATGGGCAGAAGTTCTAAAGAGACGTTTCTTCAAAGAAGACACAGAGATGGCCAAGACGCACATGAAAAGCTGCTCAACATCACTAATTATTAGAGAAATGCAAATCAAAACTACAATGAGGTATCACCTCACACCTGTTAGGATCGCCATCATCAGAAAATCTACAAACAACAAATTCTGGGGAGGGTGTGGACAAAAGGAGCCCTCTTCCACTATTGGTGGGAATGTAAATTGATACCGTCACTATGGAGAACACTATGGAGTTTCCTTTAAAAAACTAGAAATAGAATTACCATCCGATCCAGCAATCCCACTTCTGGGCATATACCCAGAGAAAACCATAAATCAAAAAGGCACATTCACCACAATGTTCATTGCAGCACTATTTAAAATAGCCAGGTAATGGAAGCAACCTAAATGCCCACAGACAGATGAATGGATAAAGATGGGGTACATATATAAAATGGAATATTACTCGGCCATAAAAAGGAATGAAACTGGGTCATTTGTAGAGACATCGATGGATCTAGAGAGTGTCATATAGAATGAAGTAAGTCAGAAAGAGGAAATCAAATATTGTATATTAATGCATATATGTGGAACCTAAAAGATGGTACAGATGAACTGGTTTGCAGGGAAGAGATAGAGACACAGAGGTAGAGAACAAACGTATGGACACCAAGTGTGGGAAGCCATGGGGTGGTGGTGGTGGGATGAGTTGGGAGATTGGGATTGACCTGTATACATGTATATGCATAAAATACATAACTGATAATAACCTGCTGTATAAAAAAGTAAATAAAATTAAATTTCAAAATTTTGAAAAATACAATTTAAAAATAAAACAGGAAAAAGTTCTTCCCTTCACACACATATATTTATAGGGATGAATTATTTCCATGCTTATATCTATAAATACATAAAGGAGGAATAAAATCTAACTTGAACCATAAACGAAAAAAAACCTGAACCCACCAGTTATACAGAGGAAAACCCTATCAGGGCACTTGCTCCAGCGGTAAACAATTCTGAAATTGGTCAGAGGTGTGGAATCATGTCCCATCCAGCTAGCACCCACCACCCACGCAAGGAGTGTCCTCATTGCAAAGCTGGGAGACCGTGCCGAGGCATCTCTGAATAAAGGTGAGCTGAGCCCCAGGCCAGCTGCTGCTGAACTGTTCCCACCCTTCCCAGGTAAAACACCAGAATATGTACAAGGGCTTGAAAGCCTACAGGAAGGGCCGTGGAGCCACACTAGCGACAGCACACAGGCCAACTTGGTGCCTGCAGGCCAGCCAGGGTAGTCCTGACCCCGGGTACACTTCCGGAAGCTTTCCATTGTCCTGCGTGAGATACCCCTCCTGTCCCGGGCCCCACTGGTTTTTTCCTTCCTCACATCTGTCCGGAGAGAAATTCCAGCGGAAGGTATGGGTGACACATCCTCTTCTTTACAGGTGGCAGCCTGGCAACTCCTGCAGAAAGGCCAGCAGTGCCCCACTCACACCGGGCCACCAACAAAGCTGTGGCCCCTCATTCCCTCCCACCAGCTCAGCCCCGAGACTGCTGACGGGGCAGAGAATATGGAGTCAGGCACAGCTTCAGGGGCTATTGCTGCCTGGAGCGCTGTTTATATTGACCTCAACCAGGCACACCTGGGGAGGGCCGGCCGGCAGGGTAAGGCTGCCCAGGTCAGCTAATCCACAACCCTCAGGGAATCACATTGTTGAAAATGGACCTCGCTAAGGCAGAATAGAAGCCAAGGAAAATAAGGACACAATGCCATTTGCAGCACCGTAGATGAGTCTGGAGGTAATCACGTGACTTGTATTAAGTCAGAAAGGGAAAGACACATATCATATCATATCACTTATAGGTGTTACCTAAAAATGGATACCAGGGCAGATATTTCCACGGAGAAGGGCAATCAGATTCATTAAACACACTTATGGTTCACCAATGGAAAGGTGTGAGGATTGGTTTCATTACGATATCGGGGTTAACAGACATATACAAACACAGGTGACATATATAATCACCAAAGACCTACGGAATACCAAGAGAAGACTACTCAACATTCTGTCATAACGTCCCTGGGGAAAGGATCCCAGGAAGAACAGACATCTGTATATGTGTAAAAGAACCACATCTTCGACACCTACAATAAGCCAAACATTGTAATCAAACTTGCTGTAATAAAAAATAAAAATTTAAATTAAAAATACGAACAAGAAGTAGGGAGACCAACTTGAGGGGCTTTCTCCTGGCACATTCCATTCTAAATTCCAATCTAGAACACGACTTCCATTGAGGCTCTGCTGCCCTAGTAACCAGATTTGGTAAGGGAGAACTGCTGCCACCTTGTGGCCGTTTCACACAAGAGCAGCCTTAATCCCAGCGCTAATGGTCAGTTGATATTCAAAATCATTGCAGGCCTGTAAATGACACCTGCCCTGAAAACAAATCCTGGGGTCACGTATCGACCAAAAAATTCAAAGGACGTCCATATTTCAAAACGACCGTTTCAAAAGGCATATTTTATGCACATTAGTGTTCTGCTTCTTTGTCTTTCTTTCTTTTTTGGTTAAAAAGACGGGAATGGGAAAAGGCATCCCTCAGACTGGGCGAAAATCGTTGCAAACGAATCAATGGACAAAGGTTTAATCTCCAATATATATAAACAGCTCATGCAGCTTAATATTAAAAAAAACAAACAACCCAATACAAAAATGGGCAGAAGTTCTAAAGAGACGTTTCTTCAAAGAAGACACAGAGATGGCCAAGACGCACATGAAAAGCTGCTCAACATCACTAATTATTAGAGAAATGCAAATCAAAACTACAATGAGGTATCACCTCACACCTGTTAGGATCGCCATCATCAGAAAATCTACAAACAACAAATTCTGGGGAGGGTGTGGACAAAAGGAGCCCTCTTCCACTATTGGTGGGAATGTAAATTGATACCGTCACTATGGAGAACACTATGGAGTTTCCTTTAAAAAACTAGAAATAGAATTACCATCCGATCCAGCAATCCCACTTCTGGGCATATACCCAGAGAAAACCATAAATCAAAAAGGCACATTCACCACAATGTTCATTGCAGCACTATTTAAAATAGCCAGGTAATGGAAGCAACCTAAATGCCCACAGACAGATGAATGGATAAAGATGGGGTACATATATAAAATGGAATATTACTCGGCCATAAAAAGGAATGAAACTGGGTCATTTGTAGAGACATCGATGGATCTAGAGACTGTCATATAGAATGAAGTAAGTCAGAAAGAGGAAATCAAATATTGTATATTAATGCATATATGTGGAACCTAAAAGATGGTACAGATGAACTGGTTTGCAGGGAAGAGATAGAGACACAGAGGTAGAGAACAAACGTATGGACACCAAGTGTGGGAAGCCATGGGGTGGTGGTGGTGGGATGAGTTGGGAGATTGGGATTGACCTGTATACATGTATATGCATAAAATACATAACTGATAATAACCTGCTGTATAAAAAAGTAAATAAAATTAAATTTCAAAATTTTGAAAAATACAATTTAAAAATAAAACAGGAAAAAGTTCTTCCCTTCACACACATATATTTATAGGGATGAATTATTTCCATGCTTATATCTATAAATACATAAAGGAGGAATAAAATCTAACTTGAACCATAAACGAAAAAAAACCTGAACCCACCAGTTATACAGAGGAAAACCCTATCAGGGCACTTGCTCCAGCGGTAAACAATTCTGAAATTGGTCAGAGGTGTGGAATCATGTCCCATCCAGCTAGCACCCACCACCCACGCAAGGAGTGTCCTCATTGCAAAGCTGGGAGACCGTGCCGAGGCATCTCTGAATAAAGGTGAGCTGAGCCCCAGGCCAGCTGCTGCTGAACTGTTCCCACCCTTCCCAGGTAAAACACCAGAATATGTACAAGGGCTTGAAAGCCTACAGGAAGGGCCGTGGAGCCACACTAGCGACAGCACACAGGCCAACTTGGTGCCTGCAGGCCAGCCAGGGTAGTCCTGACCCCGGGTACACTTCCGGAAGCTTTCCATTGTCCTGCCTGAGATACCCCTCCTGTCCCGGGCCCCACTGGTTTTTTCCTTCCTCACATCTGTCCGGAGAGAAATTCCAGCGGAAGGTATGGGTGACACATCCTCTTCTTTACAGGTGGCAGCCTGGCAACTCCTGCAGAAAGGCCAGCAGTGCCCCACTCACACCGGGCCACCAACAAAGCTGTGGCCCCTCATTCCCTCCCACCAGCTCAGCCCCGAGACTGCTGACGGGGCAGAGAATATGGAGTCAGGCACAGCTTCAGGGGCTATTGCTGCCTGGAGCGCTGTTTATATTGACCTCAACCAGGCACACCTGGGGAGGGCCGGCCGGCAGGGTAAGGCTGCCCAGGTCAGCTAATCCACAACCCTCAGGGAATCACATTGTTGAAAATGGACCTCGCTAAGGCAGAATAGAAGCCAAGGAAAATAAGGACACAATGCCATTTGCAGCACCGTAGATGAGTCTAGAGGTAATCACGTGACTTGTATTAAGTCAGAAAGGGAAAGACACATATCATATCATATCACTTATAGGTGTTACCTAAAAATGGATACCAGGGCAGATATTTCCACGGAGAAGGGCAATCAGATTCATTAAACACACTTATGGTTCACCAATGGAAAGGTGTGAGGATTGGTTTCATTACGATATCGGGGTTAACAGACATATACAAACACAGGTGACATATATAATCACCAAAGACCTACGGAATACCAAGAGAAGACTACTCAACATTCTGTCATAACGTCCCTGGGGAAAGGATCCCAGGAAGAACAGACATCTGTATATGTGTAAAAGAACCACATCTTCGACACCTACAATAAGCCAAACATTGTAATCAAACTTGCTGTAATAAAAAATAAAAATTTAAATTAAAAATACAAACAAGAAGTAGGGAGACCAACTTGAGGGGCTTTCTCCTGGCACATTCCATTCTAAATTCCAATCTAGAACACGACTTCCATTGAGGCTCTGCTGCCCTAGTAACCAGATTTGGTAAGGGAGAACTGCTGCCACCTTGTGGCCGTTTCACACAAGAGCAGCCTTAATCCCAGCGCTAATGGTCAGTTGATATTCAAAATCATTGCAGGCCTGTAAATGACACCTGCCCTGAAAACAAATCCTGGGGTCACGTATCGACCAAAAAATTCAAAGGACGTCCATATTTCAAAACGACCGTTTCAAAAGGCATATTTTATGCACATTAGTGTTCTGCTTCTTTGTCTTTCTTTCTTTTTTGGTTAAAAAGACGGGAATGGGAAAAGGCATCCCTCAGACTGGGCGAAAATCGTTGCAAACGAATCAATGGACAAAGGTTTAATCTCCAATATATATAAACAGCTCATGCAGCTTAATATTAAAAAAAACAAACAACCCAATACAAAAATGGGCAGAAGTTCTAAAGAGACGTTTCTTCAAAGAAGACACAGAGATGGCCAAGACGCACATGAAAAGCTGCTCAACATCACTAATTATTAGAGAAATGCAAATCAAAACTACAATGAGGTATCACCTCACACCTGTTAGGATCGCCATCATCAGAAAATCTACAAACAACAAATTCTGGGGAGGGTGTGGACAAAAGGAGCCCTCTTCCACTATTGGTGGGAATGTAAATTGATACCGTCACTATGGAGAACAGTATGGAGTTTCCTTTAAAAAACTAGAAATAGAATTACCATCCGATCCAGCAATCCCACTTCTGGGCATATACCCAGAGAAAACCATAAATCAAAAAGGCACATTCACCACAATGTTCATTGCAGCACTATTTAAAATAGCCAGGTAATGGAAGCAACCTAAATGCCCACAGACAGATGAATGGATAAAGATGGGGTACATATATAAAATGGAATATTACTCGGCCATAAAAAGGAATGAAACTGGGTCATTTGTAGAGACATCGATGGATCTAGAGACTGTCATATAGAATGAAGTAAGTCAGAAAGAGGAAATCAAATATTGTATATTAATGCATATATGTGGAACCTAAAAGATGGTACAGATGAACTGGTTTGCAGGGAAGAGATAGAGACACAGAGGTAGAGAACAAACGTATGGACACCAAGTGTGGGAAGCCATGGGGTGGTGGTGGTGGGATGAGTTGGGAGATTGGGATTGACCTGTATACATGTATATGCATAAAATACATAACTGATAATAACCTGCTGTATAAAAAAGTAAATAAAATTAAATTTCAAAATTTTGAAAAATACAATTTAAAAATAAAACAGGAAAAAGTTCTTCCCTTCACACACATATATTTATAGGGATGAATTATTTCCATGCTTATATCTATAAATACATAAAGGAGGAATAAAATCTAACTTGAACCATAAACGAAAAAAAACCTGAACCCACCAGTTATACAGAGGAAAACCCTATCAGGGCACTTGCTCCAGCGGTAAACAATTCTGAAATTGGTCAGAGGTGTGGAATCATGTCCCATCCAGCTAGCACCCACCACCCACGCAAGGAGTGTCCTCATTGCAAAGCTGGGAGACCGTGCCGAGGCATCTCTGAATAAAGGTGAGCTGAGCCCCAGGCCAGCTGCTGCTGAACTGTTCCCACCCTTCCCAGGTAAAACACCAGAATATGTACAAGGGCTTGAAAGCCTACAGGAAGGGCCGTGGAGCCACACTAGCGACAGCACACAGGCCAACTTGGTGCCTGCAGGCCAGCCAGGGTAGTCCTGACCCCGGGTACACTTCTGGAAGCTTTCCATTGTCCTGCCTGAGATACCCCTCCTGTCCCGGGCCCCACTGGTTTTTTCCTTCCTCACATCTGTCCGGAGAGAAATTCCAGCGGAAGGTATGGGTGACACATCCTCTTCTTTACAGGTGGCAGCCTGGCAACTCCTGCAGAAAGGCCAGCAGTGCCCCACTCACACCGGGCCACCAACAAAGCTGTGGCCCCTCATTCCCTCCCACCAGCTCAGCCCCGAGACTGCTGACGGGGCAGAGAATATGGAGTCAGGCACAGCTTCAGGGGCTATTGCTGCCTGGAGCGCTGTTTATATTGACCTCAACCAGGCACACCTGGGGAGGGCCGGCCGGCAGGGTAAGGCTGCCCAGGTCAGCTAATCCACAACCCTCAGGGAATCACATTGTTGAAAATGGACCTCGCTAAGGCAGAATAGAAGCCAAGGAAAATAAGGACACAATGCCATTTGCAGCACCGTAGATGAGTCTAGAGGTAATCACGTGACTTGTATTAAGTCAGAAAGGGAAAGACACATATCATATCATATCACTTATAGGTGTTACCTAAAAATGGATACCAGGGCAGATATTTCCACGGAGAAGGGCAATCAGATTCATTAAACACACTTATGGTTCACCAATGGAAAGGTGTGAGGATTGGTTTCATTACGATATCGGGGTTAACAGACATATACAAACACAGGTGACATATATAATCACCAAAGACCTACGGAATACCAAGAGAAGACTACTCAACATTCTGTCATAACGTCCCTGGGAAAAGGATCCCAGGAAGAACAGACATCTGTATATGTGTAAAAGAACCACATCTTCGACACCTACAATAAGCCAAACATTGTAATCAAACTTGCTGTAATAAAAAATAAAAATTTAAATTAAAAATACGAACAAGAAGTAGGGAGACCAACTTGAGGGGCTTTCTCCTGGCACATTCCATTCTAAATTCCAATCTAGAACACGACTTCCATTGAGGCTCTGCTGCCCTAGTAACCAGATTTGGTAAGGGAGAACTGCTGCCACCTTGTGGCCGTTTCACACAAGAGCAGCCTTAATCCCAGCGCTAATGGTCAGTTGATATTCAAAATCATTGCAGGCCTGTAAATGACACCTGCCCTGAAAACAAATCCTGGGGTCACGTATCGACCAAAAAATTCAAAGGACGTCCATATTTCAAAACGACCGTTTCAAAAGGCATATTTTATGCACATTAGTGTTCTGCTTCTTTGTCTTTCTTTCTTTTTTGGTTAAAAAGACGGGAATGGGAAAAGGCATCCCTCAGACTGGGCGAAAATCGTTGCAAACGAATCAATGGACAAAGGTTTAATCTCCAATATATATAAACAGCTCATGCAGCTTAATATTAAAAAAAACAAACAACCCAATACAAAAATGGGCAGAAGTTCTAAAGAGACGTTTCTTCAAAGAAGACACAGAGATGGCCAAGACGCACATGAAAAGCTGCTCAACATCACTAATTATTAGAGAAATGCAAATCAAAACTACAATGAGGTATCACCTCACACCTGTTAGGATCGCCATCATCAGAAAATCTACAAACAACAAATTCTGGGGAGGGTGTGGACAAAAGGAGCCCTCTTCCACTATTGGTGGGAATGTAAATTGATACCGTCACTATGGAGAACACTATGGAGTTTCCTTTAAAAAACTAGAAATAGAATTACCATCCGATCCAGCAATCCCACTTCTGGGCATATACCCAGAGAAAACCATAAATCAAAAAGGCACATTCACCACAATGTTCATTGCAGCACTATTTAAAATAGCCAGGTAATGGAAGCAACCTAAATGCCCACAGACAGATGAATGGATAAAGATGGGGTACATATATAAAATGGAATATTACTCGGCCATAAAAAGGAATGAAACTGGGTCATTTGTAGAGACATCGATGGATCTAGAGACTGTCATATAGAATGAAGTAAGTCAGAAAGAGGAAATCAAATATTGTATATTAATGCATATATGTGGAACCTAAAAGATGGTACAGATGAACTGGTTTGCAGGGAAGAGATAGAGACACAGAGGTAGAGAACAAACGTATGGACACCAAGTGTGGGAAGCCATGGGGTGGTGGTGGTGGGATGAGTTGGGAGATTGGGATTGACCTGTATACATGTATATGCATAAAATACATAACTGATAATAACCTGCTGTATAAAAAAGTAAATAAAATTAAATTTCAAAATTTTGAAAAATACAATTTAAAAATAAAACAGGAAAAAGTTCTTCCCTTCACACACATATATTTATAGGGATGAATTATTTCCATGCTTATATCTATAAATACATAAAGGAGGAATAAAATCTAACTTGAACCATAAACGAAAAAAAACCTGAACCCACCAGTTATACAGAGGAAAACCCTATCAGGGCACTTGCTCCAGCGGTAAACAATTCTGAAATTGGTCAGAGGTGTGGAATCATGTCCCATCCAGCTAGCACCCACCACCCACGCAAGGAGTGTCCTCATTGCAAAGCTGGGAGACCGTGCCGAGGCATCTCTGAATAAAGGTGAGCTGAGCCCCAGGCCAGCTGCTGCTGAACTGTTCCCACCCTTCCCAGGTAAAACACCAGAATATGTACAAGGGCTTGAAAGCCTACAGGAAGGGCCGTGGAGCCACACTAGCGACAGCACACAGGCCAACTTGGTGCCTGCAGGCCAGCCAGGGTAGTCCTGACCCCGGGTACACTTCCGGAAGCTTTCCATTGTCCTGCGTGAGATACCCCTCCTGTCCCGGGCCCCACTGGTTTTTTCCTTCCTCACATCTGTCCGGAGAGAAATTCCAGCGGAAGGTATGGGTGACACATCCTCTTCTTTACAGGTGGCAGCCTGGCAACTCCTGCAGAAAGGCCAGCAGTGCCCCACTCACACCGGGCCACCAACAAAGCTGTGGCCCCTCATTCCCTCCCACCAGCTCAGCCCCGAGACTGCTGACGGGGCAGAGAATATGGAGTCAGGCACAGCTTCAGGGGCTATTGCTGCCTGGAGCGCTGTTTATATTGACCTCAACCAGGCACACCTGGGGAGGGCCGGCCGGCAGGGTAAGGCTGCCCAGGTCAGCTAATCCACAACCCTCAGGGAATCACATTGTTGAAAATGGACCTCGCTAAGGCAGAATAGAAGCCAAGGAAAATAAGGACACAATGCCATTTGCAGCACCGTAGATGAGTCTAGAGGTAATCACGTGACTTGTATTAAGTCAGAAAGGGAAAGACACATATCATATCATATCACTTATAGGTGTTACCTAAAAATGGATACCAGGGCAGATATTTCCACGGAGAAGGGCAATCAGATTCATTAAACACACTTATGGTTCACCAATGGAAAGGTGTGAGGATTGGTTTCATTACGATATCGGGGTTAACAGACATATACAAACACAGGTGACATATATAATCACCAAAGACCTACGGAATACCAAGAGAAGACTACTCAACATTCTGTCATAACGTCCCTGGGAAAAGGATCCCAGGAAGAACAGACATCTGTATATGTGTAAAAGAACCACATCTTCGACACCTACAATAAGCCAAACATTGTAATCAAACTTGCTGTAATAAAAAATAAAAATTTAAATTAAAAATACGAACAAGAAGTAGGGAGACCAACTTGAGGGGCTTTCTCCTGGCACATTCCATTCTAAATTCCAATCTAGAACACGACTTCCATTGAGGCTCTGCTGCCCTAGTAACCAGATTTGGTAAGGGAGAACTGCTGCCACCTTGTGGCCGTTTCACACAAGAGCAGCCTTAATCCCAGCGCTAATGGTCAGTTGATATTCAAAATCATTGCAGGCCTGTAAATGACACCTGCCCTGAAAACAAATCCTGGGGTCACGTATCGACCAAAAAATTCAAAGGACGTCCATATTTCAAAACGACCGTTTCAAAAGGCATATTTTATGCACATTAGTGTTCTGCTTCTTTGTCTTTCTTTCTTTTTTGGTTAAAAAGACGGGAATGGGAAAAGGCATCCCTCAGACTGGGCGAAAATCGTTGCAAACGAATCAATGGACAAAGGTTTAATCTCCAATATATATAAACAGCTCATGCAGCTTAATATTAAAAAAAACAAACAACCCAATACAAAAATGGGCAGAAGTTCTAAAGAGACGTTTCTTCAAAGAAGACACAGAGATGGCCAAGACGCACATGAAAAGCTGCTCAACATCACTAATTATTAGAGAAATGCAAATCAAAACTACAATGAGGTATCACCTCACACCTGTTAGGATCGCCATCATCAGAAAATCTACAAACAACAAATTCTGGGGAGGGTGTGGACAAAAGGAGCCCTCTTCCACTATTGGTGGGAATGTAAATTGATACCGTCACTATGGAGAACACTATGGAGTTTCCTTTAAAAAACTAGAAATAGAATTACCATCCGATCCAGCAATCCCACTTCTGGGCATATACCCAGAGAAAACCATAAATCAAAAAGGCACATTCACCACAATGTTCATTGCAGCACTATTTAAAATAGCCAGGTAATGGAAGCAACCTAAATGCCCACAGACAGATGAATGGATAAAGATGGGGTACATATATAAAATGGAATATTACTCGGCCATAAAAAGGAATGAAACTGGGTCATTTGTAGAGACATCGATGGATCTAGAGACTGTCATATAGAATGAAGTAAGTCAGAAAGAGGAAATCAAATATTGTATATTAATGCATATATGTGGAACCTAAAAGATGGTACAGATGAACTGGTTTGCAGGGAAGAGATAGAGACACAGAGGTAGAGAACAAACGTATGGACACCAAGTGTGGGAAGCCATGGGGTGGTGGTGGTGGGATGAGTTGGGAGATTGGGATTGACCTGTATACATGTATATGCATAAAATACATAACTGATAATAACCTGCTGTATAAAAAAGTAAATAAAATTAAATTTCAAAATTTTGAAAAATACAATTTAAAAATAAAACAGGAAAAAGTTCTTCCCTTCACACACATATATTTATAGGGATGAATTATTTCCATGCTTATATCTATAAATACATAAAGGAGGAATAAAATCTAACTTGAACCATAAACGAAAAAAAACCTGAACCCACCAGTTATACAGAGGAAAACCCTATCAGGGCACTTGCTCCAGCGGTAAACAATTCTGAAATTGGTCAGAGGTGTGGAATCATGTCCCATCCAGCTAGCACCCACCACCCACGCAAGGAGCGTCCTCATTGCAAAGCTGGGAGACCGTGCCGAGGCATCTCTGAATAAAGGTGAGCTGAGCCCCAGGCCAGCTGCTGCTGAACTGTTCCCACCCTTCCCAGGTAAAACACCAGAATATGTACAAGGGCTTGAAAGCCTACAGGAAGGGCCGTGGAGCCACACTAGCGACAGCACACAGGCCAACTTGGTGCCTGCAGGCCAGCCAGGGTAGTCCTGACCCCGGGTACACTTCCGGAAGCTTTCCATTGTCCTGCCTGAGATACCCCTCCTGTCCCGGGCCCCACTGGTTTTTTCCTTCCTCACATCTGTCCGGAGAGAAATTCCAGCGGAAGGTATGGGTGACACATCCTCTTCTTTACAGGTGGCAGCCTGGCAACTCCTGCAGAAAGGCCAGCAGTGCCCCACTCACACCGGGCCACCAACAAAGCTGTGGCCCCTCATTCCCTCCCACCAGCTCAGCCCCGAGACTGCTGACGGGGCAGAGAATATGGAGTCAGGCACAGCTTCAGGGGCTATTGCTGCCTGGAGCGCTGTTTATATTGACCTCAACCAGGCACACCTGGGGAGGGCCGGCCGGCAGGGTAAGGCTGCCCAGGTCAGCTAATCCACAACCCTCAGGGAATCACATTGTTGAAAATGGACCTCGCTAAGGCAGAATAGAAGCCAAGGAAAATAAGGACACAATGCCATTTGCAGCACCGTAGATGAGTCTAGAGGTAATCACGTGACTTGTATTAAGTCAGAAAGGGAAAGACACATATCATATCATATCACTTATAGGTGTTACCTAAAAATGGATACCAGGGCAGATATTTCCACGGAGAAGGGCAATCAGATTCATTAAACACACTTATGGTTCACCAATGGAAAGGTGTGAGGATTGGTTTCATTACGATATCGGGGTTAACAGACATATACAAACACAGGTGACATATATAATCACCAAAGACCTACGGAATACCAAGAGAAGACTACTCAACATTCTGTCATAACGTCCCTGGGAAAAGGATCCCAGGAAGAACAGACATCTGTATATGTGTAAACGAACCACATCTTCGACACCTACAATAAGCCAAACATTGTAATCAAACTTGCTGTAATAAAAAATAAAAATTTAAATTAAAAATACGAACAAGAAGTAGGGAGACCAACTTGAGGGGCTTTCTCCTGGCACATTCCATTCTAAATTCCAATCTAGAACACGACTTCCATTGAGGCTCTGCTGCCCTAGTAACCAGATTTGGTAAGGGAGAACTGCTGCCACCTTGTGGCCGTTTCACACAAGAGCAGCCTTAATCCCAGCGCTAATGGTCAGTTGATATTCAAAATCATTGCAGGCCTGTAAATGACACCTGCCCTGAAAACAAATCCTGGGGTCACGTATCGACCAAAAAATTCAAAGGACGTCCATATTTCAAAACGACCGTTTCAAAAGGCATATTTTATGCACATTAGTGTTCTGCTTCTTTGTCTTTCTTTCTTTTTTGGTTAAAAAGACGGGAATGGGAAAAGGCATCCCTCAGACTGGGCGAAAATCGTTGCAAACGAATCAATGGACAAAGGTTTAATCTCCAATATATATAAACAGCTCATGCAGCTTAATATTAAAAAAAACAAACAACCCAATACAAAAATGGGCAGAAGTTCTAAAGAGACGTTTCTTCAAAGAAGACACAGAGATGGCCAAGACGCACATGAAAAGCTGCTCAACATCACTAATTATTAGAGAAATGCAAATCAAAACTACAATGAGGTATCACCTCACACCTGTTAGGATCGCCATCATCAGAAAATCTACAAACAACAAATTCTGGGGAGGGTGTGGACAAAAGGAGCCCTCTTCCACTATTGGTGGGAATGTAAATTGATACCGTCACTATGGAGAACAGTATGGAGTTTCCTTTAAAAAACTAGAAATAGAATTACCATCCGATCCAGCAATCCCACTTCTGGGCATATACCCAGAGAAAACCATAAATCAAAAAGGCACATTCACCACAATGTTCATTGCAGCACTATTTAAAATAGCCAGGTAATGGAAGCAACCTAAATGCCCACAGACAGATGAATGGATAAAGATGGGGTACATATATAAAATGGAATATTACTCGGCCATAAAAAGGAATGAAACTGGGTCATTTGTAGAGACATCGATGGATCTAGAGACTGTCATATAGAATGAAGTAAGTCAGAAAGAGGAAATCAAATATTGTATATTAATGCATATATGTGGAACCTAAAAGATGGTACAGATGAACTGGTTTGCAGGGAAGAGATAGAGACACAGAGGTAGAGAACAAACGTATGGACACCAAGTGTGGGAAGCCATGGGGTGGTGGTGGTGGGATGAGTTGGGAGATTGGGATTGACCTGTATACATGTATATGCATAAAATACATAACTGATAATAACCTGCTGTATAAAAAAGTAAATAAAATTAAATTTCAAAATTTTGCAAAATACAATTTAAAAATAAAACAGGAAAAAGTTCTTCCCTTCACACACATATATTTATAGGGATGAATTATTTCCATGCTTATATCTATAAATACATAAAGGAGGAATAAAATCTAACTTGAACCATAAACGAAAAAAAACCTGAACCCACCAGTTATACAGAGGAAAACCCTATCAGGGCACTTGCTCCAGCGGTAAACAATTCTGAAATTGGTCAGAGGTGTGGAATCATGTCCCATCCAGCTAGCACCCACCACCCACGCAAGGAGCGTCCTCATTGCAAAGCTGGGAGACCGTGCCGAGGCATCTCTGAATAAAGGTGAGCTGAGCCCCAGGCCAGCTGCTGCTGAACTGTTCCCACCCTTCCCAGGTAAAACACCAGAATATGTACAAGGGCTTGAAAGCCTACAGGAAGGGCCGTGGAGCCACACTAGCGACAGCACACAGGCCAACTTGGTGCCTGCAGGCCAGCCAGGGTAGTCCTGACCCCGGGTACACTTCCGGAAGCTTTCCATTGTCCTGCCTGAGATACCCCTCCTGTCCCGGGCCCCACTGGTTTTTTCCTTCCTCACATCTGTCCGGAGAGAAATTCCAGCGGAAGGTATGGGTGACACATCCTCTTCTTTACAGGTGGCAGCCTGGCAACTCCTGCAGAAAGGCCAGCAGTGCCCCACTCACACCGGGCCACCAACAAAGCTGTGGCCCCTCATTCCCTCCCACCAGCTCAGCCCCGAGACTGCTGACGGGGCAGAGAATATGGAGTCAGGCACAGCTTCAGGGGCTATTGCTGCCTGGAGCGCTGTTTATATTGACCTCAACCAGGCACACCTGGGGAGGGCCGGCCGGCAGGGTAAGGCTGCCCAGGTCAGCTAATCCACAACCCTCAGGGAATCACATTGTTGAAAATGGACCTCGCTAAGGCAGAATAGAAGCCAAGGAAAATAAGGACACAATGCCATTTGCAGCACCGTAGATGAGTCTAGAGGTAATCACGTGACTTGTATTAAGTCAGAAAGGGAAAGACACATATCATATCATATCACTTATAGGTGTTACCTAAAAATGGATACCAGGGCAGATATTTCCACGGAGAAGGGCAATCAGATTCATTAAACACACTTATGGTTCACCAATGGAAAGGTGTGAGGATTGGTTTCATTACGATATCGGGGTTAACAGACATATACAAACACAGGTGACATATATAATCACCAAAGACCTACGGAATACCAAGAGAAGACTACTCAACATTCTGTCATAACGTCCCTGGGAAAAGGATCCCAGGAAGAACAGACATCTGTATATGTGTAAACGAACCACATCTTCGACACCTACAATAAGCCAAACATTGTAATCAAACTTGCTGTAATAAAAAATAAAAATTTAAATTAAAAATACGAACAAGAAGTAGGGAGACCAACTTGAGGGGCTTTCTCCTGGCACATTCCATTCTAAATTCCAATCTAGAACACGACTTCCATTGAGGCTCTGCTGCCCTAGTAACCAGATTTGGTAAGGGAGAACTGCTGCCACCTTGTGGCCGTTTCACACAAGAGCAGCCTTAATCCCAGCGCTAATGGTCAGTTGATATTCAAAATCATTGCAGGCCTGTAAATGACACCTGCCCTGAAAACAAATCCTGGGGTCACGTATCGACCAAAAAATTCAAAGGACGTCCATATTTCAAAACGACCGTTTCAAAAGGCATATTTTATGCACATTAGTGTTCTGCTTCTTTGTCTTTCTTTCTTTTTTGGTTAAAAAGACGGGAATGGGAAAAGGCATCCCTCAGACTGGGCGAAAATCGTTGCAAACGAATCAATGGACAAAGGTTTAATCTCCAATATATATAAACAGCTCATGCAGCTTAATATTAAAAAAAACAAACAACCCAATACAAAAATGGGCAGAAGTTCTAAAGAGACGTTTCTTCAAAGAAGACACAGAGATGGCCAAGACGCACATGAAAAGCTGCTCAACATCACTAATTATTAGAGAAATGCAAATCAAAACTACAATGAGGTATCACCTCACACCTGTTAGGATCGCCATCATCAGAAAATCTACAAACAACAAATTCTGGGGAGGGTGTGGACAAAAGGAGCCCTCTTCCACTATTGGTGGCAATGTAAATTGATACCGTCACTATGGAGAACAGTATGGAGTTTCCTTTAAAAAACTAGAAATAGAATTACCATCCGATCCAGCAATCCCACTTCTGGGCATATACCCAGAGAAAACCATAAATCAAAAAGGCACATTCACCACAATGTTCATTGCAGCACTATTTAAAATAGCCAGGTAATGGAAGCAACCTAAATGCCCACAGACAGATGAATGGATAAAGATGGGGTACATATATAAAATGGAATATTACTCGGCCATAAAAAGGAATGAAACTGGGTCATTTGTAGAGACATCGATGGATCTAGAGACTGTCATATAGAATGAAGTAAGTCAGAAAGAGGAAATCAAATATTGTATATTAATGCATATATGTGGAACCTAAAAGATGGTACAGATGAACTGGTTTGCAGGGAAGAGATAGAGACACAGAGGTAGAGAACAAACGTATGGACACCAAGTGTGGGAAGCCATGGGGTGGTGGTGGTGGGATGAGTTGGGAGATTGGGATTGACCTGTATACATGTATATGCATAAAATACATAACTGATAATAACCTGCTGTATAAAAAAGTAAATAAAATTAAATTTCAAAATTTTGCAAAATACAATTTAAAAATAAAACAGGAAAAAGTTCTTCCCTTCACACACATATATTTATAGGGATGAATTATTTCCATGCTTATATCTATAAATACATAAAGGAGGAATAAAATCTAACTTGAACCATAAACGAAAAAAAACCTGAACCCACCAGTTATACAGAGGAAAACCCTATCAGGGCACTTGCTCCAGCGGTAAACAATTCTGAAATTGGTCAGAGGTGTGGAATCATGTCCCATCCAGCTAGCACCCACCACCCACGCAAGGAGTGTCCTCATTGCAAAGCTGGGAGACCGTGCCGAGGCATCTCTGAATAAAGGTGAGCTGAGCCCCAGGCCAGCTGCTGCTGAACTGTTCCCACCCTTCCCAGGTAAAACACCTGAATATGTACAAGGGCTTGAAAGCCTAGAGGAAGGGCCGTGGAGCCACACTAGCGACAGCACACAGGCCAACTTGGTGCCTGCAGGCCAGCCAGGGTAGTCCTGACCCCGGGTACACTTCCGGAAGCTTTCCATTGTCCTGCCTGAGATACCCCTCCTGTCCCGGGCCCCACTGGTTTTTTCCTTCCTCACATCTGTCCGGAGAGAAATTCCAGCGGAAGGTATGGGTGACACATCCTCTTCTTTACAGGTGGCAGCCTGGCAACTCCTGCAGAAAGGCCAGCAGTGCCCCACTCACACCGGGCCACCAACAAAGCTGTGGCCCCTCATTCCCTCCCACCAGCTCAGCCCCGAGACTGCTGACGGGGCAGAGAATATGGAGTCAGGCACAGCTTCAGGGGCTATTGCTGCCTGGAGCGCTGTTTATATTGACCTCAACCAGGCACACCTGGGGAGGGCCGGCCGGCAGGGTAAGGCTGCCCAGGTCAGCTAATCCACAACCCTCAGGGAATCACATTGTTGAAAATGGACCTCGCTAAGGCAGAATAGAAGCCAAGGAAAATAAGGACACAATGCCATTTGCAGCACCGTAGATGAGTCTAGAGGTAATCACGTGACTTGTATTAAGTCAGAAAGGGAAAGACACATATCATATCATATCACTTATAGGTGTTACCTAAAAATGGATACCAGGGCAGATATTTCCACGGAGAAGGGCAATCAGATTCATTAAACACACTTATGGTTCACCAATGGAAAGGTGTGAGGATTGGTTTCATTACGATATCGGGGTTAACAGACATATACAAACACAGGTGACATATATAATCACCAAAGACCTACGGAATACCAAGAGAAGACTACTCAACATTCTGTCATAACGTCCCTGGGAAAAGGATCCCAGGAAGAACAGACATCTGTATATGTGTAAACGAACCACATCTTCGACACCTACAATAAGCCAAACATTGTAATCAAACTTGCTGTAATAAAAAATAAAAATTTAAATTAAAAATACGAACAAGAAGTAGGGAGACCAACTTGAGGGGCTTTCTCCTGGCACATTCCATTCTAAATTCCAATCTAGAACACGACTTCCATTGAGGCTCTGCTGCCCTAGTAACCAGATTTGGTAAGGGAGAACTGCTGCCACCTTGTGGCCGTTTCACACAAGAGCAGCCTTAATCCCAGCGCTAATGGTCAGTTGATATTCAAAATCATTGCAGGCCTGTAAATGACACCTGCCCTGAAAACAAATCCTGGGGTCACGTATCGACCAAAAAATTCAAAGGACGTCCATATTTCAAAACGACCGTTTCAAAAGGCATATTTTATGCACATTAGTGTTCTGCTTCTTTGTCTTTCTTTCTTTTTTGGTTAAAAAGACGGGAATGGGAAAAGGCATCCCTCAGACTGGGCGAAAATCGTTGCAAACGAATCAATGGACAAAGGTTTAATCTCCAATATATATAAACAGCTCATGCAGCTTAATATTAAAAAAAACAAACAACCCAATACAAAAATGGGCAGAAGTTCTAAAGAGACGTTTCTTCAAAGAAGACACAGAGATGGCCAAGACGCACATGAAAAGCTGCTCAACATCACTAATTATTAGAGAAATGCAAATCAAAACTACAATGAGGTATCACCTCACACCTGTTAGGATCGCCATCATCAGAAAATCTACAAACAACAAATTCTGGGGAGGGTGTGGACAAAAGGAGCCCTCTTCCACTATTGGTGGCAATGTAAATTGATACCGTCACTATGGAGAACAGTATGGAGTTTCCTTTAAAAAACTAGAAATAGAATTACCATCCGATCCAGCAATCCCACTTCTGGGCATATACCCAGAGAAAACCATAAATCAAAAAGGCACATTCACCACAATGTTCATTGCAGCACTATTTAAAATAGCCAGGTAATGGAAGCAACCTAAATGCCCACAGACAGATGAATGGATAAAGATGGGGTACATATATAAAATGGAATATTACTCGGCCATAAAAAGGAATGAAACTGGGTCATTTGTAGAGACATCGATGGATCTAGAGACTGTCATATAGAATGAAGTAAGTCAGAAAGAGGAAATCAAATATTGTATATTAATGCATATATGTGGAACCTAAAAGATGGTACAGATGAACTGGTTTGCAGGGAAGAAATAGAGACACAGAGGTAGAGAACAAACGTATGGACACCAAGTGTGGGAAGCCATGGGGTGGTGGTGGTGGGATGAGTTGGGAGATTGGGATTGACCTGTATACATGTATATGCATAAAATACATAACTGATAATAACCTGCTGTATAAAAAAGTAAATAAAATTAAATTTCAAAATTTTGCAAAATACAATTTAAAAATAAAACAGGAAAAAGTTCTTCCCTTCACACACATATATTTATAGGGATGAATTATTTCCATGCTTATATCTATAAATACATAAAGGAGGAATAAAATCTAACTTGAACCATAAACGAAAAAAAACCTGAACCCACCAGTTATACAGAGGAAAACCCTATCAGGGCACTTGCTCCAGCGGTAAACAATTCTGAAATTGGTCAGAGGTGTGGAATCATGTCCCATCCAGCTAGCACCCAACACCCACGCAAGGAGCGTCCTCATTGCAAAGCTGGGAGACCGTGCCGAGGCATCTCTGAATAAAGGTGAGCTGAGCCCCAGGCCAGCTGCTGCTGAACTGTTCCCACCCTTCCCAGGTAAAACACCAGAATATGTACAAGGGCTTGAAAGCCTACAGGAAGGGCCGTGGAGCCACACTAGCGACAGCACACAGGCCAACTTGGTGCCTGCAGGCCAGCCAGGGTAGTCCTGACCCCGGGTACACTTCCGGAAGCTTTCCATTGTCCTGCGTGAGATACCCCTCCTGTCCCGGGCCCCACTGGTTTTTTCCTTCCTCACATCTGTCCGGAGAGAAATTCCAGCGGAAGGTATGGGTGACACATCCTCTTCTTTACAGGTGGCAGCCTGGCAACTCCTGCAGAAAGGCCAGCAGTGCCCCACTCACACCGGGCCACCAACAAAGCTGTGGCCCCTCATTCCCTCCCACCAGCTCAGCCCCGAGACTGCTGACGGGGCAGAGAATATGGAGTCAGGCACAGCTTCAGGGGCTATTGCTGCCTGGAGCGCTGTTTATATTGACCTCAACCAGGCACACCTGGGGAGGGCCGGCCGGCAGGGTAAGGCTGCCCAGGTCAGCTAATCCACAACCCTCAGGGAATCACATTGTTGAAAATGGACCTCGCTAAGGCAGAATAGAAGCCAAGGAAAATAAGGACACAATGCCATTTGCAGCACCGTAGATGAGTCTAGAGGTAATCACGTGACTTGTATTAAGTCAGAAAGGGAAAGACACATATCATATCATATCACTTATAGGTGTTACCTAAAAATGGATACCAGGGCAGATATTTCCACGGAGAAGGGCAATCAGATTCATTAAACACACTTATGGTTCACCAATGGAAAGGTGTGAGGATTGGTTTCATTACGATATCGGGGTTAACAGACATATACAAACACAGGTGACATATATAATCACCAAAGACCTACGGAATACCAAGAGAAGACTACTCAACATTCTGTCATAACGTCCCTGGGAAAAGGATCCCAGGAAGAACAGACATCTGTATATGTGTAAACGAACCACATCTTCGACACCTACAATAAGCCAAACATTGTAATCAAACTTGCTGTAATAAAAAATAAAAATTTAAATTAAAAATACGAACAAGAAGTAGGGAGACCAACTTGAGGGGCTTTCTCCTGGCACATTCCATTCTAAATTCCAATCTAGAACACGACTTCCATTGAGGCTCTGCTGCCCTAGTAACCAGATTTGGTAAGGGAGAACTGCTGCCACCTTGTGGCCGTTTCACACAAGAGCAGCCTTAATCCCAGCGCTAATGGTCAGTTGATATTCAAAATCATTGCAGGCCTGTAAATGACACCTGCCCTGAAAACAAATCCTGGGGTCACGTATCGACCAAAAAATTCAAAGGACGTCCATATTTCAAAACGACCGTTTCAAAAGGCATATTTTATGCACATTAGTGTTCTGCTTCTTTGTCTTTCTTTCTTTTTTGGTTAAAAAGACGGGAATGGGAAAAGGCATCCCTCAGACTGGGCGAAAATCGTTGCAAACGAATCAATGGACAAAGGTTTAATCTCCAATATATATAAACAGCTCATGCAGCTTAATATTAAAAAAAACAAACAACCCAATACAAAAATGGGCAGAAGTTCTAAAGAGACGTTTCTTCAAAGAAGACACAGAGATGGCCAAGACGCACATGAAAAGCTGCTCAACATCACTAATTATTAGAGAAATGCAAATCAAAACTACAATGAGGTATCACCTCACACCTGTTAGGATCGCCATCATCAGAAAATCTACAAACAACAAATTCTGGGGAGGGTGTGGACAAAAGGAGCCCTCTTCCACTATTGGTGGGAATGTAAATTGATACCGTCACTATGGAGAACAGTATGGAGTTTCCTTTAAAAAACTAGAAATAGAATTACCATCCGATCCAGCAATCCCACTTCTGGGCATATACCCAGAGAAAACCATAAATCAAAAAGGCACATTCACCACAATGTTCATTGCAGCACTATTTAAAATAGCCAGGTAATGGAAGCAACCTAAATGCCCACAGACAGATGAATGGATAAAGATGGGGTACATATATAAAATGGAATATTACTCGGCCATAAAAAGGAATGAAACTGGGTCATTTGTAGAGACATCGATGGATCTAGAGACTGTCATATAGAATGAAGTAAGTCAGAAAGAGGAAATCAAATATTGTATATTAATGCATATATGTGGAACCTAAAAGATGGTACAGATGAACTGGTTTGCAGGGAAGAGATAGAGACACAGAGGTAGAGAACAAACGTATGGACACCAAGTGTGGGAAGCCATGGGGTGGTGGTGGTGGGATGAGTTGGGAGATTGGGATTGACCTGTATACATGTATATGCATAAAATACATAACTGATAATAACCTGCTGTATAAAAAAGTAAATAAAATTAAATTTCAAAATTTTGCAAAATACAATTTAAAAATAAAACAGGAAAAAGTTCTTCCCTTCACACACATATATTTATAGGGATGAATTATTTCCATGCTTATATCTATAAATACATAAAGGAGGAATAAAATCTAACTTGAACCATAAACGAAAAAAAACCTGAACCCACCAGTTATACAGAGGAAAACCCTATCAGGGCACTTGCTCCAGCGGTAAACAATTCTGAAATTGGTCAGAGGTGTGGAATCATGTCCCATCCAGCTAGCACCCACCACCCACGCAAGGAGTGTCCTCATTGCAAAGCTGGGAGACCGTGCCGAGAAATCTCTGAATAAAGGTGAGCTGAGCCCCAGGCCAGCTGCTGCTGAACTGTTCCCACCCTTCGCAGGTAAAACACCTGAATATGTACAAGGGCTTGAAAGCCTAGAGGAAGGGCCGTGGAGCCACACTAGCGACAGCACGCAGGCCAACTTGGTGCCTGCAGGCCAGCCAGAGTGGTCCAGGCCCGGGTACTCTTTCGGAAGCTTTCCATTGTCCTGCCTGTGATACCCCTCCTGTCCCGGCCCCCACTGCTTTTTTCCTTCCTCACCTCTGTCCGGAGAGAAATTCCAGCGGAAGGTATGGGTGACACATCCTCTTCTTTACAGGTGGCAGCCTGGCAACTCCTGCAGAAAGGCCAGCAGTGCCCCACTCACACCGGGCCACCAACAAAGCTGTGGCCCCTCATTCCCTCCCACCAGCTCAGCCCCGAGACTGCTGACGGGGCAGAGAATATGGAGTCAGGCACAGCTTCAGGGGCTATTGCTGCCTGGAGCGCTGTTTATATTGACCTCAACCAGGCACACCTGTGGAGGGCCGGCCGGCAGGGTAAGGCTGCCCAGGTCAGCTAATCCACAACCCTCAGGGAATCACATTGTTGAAAATGGACCTCGCTAAGGCAGAATAGAAGCCAAGGAAAATAAGGACACAATGCCATTAGCAGCACCGTAGATGAGTCTAGAGGTAATCACGTGACTTGTAGTAAGTCAGAAAGTGAAAGACACATATCATATCATATCACTTATAGGTGTTACCTAAAAATGGATACCAGGGCAGATATTTCCACGGAGAAGGGCAATCACAGATTCATTAAACACACTTATGGTTCACCAATGGAAAGGTGTGAGGATTGGTTTCATTACGATATCGGGGTTAACAGACATATACAAACACAGGTGACATATATAATCAACAAAGACCTACGGAATACCATGAGAAGACTACTCAACATTCTGTCACAACGTCCCTGGGAAAAGGATCCCAGGAAGAACAGACATCTGTATATGTGTAAAAGAACCACATCTTCGACACCTACAATAAGCCAAACATTGTAATCAAACTTGCTGTAATAAAAAATAAAAATTTAAATTAAAAATACGAACAAGAAGTAGGGAGACCAACTTGAGGGGCTTTCTCCTGGCACATTCCATTCTAAATTCCAATCTAGAACACGACTTCCATTGAGGCTCTGCTGCCCTAGTAACCAGATTTGGTAAGGGAGAACTGCTGCCACCTTGTGGCCGTTTCACACAACAGCAGCCTTAATCCCAGCGCTAATGGTCAGTTGATATTCAAAATCATTGCAGGCCTGTAAATGACACCTGCCCTGAAAACAAATCCTGGGGTCACGTATCGACCAAAAAATTCAAAGGACGTCCATATTTCAAAACGACCGTTTCAAAAGGCATATTTTATGCACATTAGTGTTCTGCTTCTTTGTCTTTCTTTCTTTTTTGGTTAAAAAGACGGGAATGGAAAAAGGCATCCCTCAGACTGGGCGAAAATCGTTGCAAACGAATCAATGGACAAAGGTTTAATCTCCAATATATATAAACAGCTCATGCAGCTTAATATTAAAAAAACAAACAACCCAATACAAAAATGGGCAGAAGTTCTAAAGAGACGTTTCTTCAAAGAAGACACAGAGATGGCCAAGACGCACATGAAAAGCTGCTCAACATCACTAATTATTAGAGAAATGCAAATCAAAACTACAATGAGGTATCACCTCACACCTGTTAGGATCGCCATCATCAGAAAATCTACAAACAACAAATTCTGGGGAGGGTGTGGACAAAAGGAGCCCTCTTCCACTATTGGTGGGAATGTAAATTGATACCGTCACTATGGAGAACAGTATGGAGTTTCCTTTAAAAAACTAGAAATAGAATTACCATCCGATCCAGCAATCCCACTTCTGGGCATATACCCAGAGAAAACCATAAATCAAAAAGGCACATTCACCACAATGTTCATTGCAGCACTATTTAAAATAGCCAGGTAATGGAAGCAACCTAAATGCCCACAGACAGATGAATGGATAAAGATGGGGTACATATATAAAATGGAATATTACTCGGCCATAAAAAGGAATGAAACTGGGTCATTTGTAGAGACATCGATGGATCTAGAGACTGTCATATAGAATGAAGTAAGTCAGAAAGAGGAAATCAAATATTGTATATTAATGCATATATGTGGAACCTAAAAGATGGTACAGATGAACTGGTTTGCAGGGAAGAGATAGAGACACAGAGGTAGAGAACAAACGTATGGACACCAAGTGTGGGAAGCCATGGGGTGGTGGTGGTGGGATGAGTTGGGAGATTGGGATTGACCTGTATACATGTATATGCATAAAATACATAACTGATAATAACCTGCTGTATAAAAAAGTAAATAAAATTAAATTTCAAAATTTTGAAAAATACAATTTAAAAATAAAACAGGAAAAAGTTCTTCCCTTCACACACATATATTTATAGGGATGAATTATTTCCATGCTTATATCTATAAATACATAAAGGAGGAATAAAATCTAACTTGAACCATAAACGAAAAAAAACCTGAACCCACCAGTTATACAGAGGAAAACCCTATCAGGGCACTTGCTCCAGCGGTAAACAATTCTGAAATTGGTCAGAGGTGTGGAATCATGTCCCATCCAGCTAGCACCCACCACCCACGCAAGGAGTGTCCTCATTGCAAAGCTGGGAGACCGTGCCGAGAAATCTCTGAATAAAGGTGAGCTGAGCCCCAGGCCAGCTGCTGCTGAACTGTTCCCACCCTTCGCAGGTAAAACACCTGAATATGTACAAGGGCTTGAAAGCCTAGAGGAAGGGCCGTGGAGCCACACTAGCGACAGCACGCAGGCCAACTTGGTGCCTGCAGGCCAGCCAGAGTGGTCCAGGCCCGGGTACTCTTTCGGAAGCTTTCCATTGTCCTGCCTGTGATACCCCTCCTGTCCCGGCCCCCACTGCTTTTTTCCTTCCTCACCTCTGTCCGGAGAGAAATTCCAGCGGAAGGTATGGGTGACACATCCTCTTCTTTACAGGTGGCAGCCTGGCAACTCCTGCAGAAAGGCCAGCAGTGCCCCACTCACACCGGGCCACCAACAAAGCTGTGGCCCCTCATTCCCTCCCACCAGCTCAGCCCCGAGACTGCTGACGGGGCAGAGAATATGGAGTCAGGCACAGCTTCAGGGGCTATTGCTGCCTGGAGCGCTGTTTATATTGACCTCAACCAGGCACACCTGTGGAGGGCCGGCCGGCAGGGTAAGGCTGCCCAGGTCAGCTAATCCACAACCCTCAGGGAATCACATTGTTGAAAATGGACCTCGCTAAGGCAGAATAGAAGCCAAGGAAAATAAGGACACAATGCCATTAGCAGCACCGTAGATGAGTCTAGAGGTAATCACGTGACTTGTAGTAAGTCAGAAAGTGAAAGACACATATCATATCATATCACTTATAGGTGTTACCTAAAAATGGATACCAGGGCAGATATTTCCACGGAGAAGGGCAATCACAGATTCATTAAACACACTTATGGTTCACCAATGGAAAGGTGTGAGGATTGGTTTCATTACGATATCGGGGTTAACAGACATATACAAACACAGGTGACATATATAATCAACAAAGACCTACGGAATACCATGAGAAGACTACTCAACATTCTGTCACAACGTCCCTGGGAAAAGGATCCCAGGAAGAACAGACATCTGTATATGTGTAAAAGAACCACATCTTCGACACCTACAATAAGCCAAACATTGTAATCAAACTTGCTGTAATAAAAAATAAAAATTTAAATTAAAAATACGAACAAGAAGTAGGGAGACCAACTTGAGGGGCTTTCTCCTGGCACATTCCATTCTAAATTCCAATCTAGAACACGACTTCCATTGAGGCTCTGCTGCCCTAGTAACCAGATTTGGTAAGGGAGAACTGCTGCCACCTTGTGGCCGTTTCACACAACAGCAGCCTTAATCCCAGCGCTAATGGTCAGTTGATATTCAAAATCATTGCAGGCCTGTAAATGACACCTGCCCTGAAAACAAATCCTGGGGTCACGTATCGACCAAAAAATTCAAAGGACGTCCATATTTCAAAACGACCGTTTCAAAAGGCATATTTTATGCACATTAGTGTTCTGCTTCTTTGTCTTTCTTTCTTTTTTGGTTAAAAAGACGGGAATGGGAAAAGGCATCCCTCAGACTGGGCGAAAATCGTTGCAAACGAATCAATGGACAAAGGTTTAATCTCCAATATATATAAACAGCTCATGCAGCTTAATATTAAAAAAACAAACAACCCAATACAAAAATGGGCAGAAGTTCTAAAGAGACGTTTCTTCAAAGAAGACACAGAGATGGCCAAGACGCACATGAAAAGCTGCTCAACATCACTAATTATTAGAGAAATGCAAATCAAAACTACAATGAGGTATCACCTCACACCTGTTAGGATCGGCATCATCAGAAAATCTACAAACAACAAATTCTGGGGAGGGTGTGGACAAAAGGAGCCCTCTTCCACTATTGGTGGGAATGTAAATTGATACCGTCACTATGGAGAACAGTATGGAGTTTCCTTTAAAAAACTAGAAATAGAATTACCATCCGATCCAGCAATCCCACTTCTGGGCATATACCCAGAGAAAACCATAAATCAAAAAGGCACATTCACCACAATGTTCATTGCAGCACTATTTAAAATAGCCAGGTAATGGAAGCAACCTAAATGCCCACAGACAGATGAATGGATAAAGATGGGGTACATATATAAAATGGAATATTACTCGGCCATAAAAAGGAATGAAACTGGGTCATTTGTAGAGACATCGATGGATCTAGAGACTGTCATATAGAATGAAGTAAGTCAGAAAGAGGAAATCAAATATTGTATATTAATGCATATATGTGGAACCTAAAAGATGGTACAGATGAACTGGTTTGCAGGGAAGAGATAGAGACACAGAGGTAGAGAACAAACGTATGGACACCAAGTGTGGGAAGCCATGGGGTGGTGGTGGTGGGATGAGTTGGGAGATTGGGATTGACCTGTATACATGTATATGCATAAAATACATAACTGATAATAACCTGCTGTATAAAAAAGTAAATAAAATTAAATTTCAAAATTTTAAAAAATAAAATTTAAAAATAAAAGAGAAAAAAGTTCTTCCCTTCCCACACATGTATTTATAGGAATGAATTATTTCCATGCTTATATCTATAAATACATAAAAGAGGAATAAAATCTAACTTGAACCATAAACGAAAAAAAACCTGAACCCACCAGTTATACAGAGGAAAACCCTATCAGGGCACTTGCTCCAGCGGTAAACAATTCTGAAATTGGTCAGAGGTGTGGAATCATCTCCCATCCAGCTAGCACCCACCCCCCACGCAAGGAGCGTCCTCATTGCAAAGCTGGGAGACCGTGCCGAGAAATCTCTGAATAAAGGTGAGCTGAGCCCCAGGCCAGCTGCTGCTGAACTGTTCCCACCCTTCCCAGGGAAAACACCTGAATATGTACAAGGGCTTGAAAGCCTAGAGGAAGGGCCGTGGAGCCACACTAGCGACAGCACTCAGGCCAACTTGGTGCCTGCAGGCCAGCCAGGGTGGTCCTGGCCCCGGGTACACTTCCGGAAGCTTTCCATTGTCCTGCCTGTGATACCCCTCCTGTCCCGGCCCCCACTGCTTTTTTCCTTCCTCACCTCTGTCCGGAGAGAAATTCCAGCGGAATGTATGGTTGACACATCCTCTTCTTTACAGGTGGCAGCCTGGCAACTCCTGCAGAAAGGCCAGCAGTGCCCCACTCACACCGGGCCACCAACAAAGCTGTGGCCCCTCATTCCCTCCCACCAGCTCAGCCCCGAGACTGCTGACGGGGCAGAGAATATGGAGTCAGGCACAGCTTCAGGGGCTATTGCTGCCTGGAGCGCTGTTTATATTGACCTCAACCAGGCACACCTGGGGAGGGCCGGCCGGCAGGGTAAGGCTGCCCAGGTCAGCTAATCCACAACCCTCAGGGAATCACATTGTTGAAAATGGACCTCGCTAAGGCAGAATAGAAGCCAAGGAAAATAAGGACACAATGCCATTTGCAGCACTGTAGATGAGTCTAGACGTAATCACGTGACTTGTAGTAAGTCAAAAAGTGAAAGACACATATCATATCATATCACTTATAGGTGTTACCTAAAAATGGATACCAGGGCAGATATTTCCACGGAGAAGGGCAATCACAGATTCATTAAACACACTTATGGTTCACCAGTGGAAAGGTGTGAGGATTGGTTTCATTACGATATCGGGGTTAACAGACATATACAAACACAGGTGACATATATAATCACCAAAGACCTACGGAATACCAAGAGAAGACTACTCAACATTCTGTCATAACGTCCCTGGGAAAAGGATCCCAGGAAGAACAGACATCTGTATATGTGTAAAAGAACCACATCTTCGACACCTACAATAAGCCAAACATTGTAATCAAACTTGCTGTAATAAAAAATAAAAATTTAAATTAAAAATAGGAACAAGAAGTAGGGAGACAAACTTGAGGGGCTTTCTCCTGGCACATTCCATTCTAAATTCCAATCTAGAACACGACTTCCATTGAGGCTCTGCTGCCCTAGTAACCAGATTTGGTAAGGGAGAACTGCTGCCACCTTGTGGCCGTTTCACACAACAGCTGCTTTAATCCCAGCGCTAATGGTCAGTTGATATTCAAAATCATTGCAGGCCTGTAAATGACACCTGCCCTGAAAACAAATCCTGGGGTCACGTATCGACCAAAAAATTCAAAGGACGTCCATATTTCAAAACGACCGTTTCAAAAGGCATATTTTATGCACATTAGTGTTCTGCTTCTTTGTCTTTCTTTCTTTTTTGGTTAAAAAGACGGGAATGGAAAAAGGCATCCCTCAGACTGGGCGAAAATCGTTGCAAACGAATCAATGGACAAAGGTTTAATCTCCAATATATATAAACAGCTCATGCAGCTTAATATTAAAAAAACAAAGAACCCAATACAAAAATGGGCAGAAGTTCTAAAGAGACGTTTCTTCAAAGAAGACACAGAGATGGCCAAGACGCACATGAAAAGCTGCTCAAGAGCACTAATTATTAGAGAAATGCAAATCAAAACTACAATGAGGTATCACCTCACACCTGTTAGGATCGGCATCATCAGAAAATCTACAAACAACAAATTCTGGGGAGGGTGTGGACAAAAGGAGCCCTCTTCCACTATTGGTGGGAATGTAAATTGATACCGTCACTATGGAGAACAGTATGGAGTTTCCTTTAAAAAACTAGAAATAGAATTACCATCTGATCCAGCAATCCCACTTCTGGGCATATACCCAGAGAAAACCATAAATCAAAAAGGCACATTCACCACAATGTTCATTGCAGCACTATTTAAAATAGCCAGGTAATGGAAGCAACCTAAATGCCCACAGACAGATGAATGGATAAAGATGTGGTACATATATGAAATGGAATATTACTCGGCCATAAAAAGGAATGAAACTGGGTCATTTGTAGAGACATCGATGGATCTAGAGAGTGTCATATAGAATGAAGTAAGTCAGAAAGAGGAAATCAAATATTGTATATTAATGCATATATGTGGAACCTAAAAGATGGTACAGATGAACTGGTTTGCAGGGAAGAAATAGAGACACAGAGGTAGAGAACAAACGTATGGACACCAAGTGTGGGAAGCCATGGGGTGGTGGTGGTGGGATGAGTTGGGAGATTGGGATTGACCTGTATACATGTATATGCATAAAATACATAACTGATAATAACCTGCTGTATAAAAAAGTAAATAAAATTAAATTTCAAAATTTTAAAAAATAAAATTTAAAAATAAAAGAGAAAAAAGTTCTTCCCTTCCCACACATGTATTTATAGGAATGAATTATTTCCATGCTTATATCTATAAATACATAAAAGAGGAATAAAATCTAACTTGAACCATAAACGAAAAAAAACCTGAACCCACCAGTTATACAGAGGAAAACCCTATCAGGGCACTTGCTCCAGCGGTAAACAATTCTGAAATTGGTCAGAGGTGTGGAATCATCTCCCATCCAGCTAGCACCCACCCCCCACGCAAGGAGCGTCCTCATTGCAAAGCTGGGAGACCGTGCCGAGAAATCTCTGAATAAAGGTGAGCTGAGCCCCAGGCCAGCTTCTGCTGAACTGTTCCCACCCTTCCCAGGGAAAACACCTGAATATGTACAAGGGCTTGAAAGCCTAGAGGAAGGGCCGTGGAGCCACACTAGCGACAGCACTCAGGCCAATTTGGTGCCTGCAGGCCAGCCAGGGTGGTCCTGGCCCCGGGTACACTTCTGGAAGCTTTCCATTGTCCTGCCTGTGATACCCCTCCTGTCCCGGCCCCCACTGCTTTTTTCCTTCCTCACCTCTGTCCGGAGAGAAATTCCAGCGGAAGGTATGGTTGACACATCCTCTTCTTTACAGGTGGCAGCCTGGCAACTCCTGCAGAAAGGCCAGCAGTGCCCCACTCACACCGGGCCACCAACAAAGCTGTGGCCCCTCATTCCCTCCCACCAGCTCAGCCCCGAGACTGCTGACGGGGCAGAGAATATGGAGTCAGGCACAGCTTCAGGGGCTATTGCTGCCTGGAGCGCTGTTTATATTGACCTCAACCAGGCACACCTGGGGAGGGCCGGCCGGCAGGGTAAGGCTGCCCAGGTCAGCTAATCCACAACCCTCAGGGAATCACATTGTTGAAAATGGACCTCGCTAAGGCAGAATAGAAGCCAAGGAAAATAAGGACACAATGCCATTTGCAGCACTGTAGATGAGTCTAGACGTAATCACGTGACTTGTAGTAAGTCAAAAAGTGAAAGACACATATCATATCATATCACTTATAGGTGTTACCTAAAAATGGATACCAGGGCAGATATTTCCACGGAGAAGGGCAATCACAGATTCATTAAACACACTTATGGTTCACCAGTGGAAAGGTGTGAGGATTGGTTTCATTACGATATCGGGGTTAACAGACATATACAAACACAGGTGACATATATAATCACCAAAGACCTACGGAATACCAAGAGAAGACTACTCAACATTCTGTCATAACGTCCCTGGGAAAAGGATCCCAGGAAGAACAGACATCTGTATATGTGTAAAAGAACCACATCTTCGACACCTACAATAAGCCAAACATTGTAATCAAACTTGCTGTAATAAAAAATAAAAATTTAAATTAAAAATACGAACAAGAAGTAGGGAGACAAACTTGAGGGGCTTTCTCCTGGCACATTCCATTCTAAATTCCAATCTAGAACACGACTTCCATTGAGGCTCTGCTGCCCTAGTAACCAGATTTGGTAAGGGAGAACTGCTGCCACCTTGTGGCCATTTCACACAACAGCAGCTTTAATCCCAGCGCTAATGGTCAGTTGATATTCAAAATCATTGTAGGCCTGTAAATGACACCTGCCCTGAAAACAAATCCTGGGGTCACGTATCGACCAAAAAATTCAAAGGACGTCCATATTTCAAAACGACCGTTTCAAAAGGCATATTTTATGCACATTAGTGTTCTGCTTCTTTGTCTTTCTTTCTTTTTTGGTTAAAAAGACGGGAATGGAAAAAGGCATCCCTCAGACTGGGCGAAAATCGTTGCAAACGAATCAATGGACAAAGGTTTAATCTCCAATATATATAAACAGCTCATGCAGCTTAATATTAAAAAAACAAACAACCCAATACAAAAATGGGCAGAAGTTCTAAAGAGACGTTTCTTCAAAGAAGACACAGAGATGGCCAAGACGCACATGAAAAGCTGCTCAAGAGCACTAATTATTAGAGAAATGCAAATCAAAACTACAATGAGGTATCACCTCACACCTGTTAGGATCGGCATCATCAGAAAATCTACAAACAACAAATTCTGGGGAGGGTGTGGACAAAAGGAGCCCTCTTCCACTATTGGTGGCAATGTAAATTGATACCGTCACTATGGAGAACAGTATGGAGTTTCCTTTAAAAAACTAGAAATAGAATTACCATCCGATCCAGCAATCCCACTTCTGGGCATATACCCAGAGAAAACCATAAATCAAAAAGGCACATTCACCACAATGTTCATTGCAGCACTATTTAAAATAGCCAGGTAATGGAAGCAACCTAAATGCCCACAGACAGATGAATGGATAAAGATGTGGTACATATATGAAATGGAATATTACTCGGCCATAAAAAGGAATGAAACTGGGTCATTTGTAGAGACATCGATGGATCTAGAGAGTGTCATATAGAATGAAGTAAGTCAGAAAGAGGAAATCAAATATTGTATATTAATGCATATATGTGGAACCTAAAAGATGGTACAGATGAACTGGTTTGCAGGGAAGAAATAGAGACACAGAGGTAGAGAACAAACGTATGGACACCAAGTGTGGGAAGCCATGGGGTGGTGGTGGTGGGATGAGTTGGGAGATTGGGATTGACCTGTATACATGTATATGCATAAAATACATAACTGATAATAACCTGCTGTATAAAAAAGTAAATAAAATTAAATTCCATATTTTAAAAAATAAAATTTAAAAATAAAACAGAAAAAAGTTCTTCCCTTCACACACATGTATTTATAGGAATGAATTATTTCCATGCTTATATCTATAAATACATAAAAGAGGAATAAAATCTAACTTGAACCATAAACGAAAAAAACCCTGAACCCACCAGTTATACAGAGGAAAACCCTAACAGGGCACTTGCTCCAGCGGTAAACAATTCTGAAATTGGTCAGAGGTGTGGAATCATCTCCCATCCAGCTAGCACCCACCCCCCACGCAAGGAGCGTCCTCATTGCAAAGCTGGGAGACCGTGCCGAGGCATCTCTGAATAAAGGTGAGCTGAGCCCCAGGCCAGCTGCTGCTGAACTGTTCCCACCCTTCCCAGGTAAAACACCAGAATTTGTACAAGGGCTTGAAAGCCTACAGGAAGGGCCGTGGAGCCACACTAGCGACAGCACACAGGCCAACTTGGTGCCTGCAGGCCAGCCAGGGTAGTCCTGACCCCGGGTACACTTCCGGAAGCTTTCCATTGTCCTGCCTGAGATACCCCTCCTGTCCCGGGCCCCACTGGTTTTTTCCTTCCTCACATCTGTCCGGAGAGAAATTCCAGCGGAAGGTATGGGTGACACATCCTCTTCTTTACAGGTGGCAGCCTGGCAACTCCTGCAGAAAGGCCAGCAGTGCCCCACTCACACCGGGCCACCAACAAAGCTGTGGCCCCTCATTCCCTCCCACCAGCTCAGCCCCGAGACTGCTGACGGGGCAGAGAATATGGAGTCAGGCACAGCTTCAGGGGCTATTGCTGCCTGGAGCGCTGTTTATATTGACCTCAACCAGGCACACCTGGGGAGGGCCGGCCGGCAGGGTAAGGCTGCCCAGGTCAGCTAATCCACAACCCTCAGGGAATCACATTGTTGAAAATGGACCTCGCTAAGGCAGAATAGAAGCCAAGGAAAATAAGGACACAATGCCATTTGCAGCACCGTAGATGAGTCTAGAGGTAATCACGTGACTTGTATTAAGTCAGAAAGGGAAAGACACATATCATATCATATCACTTATAGGTGTTACCTAAAAATGGATACCAGGGCAGATATTTCCACGGAGAAGGGCAATCAGATTCATTAAACACACTTATGGTTCACCAATGGAAAGGTGTGAGGATTGGTTTCATTACGATATCGGGGTTAACAGACATATACAAACACAGGTGACATATATAATCACCAAAGACCTACGGAATACCAAGAGAAGACTACTCAACATTCTGTCATAACGTCCCTGGGAAAAGGATCCCAGGAAGAACAGACATCTGTATATGTGTAAAAGAACCACATCTTCGACACCTACAATAAGCCAAACATTGTAATCAAACTTGCTGTAATAAAAAATAAAAATTTAAATTAAAACTACGAACAAGAAGTAGGGAGACCAACTTGAGGGGCTTTCTCCTGGCACATTCCATTCTAAATTCCAATCTAGAACACGACTTCCATTGAGGCTCTGCTGCCCTAGTAACCAGATTTGGTAAGGGAGAACTGCTGCCACCTTGTGGCCGTTTCACACAAGAGCAGCCTTAATCCCAGCGCTAATGGTCAGTTGATATTCAAAATCATTGCAGGCCTGTAAATGACACCTGCCCTGAAAACAAATCCTGGGGTCACGTATCGACCAAAAAATTCAAAGGACGTCCATATTTCAAAACGACCGTTTCAAAAGGCATATTTTATGCACATTAGTGTTCTGCTTCTTTGTCTTTCTTTCTTTTTTGGTTAAAAAGACGGGAATGGGAAAAGGCATCCCTCAGACTGGGCGAAAATCGTTGCAAACGAATCAATGGACAAAGGTTTAATCTCCAATATATATAAACAGCTCATGCAGCTTAATATTAAAAAAAACAAACAACCCAATACAAAAATGGGCAGAAGTTCTAAAGAGACGTTTCTTCAAAGAAGACACAGAGATGGCCAAGACGCACATGAAAAGCTGCTCAACATCACTAATTATTAGAGAAATGCAAATCAAAACTACAATGAGGTATCACCTCACACCTGTTAGGATCGCCATCATCAGAAAATCTACAAACAACAAATTCTGGGGAGGGTGTGGACAAAAGGAGCCCTCTTCCACTATTGGTGGCAATGTAAATTGATACCGTCACTATGGAGAACAGTATGGAGTTTCCTTTAAAAAACTAGAAATAGAATTACCATCCGATCCAGCAATCCCACTTCTGGGCATATACCCAGAGAAAACCATAAATCAAAAAGGCACATTCACCACAATGTTCATTGCAGCACTATTTAAAATAGCCAGGTAATGGAAGCAACCTAAATGCCCACAGACAGATGAATGGATAAAGATGGGGTACATATATAAAATGGAATATTACTCGGCCATAAAAAGGAATGAAACTGGGTCATTTGTAGAGACATCGATGGATCTAGAGACTGTCATATAGAATGAAGTAAGTCAGAAAGAGGAAATCAAATATTGTATATTAATGCATATATGTGGAACCTAAAAGATGGTACAGATGAACTGGTTTGCAGGGAAGAAATAGAGACACAGAGGTAGAGAACAAACGTATGGACACCAAGTGTGGGAAGCCATGGGGTGGTGGTGGTGGGATGAGTTGGGAGATTGGGATTGACCTGTATACATGTATATGCATAAAATACATAACTGATAATAACCTGCTGTATAAAAAAGTAAATAAAATTAAATTTCAAAATTTTGAAAAATACAATTTAAAAATAAAACAGGAAAAAGTTCTTCCCTTCACACACATATATTTATAGGGATGAATTATTTCCATGCTTATATCTATAAATACATAAAGGAGGAATAAAATCTAACTTGAACCATAAACGAAAAAAAACCTGAACCCACCAGTTATACAGAGGAAAACCCTATCAGGGCACTTGCTCCAGCGGTAAACAATTCTGAAATTGGTCAGAGGTGTGGAATCATGTCCCATCCAGCTAGCACCCACCACCCACGCAAGGAGTGTCCTCATTGCAAAGCTGGGAGACCGTGCCGAGAAATCTCTGAATAAAGGTGAGCTGAGCCCCAGGCCAGCTGCTGCTGAACTGTTCCCACCCTTCGCAGGTAAAACACCTGAATATGTACAAGGGCTTGAAAGCCTAGAGGAAGGGCCGTGGAGCCACACTAGCGACAGCACGCAGGCCAACTTGGTGCCTGCAGGCCAGCCAGAGTGGTCCAGGCCCGGGTACTCTTTCGGAAGCTTTCCATTGTCCTGCCTGTGATACCCCTCCTGTCCCGGCCCCCACTGCTTTTTTCCTTCCTCACCTCTGTCCGGAGAGAAATTCCAGCGGAAGGTATGGGTGACACATCCTCTTCTTTACAGGTGGCAGCCTGGCAACTCCTGCAGAAAGGCCAGCTGTGCCCCACTCACACCGGGCCACCAACAAAGCTGTGGCCCCTCATTCCCTCCCACCAGCTCAGCCCCGAGACTGCTGACGGGGCAGAGAATATGGAGTCAGGCACAGCTTCAGGGGCTATTGCTGCCTGGAGCGCTGTTTATATTGACCTCAACCAGGCACACCTGTGGAGGGCCGGCCGGCAGGGTAAGGCTGCCCAGGTCAGCTAATCCACAACCCTCAGGGAATCACATTGTTGAAAATGGACCTCGCTAAGGCAGAATAGAAGCCAAGGAAAATAAGGACACAATGCCATTAGCAGCACCGTAGATGAGTCTAGAGGTAATCACGTGACTTGTAGTAAGTCAGAAAGTGAAAGACACATATCATATCATATCACTTATAGGTGTTACCTAAAAATGGATACCAGGGCAGATATTTCCACGGAGAAGGGCAATCACAGATTCATTAAACACACTTATGGTTCACCAATGGAAAGGTGTGAGGATTGGTTTCATTACGATATCGGGGTTAACAGACATATACAAACACAGGTGACATATATAATCAACAAAGACCTACGGAATACCATGAGAAGACTACTCAACATTCTGTCACAACGTCCCTGGGAAAAGGATCCCAGGAAGAACAGACATCTGTATATGTGTAAAAGAACCACATCTTCGACACCTACAATAAGCCAAACATTGTAATCAAACTTGCTGTAATAAAAAATAAAAATTTAAATTAAAAATACGAACAAGAAGTAGGGAGACCAACTTGAGGGGCTTTCTCCTGGCACATTCCATTCTAAATTCCAATCTAGAACACGACTTCCATTGAGGCTCTGCTGCCCTAGTAACCAGATTTGGTAAGGGAGAACTGCTGCCACCTTGTGGCCGTTTCACACAACAGCAGCCTTAATCCCAGCGCTAATGGTCAGTTGATATTCAAAATCATTGCAGGCCTGTAAATGACACCTGCCCTGAAAACAAATCCTGGGGTCACGTATCGACCAAAAAATTCAAAGGACGTCCATATTTCAAAACGACCGTTTCAAAAGGCATATTTTATGCACATTAGTGTTCTGCTTCTTTGTCTTTCTTTCATTTTTGGTTAAAAAGACGGGAATGGGAAAAGGCATCCCTCAGACTGGGCGAAAATCTTTGCAAACGAATCAATGGACAAAGGTTTAATCTCCAATATATATAAACAGCTCATGCAGCTTAATATTAAAAAAACAAACAACCCAATACAAAAATGGGCAGAAGTTCTAAAGAGACGTTTCTTCAAAGAAGACACAGAGATGGCCAAGACGCACATGAAAAGCTGCTCAACATCACTAATTATTAGAGAAATGCAAATCAAAACTACAATGAGGTATCACCTCACACCTGTTAGGATCGCCATCATCAGAAAATCTACAAACAACAAATTCTGGGGAGGGTGTGGACAAAAGGAGCCCTCTTCCACTATTGGTGGGAATGTAAATTGATACCGTCACTATGGAGAACAGTATGGAATTTCCTTTAAAAAACTAGAAATAGAATTACCATCCGATCCAGCAATCCCACTTCTGGGCATATACCCAGAGAAAACCATAAATCAAAAAGGCACATTCACCACAATGTTCATTGCAGCACTATTTAAAATAGCCAGGTAATGGAAGCAACCTAAATGCCCACAGACAGATGAATGGATAAAATTGGGGGACATATATAAAATGGAATATTACTCGGCCATAAAAAGGAATGAAACTGGGTCCTTTGTAGAGACATCGATGGATCTAGAGACTGTCATATAGAATGAAGTAAGTCAGAAAGAGGAAAACAAATATTGTATATTAATGCATATATGTGGAACCTAAAAGATGGTACAGATGAACTGGTTTGCAGGGAAGAAATAGAGACACAGAGGTAGAGAACAAACGTATGGACACCAAGTGTGGGAAGCCATGGGGTGGTGGTGGTGGGATGAGTTGGGAGATTGGGATTGACCTGTATACATGTATATGCATAAAATACATAACTGATAATAACCTGCTGTATAAAAAAGTAAATAAAATTAAATTTCAAAATTTTGAAAAATACAATTTAAAAATAAAACAGAAAAAAGTTCTTCCCTTCACACACATGTATTTATAGGGATGAATTATTTCCATGCTTATATCTATAAATACATAAAGGAGGAATAAAATCTAACTTGAACCATAAACGAAAAAAAACCTGAACCCACCAGTTATACAGAGGAAAACCCTATCAGGGCACTTGCTCCAGCGGTAAACAATTCTGAAATTGGTCAGAGGTGTGGAATCATCTCCCATCCAGCTAGCACCCACCACCCACGCAAGGAGTGTCCTCATTGCAAAGCTGGGAGACTGTGCCGAGAAATCTCTGAATAAAGGTGAGCTGAGCCCCAGGCCAGCTGCTGCTGAACTGTTCCCACCCTTCGCAGGTAAAACACCTGAATATGTACAAGGGCTTGAAAGCCTAGAGGAAGGGCCGTGGAGCCACACTAGCGACAGCACGCAGGCCAACTTGGTGCCTGCAGGCCAGCCAGAGTGGTCCAGGCCCGGGTACTCTTTCGGAAGCTTTCCATTGTCCTGCCTGTGATACCCCTCCTGTCCCGGCCCCCACTGCTTTTTTCCTTCCTCACCTCTGTCCGGAGAGAAATTCCAGCGGAAGGTATGGGTGACACATCCTCTTCTTTACAGGTGGCAGCCTGGCAACTCCTGCAGAAAGGCCAGCAGTGCCCCACTCACACCGGGCCACCAACAAAGCTGTGGCCCCTCATTCCCTCCCACCAGCTCAGCCCCGAGACTGCTGACGGGGCAGAGAATATGGAGTCAGGCACAGCTTCAGGGGCTATTGCTGCCTGGAGCGCTGTTTATATTGACCTCAACCAGGCACACCTGGGGAGGGCCGGCCGGCAGGGTAAGGCTGCCCAGGTCAGCAAATCCACAACCCTCAGGGAATCACATTGTTGAAAATGGACCTCGCTAAGGCAGAATAGAAGCCAAGGAAAATAAGGACACAATGCCATTTGCAGCACCGTAGATGAGTCTAGAGGTAATCACGTGACTTGTAGTAAGTCAGAAAGTGAAAGACACATATCATATCATATCACTTATAGGTGTTATCTAAAAATGGATACCAGGGCAGATATTTCCACGGAGAAGGGCAATCACAGATTCATTAAACACACTTATGGTTCACCAATGGAAAGGTGTGAGGATTGGTTTCATTACGATATCGGGGTTAACAGACATATACAAACACAGGTGACATATATAATCACCAAAGACCTACGGAATACCATGAGAAGACTACTCAACATTCTGTCATAACGTCCCTGGGAAAAGGATCCCAGGAAGAACAGACATCTGTATATGTGTAAAAGAACCATATCTTCGACACCTACAATAAGCCAAACATTGTAATCAAACTTGCTGTAATAAAAAATAAAAATTTAAATTAAAACTACGAACAAGAAGTAGGGAGACCAACTTGAGGGGCTTTCTCCTGGCACATTCCATTCTAAATTCCAATCTAGAACACGACTTCCATTGAGGCTCTGCTGCGCTAGTAACCAGATTTGGTAAGGGAGAACTGCTGCCACCTTGTGGCCGTTTCACACAACAGCAGCCTTAATCCCAGCGCTAATGGTCAGTTGATATTCAAAATCATTGCAGGCCTGTAAATGACACCTGCCCTGAAAACAAATCCTGGGGTCACGTATCGACCAAAAAATTCAAAGGACGTCCATATTTCAAAACGACCGTTTCAAAAGGCATATTTTATGCACATTAGTGTTCTGCTTCTTTGTCTTTCTTTCTTTTTTGGTTAAAAAGACGGGAATGGAAAAAGGCATCCCTCAGACTGGGCGAAAATCGTTGCAAACGAATCAATGGACAAAGGTTTAATCTCCAATATATATAAACAGCTCATGCAGCTTAATATTAAAAAAACAAACAACCCAATACAAAAATGGGCAGAAGTTCTAAAGAGACGTTTCTTCAAAGAAGACACAGAGATGGCCAAGACGCACATGAAAAGCTGCTCAACATCACTAATTATTAGAGAAATGCAAATCAAAAGTACAATGAGGTATCACCTCACACCTGTTAGGATCGGCATCATCAGAAAATCTACAAACAACAAATTCTGGGGAGGGTGTGGACAAAAGGAGCCCTCTTCCACTATTGGTGGGAATGTAAATTGATACCGTCACTATGGAGAACAGTATGGAGTTTCCTTTAAAAAACTAGAAATAGAATTACCATCCGATCCAGCAATCCCACTTCTGGGCATATACCCAGAGAAAACCATAAATCAAAAAGGCACATTCACCACAATGTTCATTGCAGCACTATTTAAAATAGCCAGGTAATGGAAGCAACCTAAATGCCCACAGACAGATGAATGGATAAAATTGGGGTACATATATAAAATGGAATATTACTCGGCCATAAAAAGGAATGAAACTGGGTCCTTTGTAGAGACATCGATGGATCTAGAGACTGTCATATAGAATGAAGTAAGTCAGAAAGAGGAAATCAAATATTGTATATTAATGCATATATGTGGAACCTAAAAGATGGTACAGATGAACTGGTTTGCAGGGAAGAGATAGAGACACAGAGGTAGAGAACAAACGTATGGACACCAAGTGTGGGAAGCCATGGGGTGGTGGTGGTGGGATGAGTTGGGAGATTGGGTTTGACCTGTATACATGTATATGCATAAAATACATAACTGATAATAACCTGCTGTATAAAAAAGTAAATAAAATTAAATTTCAAAATTTTGAAAAATACAATTTAAAAATAAAACAGAAAAAAGTTCTTCCCTTCACACACATGTATTTATAGGTATGAATTATTACCATGCTTATATCTATAAATACATAAAGGAGGAATAAAATCTAACTTGAACCATAAACGAAAAAAAACCTGAACCCACCAGTTATACAGAGGAAAACCCTATCAGGGCACTTGCTCCAGCGGTAAACAATTCTGAAATTGGTCAGAGGTGTGGAATCATCTCCCATCCAGCTAGCACCCACCACCCACGCAAGGAGTGTCCTCATTGCAAAGCTGGGAGACCGTGCCGAGAAATCTCTGAATAAAGGTGAGCTGAGCCCCAGGCCAGCTGCTGCTGAACTGTTCCCACCCTTCCCAGGTAAAACACCTGAATATGTACAAGGGCTTGAAAGCCTAGAGGAAGGGCCGTGGAGCCACACTAGCGACAGCACGCAGGCCAACTTGGTGCCTGCAGGCCAGCCAGAGTGGTCCAGGCCCGGGTACTCTTTCGGAAGCTTTCCATTGTCCTGCCTGTGATACCACTCCTGTCTCGGCCCCCACTGCTTTTTTCCTTCCTCACCTCTGTCCGGAGTGAAATTCCAGCGGAAGGTATGGGTGACACATCCTCTTCTTTACAGGTGGCAGCCTGGCAACTCCTGCAGAAAGGCCAGCAGTGCCCCACTCACACCGGGCCACCAACAAAGCTGTGGCCCCTCATTCCCTCCCACCAGCTCAGCCCCGAGACTGCTGACGGGGCAGAGAATATGGAGTCAGGCACAGCTTCAGGGGCTATTGCTGCCTGGAGCGCTGCTTATATTGACCTCAACCAGGCACACCTGGGGAGGGCCGGCCGGCAGGGTAAGGCTGCCCAGGTCAGCTAATCCACAACCCTCAGGGAATCACATTGTTGAAAATGGACCCCACTAAGGCAGAATAGAAGCCAAGGAAAATAAGGACACAATGCCATTTGCAGCACCGTAGATGAGTCTAGAGGTAATCACGTGACTTGTAGTAAGTCAGAAAGTGAAAGACACATATCATATCATATCACTTATAGGTGTTACCTAAAAATGGATACCAGGGCAGATATTTCCACGGAGAAGGGCAATCACAGATTCATTAAACACACTTATGGTTCACCAATGGAAAGGTGTGAGGATTGGTTTCATTATGATATCGGGGTTAACAGACATATACAAACACAGGTGACATATATAATCACCAAAGACCTACGGAATACCATGAGAAGACTACTCAACATTCTGTCATAACGTCCCTGGGAAAAGGATCCCAGGAAGAACAGACATCTGTATATGTGTAAAAGAACCACATCTTCGACACCTACAATAAGCCAAACATTGTAATCAAACTTGCTGCAATAAAAAATAAAAATTTAAATTAAAAATACGAACAAGAAGTAGGGAGACCAACTTCAGGGGCTTTCTCCTGGCACATTCCATTCTAAATTCCAATCTAGAACACGACTTCCATTGAAGCTCTGCTGCCCTAGTAACCAGATTTGGTAAGGGAGAACTGCTGCCACCTTGTGGCCGTTTCACACAACAGCAGCCTTAATCCCAGCGCTAATGGTCAGTTGATATTCAAAATCATTGCAGGCCTGTAAATGACACCTGCCCTGAAAACAAATCCTGGGGTCACGTATCGACCAAAAAATTCAAAGGACGTCCATATTTCAAAACGACCGTTTCAAAAGGCATATTTTATGCACATTAGTGTTCTGCTTCTTTGTCTTTCTTTCTTTTTTGGTTAAAAAGACGGGAATGGGAAAAGGCATCCCTCAGACTGGGCGAAAATCTTTGCAAACGAATCAATGGACAAAGGTTTAATCTCCAATATATATAAACATCTCATGCAGCTTAATATTAAAAAAACAAACAACCCAATACAAAAATGGGCAGAAGTTCTAAAGAGACGTTTCTTCAAAGAAGACACAGAGATGGCCAAGATGCACATGAAAAGCTGCTCAAGAGCACTAATTATTAGAGAAATGCAAATCAAAACTACAATGAGGTATCACCTCACACCTGTTAGGATCGGCATCATCAGAAAATCTACAAACAACAAATTCTGGGGAGGGTGTGGACAAAAGGAGCCCTCTTCCACTATTGGTGGCAATGTAAATTGATACCGTCACTATGGAGAACAGTATGGAGTTTCCTTTAAAAAACTAGAAATAGAATTACCATCCGATCCAGCAATCCCACTTCTGGGCATATACCCAGAGAAAACCATAAATCAAAAAGGCACATTCACCACAATGTTCATTGCAGCACTATTTAAAATAGCCAGGTAATGGAAGCAAACTAAATGCCCACAGACAGATGAATGGATAAAGATGGGGTACATATATAAAATGGAATATTACTCGGCCATAAAAAGGAATGAAACTGGGTCATTTGTAGAGACATCGATGGATCTAGAGACTGTCATATAGAATGAAGTAAGTCAGAAAGAGGAAATCAAATATTGTATATTAATGCATATATGTGGAACCTAAAAGATGGTACAGATGAACTGGTTTGCAGGGAAGAAATAGAGACACAGAGGTAGAGAACAAACGTATGGACACCAAGTGTGGGAAGCCATGGGGTGGTGGTGGTGGGATGAGTTGGGAGATTGGGATTGACCTGTATACATGTATATGCATAAAATACATAACTGATAATAACCTGCTGTATAAAAAAGTAAATAAAATTAAATTTCAAAATTTTGAAAAATACAATTTAAAAATAAAACAGAAAAAAGTTCTTCCCTTCACACACATGTATTTATAGGGATGAATTATTTCCATGCTTATATCTATAAATACATAAAGGAGGAATAAAATCTAACTTGAACCATAAACGAAAAAAAACCTGAACCCACCAGTTATACAGAGGAAAACCCTATCAGGGCACTTGCTCCAGCGGTAAACAATTCTGAAATTGGTCAGAGGTGTGGAATCATCTCCCATCCAGCTAGCACCCACCACCCTCGCAAGGAGTGTCCTCATTGCAAAGCTGGGAGACCGTGCCGAGAAATCTCTGAATAAAGGTGAGCTTAGCCCCAGGCCAGCTGCTGCTGAACTGTTCCCACCCTTCGCCGGTAAAACACCTGAATATGTACAAGGGCTTGAAAGCCTAGAGGAAGGGCCGTGGAGCCACACTAGCGACAGCACGCAGGCCAACTTGGTGCCTGCAGGCCAGCCAGAGTGGTCCAGGCCCGGGTACTCTTTCGGAAGCTTTCCATTGTCCTGCCAGTGATACCCCTCCTGTCCCGGCCCCCACTGCTTTTTTCCTTCCTCACCTCTGTCCGGAGAGAAATTCCAGCGGAAGGTATGGGTGACACATCCTCTTCTTTACAGGTGGCAGCCTGGCAACTCCTGCAGAAAGGCCAGCAGTGCCCCACTCACACCGGGCCACCAACAAAGCTGTGGCCCCTCATTCCCTCTCACCAGCTCAGCCCCGAGACTGCTGACGGGGCAGAGAATATGGAGTCAGGCACAGCTTCAGGGGCTATTGCTGCCTGGAGCGCTGTTTATATTGACCTCAAACAGGCACACCTGGGGAGGGCCGGCCGGCAGGGTAAGGCTGCCCAGGTCAGCTAATCCACAACCCTCAGGTAATCACATTGTTGAAAATGGACCTCGCTAAGGCAGAATAGAAGCCATGGAAAATAAGGACACAATGCCATTTGCAGCACCGTAGATGAGTCTAGAGGTAATCACGTGACTTGTATTAAGTCAGAAAGGGAAAGACACATATCATATCATATCACTTATAGGTGTTACCTAAAAATGGATACCAGGGCAGATATTTCCACGGAGAAGGGCAATCAGATTCATTAAACACACTTATGGTTCACCAATGGAAAGTTGTGAGGATTGGTTTCATTACGATATCGGGGTTAACAGACATATACAAACACAGGTGACATATATAACCACCAAAAACCTACGGAATACCAAGAGAAGACTACTCAACATTCTGTCATAACGTCCCTGGGAAAAGGATCCCAGGAAGAACAGACATCTGTATATGTGTAAAAGAACCACATCTTCGACACCTACAATAAGCCAAACATTGTAATCAAACTTGCTGTAATAAAAAATAAAAATTTAAATTAAAAATACGAACAAGAAGTAGGGAGACCAACTTGAGGGGCTTTCTCCTGGCACATTCCATTCTAAATTCCAATCTAGAACACGACTTCCATTGAAGCTCTGCTGCCCTAGTAACCAGATTTGGTAAGGGAGAACTGCTGCCACCTTGTGGCCGTTTCACACAACAGCAGCCTTAATCCCAGCGCTAATGGTCAGGTGATATTCAAAATCATTGCAGGCCTATAATGACACCTGCCCTGAAAACAAATCCTGGGGTCACGTATAGACCAAAAAATTCAAAGGACGTCCATATTTCAAAACGACCGTTTCAAAAGGCATATTTTATGCACATTAGTGTTCTGCTTCTTTGTCTTTCTTTCTTTTTTGGTTAAAAAGACGGGAATGGAAAAAGGCATCCCTCAGACTGGGCGAAAATCGTTGCAAACGAATCAATGGACAAAGGTTTAATCTCCAATATATGTAAACAGCTCATGCAGCTTAATTTTAAAAGAACAAACAACCCAATACAAAAATGGGCAGAAGTTCTAAAGAGACGTTTCTTCAAAGAAGACACAGAGATGGCCAAGACGCACATGAAAAGCTGCTCAACATCACTAATTATTAGAGAAATGCAAATCAAAACTACAATGAGGTATCACCTCACACCTGTTAGGATCGCCATCATCAGAAAATCTACAAACAACAAATTCTGGGGAGGGTGTGGACAAAAGGAGCCCTCTTCCACTATTGGTGGGAATGTAAATTGATACCGTCACTATGGAGAACAGTATGGAGTTTCCTTTAAAAAACTAGAAATAGAATTACCATTCGATCCAGCAATCCCACTTCTGGGCATATACCCAGAGAAAACCATAAATCAAAAAGGCACATTCACCACAATGTTCATTGCAGCACTATTTAAAATAGCCAGGTAATGGAAGCAACCTAAATGCCCACAGACAGATGAATGGATAAAATTGGGGTACATATATAAAATGGAATATTACTCGGCCATAAAAAGGAATGAAACTGGGTCCTTTGTAGAGACATCGATGGATCTAGAGACTGTCATATAGAATGAAGTAAGTCAGAAAGAGGAAAACAAATATTGTATATTAATGCATATATGTGGAACCTAAAAGATGGTACAGATGAACTGGTTTGCAGGGAAGAAATAGAGACACAGAGGTAGAGAACAAACGTATGGACACCAAGTGTGGGAAGCCATGGGGTGGTGGTGGTGGGATGAGTTGGGAGATTGGGATTGACCTGTATACATGTATATGCATAAAATACATAACTGATAATAACCTGCTGTATAAAAAAGTAAATAAAATTAAATTTCAAAATTTTGAAAAATACAATTTAAAAATAAAACAGAAAAAAGTTCTTCCCTTCACACACATGTATTTATAGGGATGAATTATTTCCATGCTTATATCTATAAATACATAAAGGAGGAATAAAATCTAACTTGAACCATAAACGAAAAAAAACCTGAACCCACCAGTTATACAGAGGAAAACCCTATCAGGGCACTTGCTCCAGCGGTAAACAATTCTGAAATTGGTCAGAGGTGTGGAATCATGTCCCATCCAGCTAGCACCCACCACCCACGCAAGGAGTGTCCTCATTGCAAAGCTGGGAGACCGTGCCGAGAAATCTCTGAATAAAGGTGAGCTGAGCCCCAGGCCAGCTGCTGCTGAACTGTTCCCACCCTTCGCAGGTAAAACACCTGAATATGTACAAGGGCTTGAAAGCCTAGAGGTAGGGCCGTGGAGCCACACTAGCGACAGCACGCAGGCCAACTTGGTGCCTGCAGGCCAGCCAGAGTGGTCCAGGCCCGGGTACTCTTTCGGAAGCTTTCCATTGTCCTGCCTGTGATACCCATCCTGTCCCGGCCCCCACTGCTTTTTTCCTTCCTCACCTCTGTCCGGAGAGAAATTCCAGCGGAAGGTATGGGTGACACATCCTCTTCTTTACAGGTGGCAGCCTGGCAACTCCTGCAGAAAGGCCAGCAGTGCCCCACTCACACCGGGCCACCAACAAAGCTGTGGCCCCTCATTCCCTCCCACCAGCTCAGCCCCGAGACTGCTGACGGGGCAGAGAATATGGAGTCAGGCACAGCTTCAGGGGCTATTGCTGCCTGGAGCGCTGTTTATATTGACCTCAACCAGGCACACCTGTGGAGGGCCGGCCGGCAGGGTAAGGCTGCCCAGGTCAGCTAATCCACAACCCTCAGGGAATCACATTGTTGAAAATGGACCTCGCTAAGGCAGAATAGAAGCCAAGGAAAATAAGGACACAATGCCATTAGCAGCACCGTAGATGAGTCTAGAGGTAATCACGTGACTTGTAGTAAGTCAGAAAGTGAAAGACACATATCATATCATATCACTTATAGGTGTTACCTAAAAATGGATACCAGGGCAGATATTTCCACGGAGAAGGGCAATCACAGATTCATTAAACACACTTATGGTTCACCAATGGAAAGGTGTGAGGATTGGTTTCATTACGATATCGGGGTTAACAGACATATACAAACACAGGGGACATATATAATCACCAAAGACCTACGGAATACCATGAGAAGACTACTCAACATTCTGTCATAACGTCCCTGGGAAAAGGATCCCAGGAAGAACAGACATCTGTATATGTGTAAAAGAACCATATCTTCGACACCTACAATAAGCCAAACATTGTAATCAAACTTGCTGTAATAAAAAATAAAAATTTAAATTAAAACTACGAACAAGAAGTAGGGAGACCAACTTGAGGGGCTTTCTCCTGGCACATTCCATTCTAAATTCCAATCTAGAACACGACTTCCATTGAGGCTCTGCTGCCCTAGTAACCAGATTTGGTAAGGGAGAACTGCTGCCACCTTGTGGCCGTTTCACACAAGAGCAGCCTTAATCCCAGCGCTAATGGTCAGTTGATATTCAAAATCATTGCAGGCCTGTAAATGACACCTGCCCTGAAAACAAATCCTGGGGTCACGTATCGACCAAAAAATTCAAAGGACGTCCATATTTCAAAACGACCGTTTCAAAAGGCATATTTTATGCACATTAGTGTTCTGCTTCTTTGTCTTTCTTTCTTTTTTGGTTAAAAAGACGGGAATGGGAAAAGGCATCCCTCAGACTGGGCGAAAATCGTTGCAAACGAATCAATGGACAAAGGTTTAATCTCCAATATATATAAACAGCTCATGCAGCTTAATATTAAAAAAACAAACAACCCAATACAAAAATGGGCAGAAGTTCTAAAGAGACGTTTCTTCAAAGAAGACACAGAGATTGCCAAGATGCACATGAAAAGTTGCTGAAGAGCACTAATTATTAGAGAAATGCAAATCAAAACTACAATGAGGTATCACCTCACACCTGTTAGGATCGGCATCATCTGAAAATCTACAAACAACAAATTCTGGGGAGGGTGTGGACAAAAGGAGCCCTCTTCCACTATTGGTGGGAATGTAAATTGATACCGTCACTATGGAGAACAGTATGGAGTTTCCTTTAAAAAACTAGAAATAGAATTACCATCCGATCCAGCAATCCCACTTCTGGGCATATACCCAGAGAAAACCATAAATCAAAAAGGCACATTCACCACAATGTTCATTGCAGCACTATTTAAAATAGCCAGGTAATGGAAGCAACCTAAATGCCCACAGACAGATGAATGGATAAAGATGGGGTACATATATGAAATGGAATATTACTCGGCCATAAAAAGGAATGAAACTGGGTCATTTGTAGAGACATCGATGGATCTAGAGAGTGTCATATAGAATGAAGTAAGTCAGAAAGAGGAAATCAAATATTGTATATTAATGCATATATGTGGAACCTAAAAGATGGTACAGATGAACTGGTTTGCAGGGAAGAAATAGAGACACAGAGGTAGAGAACAAACGTATGGACACCAAGTGTGGGAAGCCATGGGGTGGTGGTGGTGGGATGAGTTGGGAGATTGGGATTGACCTGTATACATGTATATGCATAAAATACATAACTGATAATAACCTGCTGTATAAAAAAGTAAATAAAATTAAATTCCATATTTTAAAAAATAAAATTTAAAAATAAAACAGAAAAAAGTTCTTCCCTTCACACACATGTATTTATAGGGATGAATTATTTCCATGCTTATATCTATAAATACATAAAAGAGGAATAAAATCTAACTTGAACCATAAACGAAAAAAACCCTGAACCCACCAGTTATACAGAGGAAAACCCTAACAAGGGCACTTGGTCCAGCGGTAAACAATTCTGAAATTGGTCAGAGGTGTGGAATCATCTCCCATCCAGCTAGCACCCACCCCCCACGCAAGGAGCGTCCTCATTGCAAAGCTGGGAGACCGTGCCGAGGCATCTCTGAATAAAGGTGAGCTGAGCCCCAGGCCAGCTGCTGCTGAACTGTTCCCACCCTTCCCAGGTAAAACACCAGAATATGTACAAGGGCTTGAAAGCCTACAGGAAGGGCCGTGGAGCCACACTAGCGACAGCACACAGGCCAACTTGGTGCCTGCAGGCCAGCCAGGGTAGTCCTGACCCCGGGTACACTTCCGGAAGCTTTCCATTGTCCTGCCTGAGATACCCCTCCTGTCCCGGGCCCCACTGGTTTTTTCCTTCCTCACATCTGTCCGGAGAGAAATTCCAGCGGAAGGTATGGGTGACACATCCTCTTCTTTACAGGTGGCAGCCTGGCAACTCCTGCAGAAAGGCCAGCAGTGCCCCACTCACACCGGGCCACCAACAAAGCTGTGGCCCCTCATTCCCTCCCACCAGCTCAGCCCCGAGACTGCTGACGGGGCAGAGAATATGGAGTCAGGCACAGCTTCAGGGGCTATTGCTGCCTGGAGCGCTGTTTATATTGACCTCAACCAGGCACACCTGTGGAGGGCCGGCCGGCAGGGTAAGGCTGCCCAGGTCAGCTAATCCACAACCCTCAGGGAATCACATTGTTGAAAATGGACCTCGCTAAGGCAGAATAGAAGCCAAGGAAAATAAGGACACAATGCCATTTGCAGCACGGTAGATGAGTCTAGAGGTAATCACGTGACTTGTATTAAGTCAGAAAGGGAAAGACACATATCATATCATATCACTTATAGGTGTTACCTAAAAATGGATACCAGGGCAGATATTTCCACGGAGAAGGGCAATCAGATTCATTAAACACACTTATGGTTCACCAATGGAAAGGTGTGAGGATTGGTTTCATTACGATATCGGGGTTAACAGACATATACAAACACAGGTGACATATATAATCACCAAAGACCTACGGAATACCAAGAGAAGACTACTCAACATTCTGTCATAACGTCCCTGGGAAAAGGATCCCAGGAAGAACAGACATCTGTATATGTGTAAAAGAACCACATCTTCGACACCTACAATAAGCCAAACATTGTAATCAAACTTGCTGTAATAAAAAATAAAAATTTAAATTAAAAATACGAACAAGAAGTAGGGAGACCAACTTGAGGGGCTTTCTCCTGGCACATTCCATTCTAAATTCCAATCTAGAACACGACTTCCATTGAGGCTCTGCTGCCCTAGTAACCAGATTTGGTAAGGGAGAACTGCTGCCACCTTGTGGCCGTTTCACACAACAGCAGCCTTAATCCCAGCGCTAATGGTCAGTTGATATTCAAAATCATTGCAGGCCTGTAAATGACACCTGCCCTGAAAACAAATCCTGGGGTCACGTATCGACCAAAAAATTCAAAGGACGTCCATATTTCAAAACGACCGTTTCAAAAGGCATATTTTATGCACATTAGTGTTCTGCTTCTTTGTCTTTCTTTCTTTTTTGGTTAAAAAGACGGGAATGGAAAAAGGCATCCCTCAGACTGGGCGAAAATCGTTGCAAACGAATCAATGGACAAAGGTTTAATCTCCAATATATATAAACAGCTCATGCAGCTTAATTTTAAAAAAACAAACAACCCAATACAAAAATGGGCAGAAGTTCTAAAGAGACGTTTCTTCAAAGAAGACACAGAGATGGCCAAGACGCACATGAAAAGCTGCTCAACATCACTAATTATTAGAGAAATGCAAATCAAAACTACAATGAGGTATCACCTCACACCTGTTAGGATCGCCATCATCAGAAAATCTACAAACAACAAATTCTGGGGAGGGTGTGGACAAAAGGAGCCCTCTTCCACTATTGGTGGGAATGTAAATTGATACCGTCACTATGGAGAACAGTATGGAGTTTCCTTAAAAAACTAGAAATAGAATTACCATTCGATCCAGCAATCCCACTTCTGGGCATATACCCAGAGAAAACCATAAATCAAAAAGGCACATTCACCACAATGTTCATTGCAGCACTATTTAAAATAGCCAGGTAATGGAAGCAACCTAAATGCCCACAGACAGATGAATGGATAAAATTGGGGGACATATATAAAATGGAATATTACTCGGCCATAAAAAGGAATGAAACTGGGTCCTTTGTAGAGACATCGATGGATCTAGAGACTGTCATATAGAATGAAGTAAGTCAGAAAGAGGAAAACAAATATTGTATATTAATGCATATATGTGGAACCTAAAAGATGGTACAGATGAACTGGTTTGCAGGGAAGAAATAGAGACACAGAGGTAGAGAACAAACGTATGGACACCAAGTGTGGGAAGCCATGGGGTGGTGGTGGTGGGATGAGTTGGGAGATTGGGATTGACCTGTATACATGTATATGCATAAAATACATAACTGATAATAACCTGCTGTATAAAAAAGTAAATAAAATTAAATTTCAAAATTTTGAAAAATACAATTTAAAAATAAAACAGAAAAAAGTTCTTCCCTTCACACACATGTATTTATAGGGATGAATTATTTCCATGCTTATATCTATAAATACATAAAGGAGGAATAAAATCTAACTTGAACCATAAACGAAAAAAAACCTGAACCCACCAGTTATACAGAGGAAAACCCTATCAGGGCACTTGCTCCAGCGGTAAACAATTCTGAAATTGGTCAGAGGTGTGGAATCATCTCCCATCCAGCTAGCACCCACCACCCACGCAAGGAGTGTCCTCATTGCAAAGCTGGGAGACTGTGCCGAGAAATCTCTGAATAAAGGTGAGCTGAGCCCCAGGCCAGCTGCTGCTGAACTGTTCCCACCCTTCGCAGGTAAAACACCTGAATATGTACAAGGGCTTGAAAGCCTAGAGGAAGGGCCGTGGAGCCACACTAGCGACAGCACGCAGGCCAACTTGGTGCCTGCAGGCCAGCCAGAGTGGTCCAGGCCCGGGTACTCTTTCGGAAGCTTTCCATTGTCCTGCCTGTGATACCCATCCTGTCCCGGCCCCCAATGCTTTTTTCCTTCCTCACCTCTGTCCGGAGAGAAATTCCAGCGGAAGGTATGGGTGACACATCCTCTTCTTTACAGGTGGCAGCCTGGCAACTCCTGCAGAAAGGCCAGCAGTGCCCCACTCACACCGGGCCACCAACAAAGCTGTGGCCCCTCATTCCCTCCCACCAGCTCAGCCCCGAGACTGCTGACGGGGCAGAGAATATGGAGTCAGGCACAGCTTCAGGGGCTATTGCTGCCTGGAGCGCTGTTTATATTGACCTCAACCAGGCACACCTGTGGAGGGCCGGCCGGCAGGGTAAGGCTGCCCAGGTCAGCTAATCCACAACCCTCAGGGAATCACATTGTTGAAAATGGACCTCGCTAAGGCAGAATAGAAGCCAAGGAAAATAAGGACACAATGCCATTTGCAGCACCGTAGATGAGTCTAGAGGTAATCACGTGACTTGTAGTAAGTCAGAAAGTGAAAGACACATATCATATCATATCACTTATAGGTGTTACCTAAAAATGGATACCAGGGCAGATATTTCCACGGAGAAGGGCAATCACAGATTCATTAAACACACTTATGGTTCACCAATGGAAAGGTGTGAGAATTGGTTTCATTACGATATCGGGGTTAACAGACATATACAGACACAGGTGACATATATAATCACCAAAGACCTACGGAATACCATGAGAAGACTACTCAACATTCTGTCATAACGTCCCTGGGAAAAGGATCCCAGGAAGAACAGACATCTGTATATGTGTAAAAGAACCATATCTTCGACACCTACAATAAGCCAAACATTGTAATCAAACTTGCTGTAATAAAAAATAAAAATTTAAATTAAAACTACGAACAAGAAGTAGGGAGACCAACTTGAGGGGCTTTCTCCTGGCACATTCCATTCTAAATTCCAATCTAGAACACGACTTCCATTGAGGCTCTGCTGCCCTAGTAACCAGATTTGGTAAGGGAGAACTGCTGCCACCTTGTGGCCGTTTCACACAACAGCAGCCTTAATCCCAGCGCTAATGGTCAGTTGATATTCAAAATCATTGCAGGCCTGTAAATGACACCTGCCCTGAAAACAAATCCTGGGGTCACGTATCGACCAAAAAATTCAAAGGACGTCCATATTTCAAAACGACCGTTTCAAAAGGCATATTTTATGCACATTAGTGTTCTGCTTCTTTGTCTTTCTTTCTTTTTTGGTTAAAAAGACGGGAATGGGAAAAGGCATCCCTCAGACTGGGCGAAAATCGTTGCAAACGAATCAATGGACAAAGGTTTAATCTCCAATATATATAAACAGCTCATGCAGCTTAATATTAAAAAAACAAACAACCCAATACAAAAATGGGCAGAAGTTCTAAAGAGACGTTTCTTCAAAGAAGACACAGAGATGGCCAAGATGCACATGAAAAGTTGCTGAAGAGCACTAATTATTAGAGAAATGCAAATCAAAACTACAATGAGGTATCACCTCACACCTGTTAGGATCGGCATCATCTGAAAATCTACAAACAACAAATTCTGGGGAGGGTGTGGACAAAAGTAGCCCTCTTCCACTATTGGTGGCAATGTAAATTGATACCGTCACTATGGAGAACAGTATGGAGTTTCCTTTAAAAAACTAGAAATAGAATTACCATCCGATCCAGCAATCCCACTTCTGGGCATATACCCAGAGAAAACCATAAATCAAAAAGGCACATTCACCACAATGTTCATTGCAGCACTATTTAAAATAGCCAGGTAATGGAAGCAACCTAAATGCCCACAGACAGATGAATGGATAAAGATGGGGTACATATATAAAATGGAATATTACTCGGCCATAAAAAGGAATGAAACTGGGTCCTTTGTAGAGACATCGATGGATCTAGAGACTGTCATATAGAATGAAGTAAGTCAGAAAGAGGAAATCAAATATTGTATATTAATGCATATATGTGGAACCTAAAAGATGGTACAGATGAACTGGTTTGCAGGGAAGAGATAGAGACACAGAGGTAGAGAACAAACGTATGGACACCAAGTGTGGGAAGCCATGGGGTGGTGGTGGTGGGATGAGTTGGGAGATTGGGATTGACCTGTATACATGTATATGCATAAAATACATAACTGATAATAACCTGCTGTATAAAAAAGTAAATAAAATTAAATTTCAAAATTTTGAAAAATACAATTTAAAAATAAAACAGAAAAAAGTTCTTCCCTTCACACACATGTATTTATAGGGATGAATTATTTCCATGCTTATATCTATAAATACATAAAGGAGGAATAAAATCTAACTTGAACCATAAACGAAAAAAAACCTGAACCCACCAGTTATACAGAGGAAAACCCTATCAGGGCACTTGCTCCAGCGGTAAACAATTCTGAAATTGGTCAGAGGTGTGGAATCATCTCCCATCCAGCTAGCACCCACCCCCCACGCATTGAGCGTCCTCATTGCAAAGCTGGGAGACCATGCCGAGGCATCTCTGAATAAAGTTGAGCTGAGCCCCAGGACAGGTGCTGCTGAACTGTTCCCACCCTTCCCAGGTAAAACACCTGAATATGTACAAGGGCTTGAAAGCCTAGAGGAAGGGCCGTGGAGCCACACTAGCGACAGCACGCAGGCCAACTTGGTGCCTGCAGGCCAGCCAGGGTGGTCCTGGCCCCGGGTACTCTTCCGGAAGCATTCCATTGTCCTGCCTGTGATACCCCTCCTGTCCTGGCCCCCACTGCTTTTTTCCTTCCTCACCTCTGTCTGGAGAGAAATTCCAGCGGAAGGTATGGGTGACACATCCTCTTCTTTACAGGTGGCAGCCTGGCAACTCCTGCAGAAAGGCCAGCAGTGCCCCCCTCACACCGGGCCAGCAACAAAGCTGTGGCCCCTCATTCCCTCCCACCAGCTCAGCCCCGAGACTGCTGACGGGGCAGAGAATATGGAGTCAGGCACAGCTTCAGGGGCTATTGCGGCCTGGAGCGCTGTTTATATTGACCTCAACCAGGCACACCTGGGGAGGGCCGGCCGGCAGGGTAAGGCTGCCCAGGTCAGCTAATCCACAACCCTCAGGGAATCACATTGTTGAAAATGGACCTCGCTAAGGCAGAATAGAAGCCAAGGAAAATAAGGACACAATGCCATTTGCAGCACCGTAGATGAGTCTAGAGGTAATCACGTGACTTGTAGTAAGTCAGAAAGTGAAAGACACATATCATATCATATCACTTATAGGTGTTACCTAAAAATGGATACCAGGGCAGATATTTCCACGGAGAAGGGCAATCACAGATTCATTAAACACACTTATGGTTCACCAGTGGAAAGGTGTGAGGATTGGTTTCATTACGATATCGGGGTTAACAGACATATACAAACACAGGGGACATATATAATCACCAAAGACCTACGGAATACGAAGAGAAGACTACTCAACATTCTGTCATAACGTCCCTGGGAAAAGGATCCCAGGAAGAACAGACATCTGTATATGTGTAAAAGAACCCCATCTTCGACACCTACAATAAGCCAAACATTGTAATCAAACTTGCTGTAATAGAAAATAAAAATTTAAATTAAAAATACGAACAAGAAGTAGGGAGACAAAGTTGAGGGGCTTTCTCCTGGCACATTCCATTCTAAATTCCAATCTAGAACACGACTTCCATTGAGGCTCTGCTGCCCTAGTAACCAGATTTGGTAAGGGAGAACTGCTGCCACCTTGTGGCCGTTTCACACAACAGCAGCCTTAATCCCAGCTCTAATGGTCAGTTGATATTCAAAATCATTGCAGGCCTGTAAATGACACCTGCCCTGAAAACAAATCCTGGGGTCACATATCGACCAAAAAATTCAAAGGACGTCCATATTTCAAAACGACCGTTTCAAAAGGCATATTTTATGCACATTAGTGTTCTGCTTCTTTGTCTTTCTTTCTTTTTTGGTTAAAAAGACGGGAATGGAAAAAGGCATCCCTCAGACTGGGCGAAAATCGTTGCAAACGAATCAATGGACAAAGGTTTAATCTCCAATATATATAAACAGCTCATGCAGCTTAATATTAAAAAAGCAAACAACCCAATACAAAAATGGGCAGAAGATCTAAAGAGACGTTTCTTCAAAGAAGACACAGAGATGGCCAAGACGCACATGAAAAGCTGCTCAAGAGCACTAATTATTAGAGAAATGCAAATCAAAACTACAGTGAGGTATCACCTCACACCTGTTAGGATCGCCATCATCAGAAAATCTACAAACAACAAATTCTGGGGAGGGTGTGGACAAAAGGAGCCCTCTTCGACTATCGGTGGGAATGTAAATTGATACAGTCACTATGGAGAAGAGTATGGAGTTTCCTTTAAAAAACTAGAAATAGAATTACCATCCGATCCAGCAATCCCACTTCTGGGCATATACCCAGAGAAAACCATAAATCAAAAAGGCACATTCACCACAATGTTCATTGCAGCACTATTTAAAATAGCCAGGTAATGGAAGCAACCTAAATGCCCACAGACAGATGAATGGATAAAGATGTGGTACATATGTGAAATGGAATATTACTCGGCCATAAAAAGGAATGAAACTGGGTCATTTGTAGAGACATCGATGGATCTAGAGACTGTCATATAGAATGAAGTAAGTCAGAAAGAGGAAATCAAATATTGTATATTAATGCATATATGTGGAACCTAAAAGATGGTACAGATGAACTGGTTTGCAGGCAAGAAATAGAGACACAGAGGTAGAGAACAAACGTATGGACACCAAGTGTGGGAAGCCATGGGGTGGTGGTGGTGGGATGAGTTGGGAGATTGGGATTGACCTGTATACATGTATATGCATAAAATACATAACTGATAATAACCTGCTGTATAAAAAAGTAAATAAAATTAAATTTCAAAATTTTAAAAAATAAAATTTAAAAATAAAACAGAAAAAAGTGCTTCCCTTCACACACATGTATTTATAGGAATGAATTATTTCCATGCTTATATCTATAAATACATAAATGAGGAATAAAATCTAACTTGAACCATAAACGAAAAAATACCTGAACCCACCAGTTATACAGAGGAAAACCCTATCAGGGCACTTGCTCCAGCGGTAAACAATTCTGAAATTGGTCAGAGGTGTGGAATCATCTCCCATCCAGCTAGCACCCACCCCCCACGCATTGAGCGTCCACATTGCAAAGCTGGGAGACCGTGCCGAGGCATCTCTGAATAAAGGTGAGCTGAGCCCCAGGCCCGCTGCTGCTGAACTGTTCCCACCCTTCCCAGGTAAAACACCTGAATATGTACAAGGGCTTGAAAGCCTAGAGGAAGGGCCGTGGAGCCACACTAGCGACAGCACGCAGGCCAACTTGGTGCCTGCAGGCCAGCCAGGGTGGTCCTGGCCCCGGGTACTCTTCCGGAAGCTTTCCATTGTCCTGCCTGTGATACCCCTCCTGTCCCGGCACCCACTGCTTTTTTCCTTCCTCACCTCTGTCCGGAGAGAAATTCCAGCGGAAGGTATGGGTGACACATCCTCTTCTTTACAGGTGGCAGCCTGGCAACTCCTGCAGAAAGGCCAGCAGTGCCCCACTCACACCGGGCCACCAACAAAGCTGTGGCCCCTCATTCCCTCCCACCAGCTCAGCCCCGAGACTGCTGACGGGGCAGAGAATATGGAGTCAGGCACAGCTTCAGGGGCTATTGCTGCCTGGAGCGCTGTTTATATTGACCTCAACCAGGCACACCTGGGGAGGGCCGGCCGGCAGGGTAAGGCTGCCCAGGTCAGCTAATCCACAACCCTCAGGGAGTCACATTGTTGAAAATGGACCTCGCTAAGGCAGAATAGAAGCCAAGGAAAATAAGGACACAATGCCATTTGCAGCACCGTAGATGAGTCTAGAAATAATCACGTGACTTGTAGTAAGTCAGAAAGGGAAAGACACATATCATATCATATCACTTATAGGTGTTACCTAAAAATGGATACCAGGGCAGATATTTCCACGGAGAAGGGCAATCACAGATTCATTAAACAAATTTATGGTTCACCAATGGAAAGGTGTGAGGATTGGTTTCATTACGATATCGGGGTTAACAGACATATACAAACACAGGTGACATATATAATCACCAAAGACCTACGGAATACCAAGAGAAGACTACTCAACATTCTGTCATAACGTACCTGGGAAAAGGATCCCAGGAAGAACAGACACCTGTATATGTGTAAAAGAACCACATCTTCGACACCTACAATAAGCCAAACATTGTAATCAAACTTGCTGTAATAAAAAATAAAAATTTAAATTAAAAATACGAACAAGAAGTTGGGAGACAAACTTGAGGGGCTTTCTCCTGGCACATTCCATTCTAAATTCCAATCTAGAACATGACTTCCATTGAGGCTCTCCTGCCCTAGTAACCAGATTTGGTAAGGGAGAACTGCTGCCACCTTGTGGCCGTTTCACACAACAGCAGCTTTAATCCCAGCGCTAATGGTCAGTTGATATTCAAAATCATTGCAGGCCTGTAAATGACACCTGCCCTGAAAACAAATCCTGGGGTCACATATCGACCAAAAAATTCAAAGGACGTCCATATTTCAAAACGACCGTTTCAAAAGGCATATTTTATGCACATTAGTGTTCTGCTTCTTTGTCTTTCTTTCTTTTTTGGTTAAAAAGACGGGAATGGAAAAAGGCATCCCTCAGACTGGGTGAAAATCGTTGCAAACGAATCAATGGACAAAGGTTTAATCTCCAATATATATAAACAGCTCATGCAGCTTAATATTAAAAAAGCAAACAACCCAATACAAAAATGGGCAGAAGATCTAAAGAGACGTTTCTTCAAAGAAGACACAGAGATGGCCAAGACGCACATGAAAAGCTGCTCAAGAGCACTAATTATTAGAGAAATGCAAATCAAAACTACAGTGAGGTATCACCTCACACCTGTTAGGATCGCCATCATCAGAAAATCTACAAACAACAAATTCTGGGGAGGGTGTGGACAAAAGGAGCCCTCTTCGACTATCGGTGGGAATGTAAATTGATACCGTCACTATGGAGAAGAGTATGGAGTTTCCTTTAAAAAACTAGAAATAGAATTACCATCCGATCCAGCAATCCCACTTCTGGGCATATACCCAGAGAAAACCATAAATCAAAAAGGCACATTCACCACAATGTTCATTGCAGCACTATTTAAAATAGCCAGGTAATGGAAGCAACCTAAATGCCCACAGACAGATGAATGGATAAAGATGGCGTACATATATAAAATGGAATATTACTCGGCCATAAAAAGCAATGAAACTGGGTCATTTGTAGAGACATCGATGGATCTAGAGACTGTCATATAGAATGAAGTAAGTCAGAAAGAGGAAAACAAATATTGTATATTAATGCATATATGTGGAACCTAAAAGATGGTACAGATGAACTGGTTTGCAGGCAAGAAATAGAGACACAGAGGTAGAGAACAAACGTATGGACACCAAGTGTGGGAAGCCATGGGGTGGTGGTGGTGGGATGAGTTGGGAGATTGGGATTGACCTGTATACATGTATATGCATAAAATACATAACTGATAATAACCTGCTGTATAAAAAAGTAAATAAAATTAAATTTCAAAATTTTAAAAAATAAAATTTAAAAATAAAACAGAAAAAAGTGCTTCCCTTCACACACATGTATTTATAGGAATGAAATATTTCCATGCTTATATCTATAAATACATAAAAGAGGAATAAAATCTAACTTGAACCATAAACGAAAAAAAACCTGAACCCACCAGTTATACAGAGGAAAACCCTATCAGGGCACTTGCTCCAGCGGTAAACAATTCTGAAATTGGTCAGAGGTGTGGAATCATCTCCCATCCAGCTAGCACCCACCCCCCACGCATTGAGCGTCCACATTGCAAAGCTGGGAGACCGTGCCGAGGCATCTCTGAATAAAGGTGAGCTGAGCCCCAGGCCCGCTGCTGCTGAACTGTTCCCACCCTTCCCAGGTAAAACACCTGAATATGTACAAGGGCTTGAAAGCCTAGAGGAAGGGCCGTGGAGCCACACTAGCGACAGCACGCAGGCCAACTTGGTGCCTGCAGGCCAGCCAGGGTGGTCCTGGCCCCGGGTACTCTTCCGGAAGCTTTCCATTGTCCTGCCTGTGATACCCCTCCTGTCCCGGCCCCCACTGCTTTTTTCCTTCCTCACCTCTGTCCGGAGAGAAATTCCAGCGGAAGGTATGGGTGACACATCCTCTTCTTTACAGTTGGCAGCCTGGCAACTCCTGCAGAAAGGCCAGCAGTGCCCCACTCACACCGGGCCACCAACAAAGCTGTGGCCCCTCATTCCCTCCCACCAGCTCAGCCCCGAGACTGCTGACGGGGCAGAGAATATGGAGTCAGGCACAGCTTCAGGGGCTATTGCTGCCTGGAGCGCTGTTTATATTGACCTCAACCAGGCACACCAGGGGAGGGCCGGCCGGCAGGGTAAGGCTGCCCAGGTCAGCTAATCCACAACCCTCAGGGAATCACATTGTTGAAAATGGACCTCGCTAAGGCAGAATAGAAGCCAAGGAAAATAAGGACACAATGCCATTTGCAGCACCGTAGATGAGTCTAGAGGTAATCACGTGACTTGTAGTAAGTCAGAAAGTGAAAGACACATATCATATCATATCACTTATAGGTGTTACCTAAAAATGGATACCAGGGCAGATATGTCCACGGAGAAGGGCAATCACAGATTCATTAAACAAACTTATGGTTCACCAATGGAAAGGTGTGAGGATTGGTTTCATTACGATATCGGGGTTAACAGACATATACAAACACAGGTGACATATATAATCACCAAAGACCTACGGAATACCAAGAGAAGACTACTCAACATTCTGTCATAATGTCCCTGGGAAAAGGATCCCAGGAAGAACAGACATCTGTATATGTGTAAAAGAACCACATCTTCGACACCTACTATAAGCCAAACATTGTAATCAAACTTGCTGTAATAAAAAATAAAAATTTAAATTAAAAATACGTACAAGAAGTAGGGAGACCAACTTGAGGGGCTTTCTCCTGGCACATTCCATTCTAAATTCCAATCTAGAACACGACTTCCATTGAGGCTCTGCTGCCCTAGTAACCAGATTTGGTAAGGGAGATCTGCTGCCACATTGTGGCCGTTTCACACAACAGCAGCTTTAATCCCAGCGCTAATGTCAGTTGATATTCAAAATCATTGCAGGCCTGTAAATGACACCTGCCCTGAAAACAAATCCTGGGGTCACTTATCGACCAAAAAATTCAAAGGACGTCCATATTTCAAAACGACCGTTTCAAAAGGCATATTTTATGCACATTAGTGTTCTGCTTCTTTGTCTTTCTTTCTTCTTTGGTTAAAAAGAGGGGAATGGAAAAAGGCATCCCTCAGACTGGGCGAAAATCGTTGCAAACGAATCAATGGACAAAGGTTTAATCTCCAATATATATAAACAGCTCATGCAGCTTAATATTAAAAAAACAAACAACCCAATACAAAAATGGGCAGAAGTTCTAAAGAGACGTTTCTTCAAAGAAGACACAGAGATGGCCAAGACGCACATGAAAAGCTGCTCAAGAGCACTAATTATTAGAGAAATGCAAATCAAAACTACAATGAGGTATCACCTCACACCTGTTAGGATCGGCATCATCAGAAAATCTACAAACAACAAATTCTGGGGAGGGTGTGGAGAAAAGGAGCCCTCTTCCACTATTGGTGGGAATGTAAATTGATACCGTCACTATGGAAAACACTATGGAGTTTCCTTTAAAAAACTAGAAATAGAATTACCATCTGATCCAGCAATCCCACTTCTGGGCATATACCCAGAGAAAACCATAAATCAAAAAGGCACATTCACCACAATGTTCATTGCAGCACTATTTAAATAGTCAGGTAATGGAAGCAACCTAAATGCCCACAGACAGATGAATGGATAAAAATGGGGTACATATATAAAATGGAATATTACTCGGCCATAAAAAGGAATGAAACTGGGTCATTTGTTGAGACATCGATGGATCTAGAGACTGTCATATAGAATGAAGTAAGTCAGAAAGAGGAAATCAAATATTGTATATTAATGCATATATGTGGAATCTAAAATATGGTACAGATGAACTGGTTTGCAGGGAAGAAATAGAGACACAGAGGTAGAGAACAAACGTATGGACACCAAGTGTGGGAAGCCATGGGGTGGTGGTGGTGGGATGAGTTGGGGGATTGGGATTGACCTGTATACATGTATATGCATAAAATGCATAACTGATAATAACCAGCTGTATAAAAATGTAAATAAAATTAAATTTCAAAATTTTAAAAAATAAAATTTAAAAATAAAACAGAAAAAAGTTCTTCCCTTCACACACATGTATTTATAGGAATGAATTATTTCCATGCTTATATCTATTAATACATAAAAGAGGAATAAAATCTAACTTGAACCATAAACGAAAAAAAACCTGAACCCACCAGTTATACAGAGGAAAACCCTATCAGGGCACTTGCTCCAGCGGTAAACAATTCTGAAGTTGTTCAGAGGTGGGGAATCATCTCCCATCCAGCCAGGAACCCACCCCCCACGCAAGAAGCGTCCTCATTGCAAAGCTGGGAAACCATGCCGAGGCATCTCTGAATAAAGGTGAGCTGAGCCCCAGGCCAGCTGCTGCTGAACTGTTCCCACCCTTCCCAGGTAAAACACCTGAATATGTACAAGGGTTTGAAATCCTAGAGGAAGGGCCATGGAGCCACACCAGCGAAAGCACGCAGGCCAATTTGGTGACTGCAGGCCAGCCAGGGTGTTCCTGGCCCTGTGCGCTCTTCCGGAAGCTTTCCATTGTCCTGCCTGTGATACCCCTCCTGTCCCGGCCCCCACTGCTTTTTTCCTTCCTCACCTCTGTCCGGAGAGAAATTCCAGTGGAAGGTATGGGTGACACATCCTCTTCTTTACAGGTGGCAGCCTGGCAACTCCTGCAGAAAGGCCAGCAGTGCCCCACTCACACCGGGCCACCAACAAAGCTGTGGCCCCTCATTCCCTCCCACCAGCTCAGCCCCGAGACTGCTGACGGGGCAGAGAATATGGAGTCAGGCACAGCTTCAGGGGCTATTGCTGCCTGGAGCGCTGTTTATATTGACCTCAACCAGGCACACCAGGGGAGGGCCGGCCGGCAGGGTAAGGCTGCCCAGGTCAGCTAATCCACAACCCTCAGGAAATCACATTGTTGAAAATGGACCTCGCTAAGGCAGAATAGAAGCCAAGGAAAATAAGGACACAATGCCATTTGCAGCACCGTAGATGAGTCTAGAGGTAATCACGTGACTTGTAGTAAGTCAGAAAGGGAAAGACACATATCATATCATATCACTTATAGGTGTTACCTAAAAATGGATACCAGGGCAGATATTTCCACGGAGAAGGGCAATCACAGATTCATTAAACAAACTTATGGTTCACCAATGGAAAGGTTTGAGGATTGGTTTCATTACGATATCGGGGTTAACAGACATATACAAACACAGGTGACATATATAATCACCAAAGACCTACGGAATACCAAGAGAAGACTACTCAACATTCTGTCATAACGTCCCTGGGAAAAGGATCCCAGGAAGAACAGACATCTGTATATGTGTAAAAGAACCGCATCTTCGACATCTACAATAAGCCAAACATTGTAATCAAACTTGCTGTAATAAAAAATAAAAATTTTAATTAAAAATATGAACAAGAAGTAGGGACACAAACTTGAGGGGCTTTCTCCTGGCACATTCCATTCTAAATTCCAATCTAGAACACGACTTCCATTGAGGCTCTGCTGCCCTAGTAACCAGATTTGGTAAGGGAGAACTGCTGCCACCTTGTGGCCGTTTCACACAACAGCAGCTTTAATCCCAGCGCTAATGGTCAGTTGATATTCAAAATCATTGCAGGCCTGTAAGTGACACCTGCCCTGAAAACAAATCCTGGGGTCACGTATCGACCAAAAAATTCAAAGGACGTCCATATTTCAAAACGACCGTTTCAAAAGGCATATTTTATGCACATTAGTGTTCTGCTTCTTTGTCTTTCTTTCTTCTTTGGTTAAAAAGACGGGAATGGAAAAAGGCATCCCTCAGATTGGGCGAAAATCGTTGCAAACAAATCAAAGGACAAAGGTTTAATCTCCAATATATATAAACAGCTCATGCAGCTTAATATTAAAAAAACAAACAACCCAATAAAAAAATGGGCAGAAGTTCTAAAGAGACGTTTCTTCAAAGAAGACACAGAGATGGCCAAGACGCACATGAAAAGCTGCTCAAGAGCACTAATTATTAGAGAAATGCAAATCAAAACTACAATGAGGTATCACCTCACACCTGTTAGGATCGGCATCATCAGAAAATCTACAAACAACAAATTCTGGGGAGGGTGTGGACAAAAGGAGCCCTCTTCCTCTATCGGTGGGAATGTAAATTGATACAGTCACTATGGAGAACACTATGGAGTTTCCTTTAAAAAACTAGAAATAGAATTACCATCCGATCCAGCAATCCCACTTCTGGGCATATACCCAGAGAAAACCATAAATCAAAAAGGCACATTCACCACAATGTTCATTGCAGCACTATTTAAAATAGCCAGGTAATGGAAGCAACCTAAATGCCCACAGACAGATGAATGGATTAAGATGGGGTTCATATATAAAATGGAATATTACTCGGCCATAAAAAGGAATGAAACTGGGTCCTTTGTAGAGACATCGATGGATCTAGAGACTGTCATATAGAATGAAGTAAGTCAGAAAGAGGAAATCAAATATTTTATATTAATGCATATATGTGGAACCTAAAAGATGGTACAGATGAACTGGTTTGCAGGGAAGAAATAGAGACACAGAGGTAGAGAACAAACGTATGGACACCAAGTGTGGGAAGCCATGGGGTGGTGGTGGTGGGATGAGTTGGGAGATTGGGATTGACCTGTATACATGTATATGCATAAAATACATAACTGATAATAACCTGCTGTATAAAAAAGTAAATAAAATTAAATTTCAAAATTTTGAAAAATACAATTTAAAAATAAAACAGAAAAAAGTTCTTCCCTTCACACACATGTATTTATAGGGATGAATTATTTCCATGCTTATATCTATAAATACATAAAGGAGGAATAAAATCTAACTTGAACCATAAACGAAAAAAAACCTGAACCCACCAGTTATACAGAGGAAAACCCTATCAGGGCACTTGCTCCAGCGGTAAACAATTCTGAAATTGGTCAGAGGTGTGGAATCATCTCCCATCCAGCTAGCACCCACCACTCACGCAAGGAGTGTTCTCATTGCAAAGCTGGGAGACCGTGCCGAGAAATCTCTGAATAAAGGTGAGCTGAGCCCCAGGCCAGCTGCTGCTGAACTGTTCCCACCCTTCGCAGGTAAAACACCTGAATATGTACAAGGGCTTGAAAGCCTAGAGGAAGGGCCGTGGAGCCACACTAGCGACAGCACGCAGGCCAACTTGGTGCCTGCAGGCCAGCCAGAGTGGTCCAGGCCCGGGTACTCTTTCGGAAGCTTTCCATTGTCCTGCCTGTGATACCCATCCTGTCCCGGCCCCCACTGCTTTTTTCCTTCCTCACCTCTGTCCGGAGAGAAATTCCAGCGGAAGGTATGGGTGACACATCCTCTTCTTTACAGGTGGCAGCCTGGCAACTCCTGCAGAAAGGCCAGCAGTGCCCCACTCACACCGGGCCACCAACAAAGCTGTGGCCCCTCATTCCCTCCCACCAGCTCAGCCCCGAGACTGCTGACGGGGCAGAGAATATGGAGTCAGGCACAGCTTCAGGGGCTATTGCTGCCTGGAGCGCTGTTTATATTGACCTCAACCAGGCACACCTGTGGAGGGCCGGCCGGCAGGGTAAGGCTGCCCAGGTCAGCTAATCCACAACCCTCAGGGAATCACATTGTTGAAAATGGACCTCGCTAAGGCAGAATAGAAGCCAAGGAAAATAAGGACACAATGCCATTTGCAGCACCGTAGATGAGTCTAGAGGTAATCACGTGACTTGTAGTAAGTCAGAAAGTGAAAGACACATATCATATCATATCACTTATAGGTGTTACCTAAAAATGGATACCAGGGCAGATATTTCCACGGAGAAGGGCAATCACAGATTCATTAAACACACTTATGGTTCACCAATGGAAAGGTGTGAGGATTGGTTTCATTACGATATCGGGGTTAACAGACATATACAAACACAGGGGACATATATAATCACCAAAGACCTACGGAATACCATGAGAAGACTACTCAACATTCTGTCATAACGTCCCTGGGAAAAGGATCCCAGGAAGAACAGACATCTGTATATGTGTAAAAGAACCATATCTTCGACACCTACAATAAGCCAAACATTGTAATCAAACTTGCTGTAATAAAAAATAAAAATTTAAATTAAAACTACGAACAAGAAGTAGGGAGACCAACTTGAGGGGCTTTCTCCTGGCACATTCCATTCTAAATTCCAATCTAGAACACGACTTCCATTGAGGCTCTGCTGCCCTAGTAACCAGATTTGGTAAGGGAGAACTGCTGCCACCTTGTGGCCGTTTCACACAAGAGCAGCCTTAATCCCAGCGCTAATGGTCAGTTGATATTCAAAATCATTGCAGGCCTGTAAATGACACCTGCCCTGAAAACAAATCCTGGGGTCACGTATCGACCAAAAAATTCAAAGGACGTCCATATTTCAAAACGACCGTTTCAAAAGGCATATTTTATGCACATTAGTGTTCTGCTTCTTTGTCTTTCTTTCTTTTTTGGTTAAAAAGACGGGAATGGGAAAAGGCATCCCTCAGACTGGGCGAAAATCGTTGCAAACGAATCAATGGACAAAGGTTTAATCTCCAATATATACAAACAGCTCATGCAGCTTAATATTAAAAAAACAAACAACCCAATACAAAAATGGGCAGAAGTTCTAAAGAGACGTTTCTTCAAAGAAGACACAGAGATTGCCAAGATGCACATGAAAAGTTGCTGAAGAGCACTAATTATTAGAGAAATGCAAATCAAAACTACAATGAGGTATCACCTCACACCTGTTAGGATCGGCATCATCAGAAAATCTACAAACAACAAATTCTGGGGAGGGTGTGGACAAAAGGAGCCCTCTTCCACTATTGGTGGGAATGTAAATTGATACCGTCACTATGGAGAACAGTATGGAGTTTCCTTTAAAAAACTAGAAATAGAATTACCATCCGATCCAGCAATCCCACTTCTGGGCATATACCCAGAGAAAACCATAAATCAAAAAGGCACATTCACCACAATGTTCATTGCAGCACTATTTAAAATAGCCAGGTAATGGAAGCAACCTAAATGCCCACAGACAGATGAATGGATAAAGATGGGGTACATATATGAAATGGAATATTACTCGGCCACAAAAAGGAATGAAACTGGGTCATTTGTAGAGACATCGATGGATCTAGAGAGTGTCATATAGAATGAAGTAAGTCAGAAAGAGGAAATCAAATATTGTATATTAATGCATATATGTGGAACCTAAAAGATGGTACAGATGAACTGGTTTGCAGGGAAGAAATAGAGACACAGAGGTAGAGAACAAACGTATGGACACCAAGTGTGGGAAGCCATGGGGTGGTGGTGGTGGGATGAGTTGGGAGATTGGGATTGACCTGTATACATGTATATGCATAAAATACATAACTGATAATAACCTGCTGTATAAAAAAGTAAATAAAATTAAATTCCATATTTTAAAAAATAAAATTTAAAAATAAAACAGAAAAAAGTTCTTCCCTTCACACACATGTATTTATAGGGATGAATTATTTCCATGCTTATATCTATAAATACATAAAAGAGGAATAAAATCTAACTTGAACCATAAACGAAAAAAACCCTGAACCCACCAGTTATACAGAGGAAAACCCTAACAGGGCACTTGCTCCAGCGGTAAACAATTCTGAAATTGGTCAGAGGTGTGGAATCATGTCCCATCCAGCTAGCACCCACCCCCCACGCAAGGAGCGTCCTCATTGCAAAGCTGGGAGACCGTGCCGAGGCATCTCTGAATAAAGGTGAGCTGAGCCCCAGGCCAGCTGCTGCTGAACTGTTCCCACCCTTCCCAGGTAAAACACCAGAATATGTACAAGGGCTTGAAAGCCTACAGGAAGGGCCGTGGAGCCACACTAGCGACAGCACACAGGCCAACTTGGTGCCTGCAGGCCAGCCAGGGTAGTCCTGACCCCGGGTACACTTCCGGAAGCTTTCCATTGTCCTGCCTGAGATACCCCTCCTGTCCCGGGCCCCACAGGTTTTTTCCTTCCTCACATCTGTCCGGAGAGAAATTCCAGCGGAAGGTATGGGTGACACATCCTCTTCTTTACAGGTGGCAGCCTGGCAACTCCTGCAGAAAGGCCAGCAGTGCCCCACTCACACCGGGCCACCAACAAAGCTGTGGCCCCTCATTCCCTCCCACCAGCTCAGCCCCGAGACTGCTGACGGGGCAGAGAATATGGAGTCAGGCACAGCTTCAGGGGCTATTGCTGCCTGGAGCGCTGTTTATATTGACCTCAACCAGGCACACCTGGGGAGGGCCGGCCGGCAGGGTAAGGCTGCCCAGGTCAGCTAATCCACAACCCTCAGGGAATCACATTGTTGAAAATGGACCTCACTAAGGCAGAATAGAAGCCAAGGAAAATAAGGACACAATGCCATTTGCAGCACCGTAGATGAGTCTAGAGGTAATCACGTGACTTGTATTAAGTCAGAAAGGGAAAGACACATATCATATCATATCACTTATAGGTGTTACCTAAAAATGGATACCAGGGCAGATATTTCCACGGAGAAGGGCAATCAGATTCATTAAACACACTTATGGTTCACCAATGGAAAGGTGTGAGGATTGGTTTCATTACGATATCGGGGTTAACAGACATATACAAACACAGGTGACATATATAATCACCAAAGACCTACGGAATACCAAGAGAAGACTACTCAACATTCTGTCATAACGTCCCTGGGAAAAGGATCCCAGGAAGAACAGATATCTGTATATGTGTAAAAGAACCACATCTTCGACACCTACAATAAGCCAAACATTGTAATCAAACTTGCTGTAATAAAAAATAAAAATTTAAATTAAAAATACGAACAAGAAGTAGGGAGACCAACTTGAGGGGCTTTCTCCTGGCACATTCCATTCTAAATTCCAATCTAGAACACGACTTCCATTGAGGCTCTGCTGCCCTAGTAACCAGATTTGGTAAGGGAGAACTGCTGCCACCTTGTGGCCGTTTCACACAAGAGCAGCCTTAATCCCAGCGCTAATGGTCAGTTGATATTCAAAATCATTGCAGGCCTGTAAATGACACCTGCCCTGAAAACAAATCCTGGGGTCACGTATCGACCAAAAAATTCAAAGGACGTCCATATTTCAAAACGACCGTTTCAAAAGGCATATTTTATGCACATTAGTGTTCTGCTTCTTTGTCTTTCTTTCTTTTTTGGTTAAAAAGACGGGAATGGGAAAAGGCATCCCTCAGACTGGGCGAAAATCGTTGCAAACGAATCAATGGACAAAGGTTTAATCTCCAATATATATAAACAGCTCATGCAGCTTAATATTAAAAAAAACAAACAACCCAATACAAAAATGGGCAGAAGTTCTAAAGAGACGTTTCTTCAAAGAAGACACAGAGATGGCCAAGACGCACATGAAAAGCTGCTCAACATCACTAATTATTAGAGAAATGCAAATCAAAACTACAATGAGGTATCACCTCACACCTGTTAGGATCGCCATCATCAGAAAATCTACAAACAACAAATTCTGGGGAGGGTGTGGACAAAAGGAGCCCTCTTCCACTATTGGTGGGAATGTAAATTGATACCGTCACTATGGAGAACAGTATGGAGTTTCCTTTAAAAAACTAGAAATAGAATTACCATCCGATCCAGCAATCCCACTTCTGGGCATATACCCAGAGAAAACCATAAATCAAAAAGGCACATTCACCACAATGTTCATTGCAGCACTATTTAAAATAGCCAGGTAATGGAAGCAACCTAAATGCCCACAGACAGATGAATGGATAAAGATGGGGTACATATATAAAATGGAATATTACTCGGCCATAAAAAGGAATGAAACTGGGTCATTTGTAGAGACATCGATGGATCTAGAGACTGTCATATAGAATGAAGTAAGTCAGAAAGAGGAAATCAAATATTGTATATTAATGCATATATGTGGAACCTAAAAGATGGTACAGATGAACTGGTTTGCAGGGAAGAAATAGAGACACAGAGGTAGAGAACAAACGTATGGACACCAAGTGTGGGAAGCCATGGGGTGGTGGTGGTGGGATGAGTTGGGAGATTGGGATTGACCTGTATACATGTATATGCATAAAATACATAACTGATAATAACCTGCTGTATAAAAAAGTAAATAAAATTAAATTTCAAAATTTTGAAAAATACAATTTAAAAATAAAACAGGAAAAAGTTCTTCCCTTCACACACATATATTTATAGGGATGAATTATTTCCATGCTTATATCTATAAATACATAAAGGAGGAATAAAATCTAACTTGAACCATAAACGAAAAAAACCTGAACCCACCAGTTATACAGAGGAAAACCCTATCAGGGCACTTGCTCCAGCGGTAAACAATTCTGAAATTGGTCAGAGGTGTGGAATCATGTCCCATCCAGCTAGCACCCACCACCCACGCAAGGAGTGTCCTCATTGCAAAGCTGGGAGACCGTGCCGAGGCATCTCTGAATAAAGGTGAGCTGAGCCCCAGGCCAGCTGCTGCTGAACTGTTCCCACCCTTCCCAGGTAAAACACCAGAATATGTACAAGGGCTTGAAAGCCTACAGGAAGGGCCGTGGAGCCACACTAGTGACAGCACACAGGCCAACTTGGTGCCTGCAGGCCAGCCAGGGTAGTCCTGACCCCGGGTACACTTCCGGAAGCTTTCCATTGTCCTGCCTGAGATACCCCTCCTGTCCCGGGCCCCACTGGTTTTTTCCTTCCTCACATCTGTCCGGAGAGAAATTCCAGCGGAAGGTATGGGTGACACATCCTCTTCTTTACAGGTGGCAGCCTGGCAACTCCTGCAGAAAGGCCAGCAGTGCCCCACTCACACCGGGCCACCAACAAAGCTGTGGCCCCTCATTCCCTCCCACCAGCTCAGCCCCGAGACTGCTGACGGGGCAGAGAATATGGAGTCAGGCACAGCTTCAGGGGCTATTGCTGCCTGGAGCGCTGTTTATATTGACCTCAACCAGGCACACCTGGGGAGGGCCGGCCGGCAGGGTAAGGCTGCCCAGGTCAGCTAATCCACAACCCTCAGGGAATCACATTGTTGAAAATGGACCTCGCTAAGGCAGAATAGAAGCCAAGGAAAATAAGGACACAATGCCATTTGCAGCACCGTAGATGAGTCTAGAGGTAATCACGTGACTTGTATTAAGTCAGAAAGGGAAAGACACATATCATATCATATCACTTATAGGTGTTACCTAAAAATGGATACCAGGGCAGATATTTCCACGGAGAAGGGCAATCAGATTCATTAAACACACTTATGGTTCACCAATGGAAAGGTGTGAGGATTGGTTTCATTACGATATCGGGGTTAACAGACATATACAAACACAGGTGACATATATAATCACCAAAGACCTACGGAATACCAAGAGAAGACTACTCAACATTCTGTCATAACGTCCCTGGGAAAAGGATCCCAGGAAGAACAGATATCTGTATATGTGTAAAAGAACCACATCTTCGACACCTACAATAAGCCAAACATTGTAATCAAACTTGCTGTAATAAAAAATAAAAATTTAAATTAAAAATACGAACAAGAAGTAGGGAGACCAACTTGAGGGGCTTTCTCCTGGCACATTCCATTCTAAATTCCAATCTAGAACACGACTTCCATTGAGGCTCTGCTGCCCTAGTAACCAGATTTGGTAAGGGAGAACTGCTGCCACCTTGTGGCCGTTTCACACAAGAGCAGCCTTAATCCCAGCGCTAATGGTCAGTTGATATTCAAAATCATTGCAGGCCTGTAAATGACACCTGCCCTGAAAACAAATCCTGGGGTCACGTATCGACCAAAAAATTCAAAGGACGTCCATATTTCAAAACGACCGTTTCAAAAGGCATATTTTATGCACATTAGTGTTCTGCTTCTTTGTCTTTCTTTCTTTTTTGGTTAAAAAGACGGGAATGGGAAAAGGCATCCCTCAGACTGGGCGAAAATCGTTGCAAACGAATCAATGGACAAAGGTTTAATCTCCAATATATATAAACAGCTCATGCAGCTTAATATTAAAAAAAACAAACAACCCAATACAAAAATGGGCAGAAGTTCTAAAGAGACGTTTCTTCAAAGAAGACACAGAGATGGCCAAGACGCACATGAAAAGCTGCTCAACATCACTAATTATTAGAGAAATGCAAATCAAAACTACAATGAGGTATCACCTCACACCTGTTAGGATCGCCATCATCAGAAAATCTACAAACAACAAATTCTGGGGAGGGTGTGGACAAAAGGAGCCCTCTTCCACTATTGGTGGGAATGTAAATTGATACCGTCACTATGGAGAACAGTATGGAGTTTCCTTTAAAAAACTAGAAATAGAATTACCATCCGATCCAGCAATCCCACTTCTGGGCATATACCCAGAGAAAACCATAAATCAAAAAGGCACATTCACCACAATGTTCATTGCAGCACTATTTAAAATAGCCAGGTAATGGAAGCAACCTAAATGCCCACAGACAGATGAATGGATAAAGATGGGGTACATATATAAAATGGAATATTACTCGGCCATAAAAAGGAATGAAACTGGGTCATTTGTAGAGACATCGATGGATCTAGAGACTGTCATATAGAATGAAGTAAGTCAGAAAGAGGAAATCAAATATTGTATATTAATGCATATATGTGGAACCTAAAAGATGGTACAGATGAACTGGTTTGCAGGGAAGAAATAGAGACACAGAGGTAGAGAACAAACGTATGGACACCAAGTGTGGGAAGCCATGGGGTGGTGGTGGTGGGATGAGTTGGGAGATTGGGATTGACCTGTATACATGTATATGCATAAAATACATAACTGATAATAACCTGCTGTATAAAAAAGTAAATAAAATTAAATTTCAAAATTTTGAAAAATACAATTTAAAAATAAAACAGGAAAAAGTTCTTCCCTTCACACACATATATTTATAGGGATGAATTATTTCCATGCTTATATCTATAAATACATAAAGGAGGAATAAAATCTAACTTGAACCATAAACGAAAAAAACCTGAACCCACCAGTTATACAGAGGAAAACCCTATCAGGGCACTTGCTCCAGCGGTAAACAATTCTGAAATTGGTCAGAGGTGTGGAATCATGTCCCATCCAGCTAGCACCCACCACCCACGCAAGGAGTGTCCTCATTGCAAAGCTGGGAGACCGTGCCGAGGCATCTCTGAATAAAGGTGAGCTGAGCCCCAGGCCAGCTGCTGCTGAACTGTTCCCACCCTTCCCAGGTAAAACACCAGAATATGTACAAGGGCTTGAAAGCCTACAGGAAGGGCCGTGGAGCCACACTAGTGACAGCACACAGGCCAACTTGGTGCCTGCAGGCCAGCCAGGGTAGTCCTGACCCCGGGTACACTTCCGGAAGCTTTCCATTGTCCTGCCTGAGATACCCCTCCTGTCCCGGGCCCCACTGGTTTTTTCCTTCCTCACATCTGTCCGGAGAGAAATTCCAGCGGAAGGTATGGGTGACACATCCTCTTCTTTACAGGTGGCAGCCTGGCAACTCCTGCAGAAAGGCCAGCAGTGCCCCACTCACACCGGGCCACCAACAAAGCTGTGGCCCCTCATTCCCTCCCACCAGCTCAGCCCCGAGACTGCTGACGGGGCAGAGAATATGGAGTCAGGCACAGCTTCAGGGGCTATTGCTGCCTGGAGCGCTGTTTATATTGACCTCAACCAGGCACACCTGGGGAGGGCCGGCCGGCAGGGTAAGGCTGCCCAGGTCAGCTAATCCACAACCCTCAGGGAATCACATTGTTGAAAATGGACCTCGCTAAGGCAGAATAGAAGCCAAGGAAAATAAGGACACAATGCCATTTGCAGCACCGTAGATGAGTCTAGAGGTAATCACGTGACTTGTATTAAGTCAGAAAGGGAAAGACACATATCATATCATATCACTTATAGGTGTTACCTAAAAATGGATACCAGGGCAGATATTTCCACGGAGAAGGGCAATCAGATTCATTAAACACACTTATGGTTCACCAATGGAAAGGTGTGAGGATTGGTTTCATTACGATATCGGGGTTAACAGACATATACAAACACAGGTGACATATATAATCACCAAAGACCTACGGAATACCAAGAGAAGACTACTCAACATTCTGTCATAACGTCCCTGGGAAAAGGATCCCAGGAAGAACAGACATCTGTATATGTGTAAAAGAACCACATCTTCGACACCTACAATAAGCCAAACATTGTAATCAAACTTGCTGTAATAAAAAATAAAAATTTAAATTAAAAATACGAACAAGAAGTAGGGAGACCAACTTGAGGGGCTTTCTCCTGGCACATTCCATTCTAAATTCCAATCTAGAACACGACTTCCATTGAGGCTCTGCTGCCCTAGTAACCAGATTTGGTAAGGGAGAACTGCTGCCACCTTGTGGCCGTTTCACACAACAGCAGCCTTAATCCCAGCGCTAATGGTCAGTTGATATTCAAAATCATTGCAGGCCTGTAAATGACACCTGCCCTGAAAACAAATCCTGGGGTCACGTATCGACCAAAAAATTCAAAGGACGTCCATATTTCAAAACGACCGTTTCAAAAGGCATATTTTATGCACATTAGTGTTCTGCTTCTTTGTCTTTCTTTCTTTTTTGGTTAAAAAGACGGGAATGGGAAAAGGCATCCCTCAGACTGGGCGAAAATCGTTGCAAACGAATCAATGGACAAAGGTTTAATCTCCAATATATATAAACAGCTCATGCAGCTTAATATTAAAAAAAACAAACAACCCAATACAAAAATGGGCAGAAGTTCTAAAGAGACGTTTCTTCAAAGAAGACACAGAGATGGCCAAGACGCACATGAAAAGCTGCTCAACATCACTAATTATTAGAGAAATGCAAATCAAAACTACAATGAGGTATCACCTCACACCTGTTAGGATCGCCATCATCAGAAAATCTACAAACAACAAATTCTGGGGAGGGTGTGGACAAAAGGAGCCCTCTTCCACTATTGGTGGGAATGTAAATTGATACCGTCACTATGGAGAACAGTATGGAGTTTCCTTTAAAAAACTAGAAATAGAATTACCATCCGATCCAGCAATCCCACTTCTGGGCATATACCCAGAGAAAACCATAAATCAAAAAGGCACATTCACCACAATGTTCATTGCAGCACTATTTAAAATAGCCAGGTAATGGAAGCAACCTAAATGCCCACAGACAGATGAATGGATAAAGATGGGGTACATATATAAAATGGAATATTACTCGGCCATAAAAAGGAATGAAACTGGGTCATTTGTAGAGACATCGATGGATCTAGAGACTGTCATATAGAATGAAGTAAGTCAGAAAGAGGAAATCAAATATTGTATATTAATGCATATATGTGGAACCTAAAAGATGGTACAGATGAACTGGTTTGCAGGGAAGAGATAGAGACACAGAGGTAGAGAACAAACGTATGGACACCAAGTGTGGGAAGCCATGGGGTGGTGGTGGTGGGATGAGTTGGGAGATTGGGATTGACCTGTATACATGTATATGCATAAAATACATAACTGATAATAACCTGCTGTATAAAAAAGTAAATAAAATTAAATTTCAAAATTTTGAAAAATACAATTTAAAAATAAAACAGGAAAAAGTTCTTCCCTTCACACACATATATTTATAGGTATGAATTATTTCCATGCTTATATCTATAAATACATAAAGGAGGAATAAAATCTAACTTGAACCATAAACGAAAAAAAACCTGAACCCACCAGTTATACAGAGGAAAACCCTATCAGGGCACTTGCTCCAGCGGTAAACAATTCTGAAATTGGTCAGAGGTGTGGAATCATGTCCCATCCAGCTAGCACCCACCACCCACGCAAGGAGTGTCCTCATTGCAAAGCTGGGAGACCGTGCCGAGAAATCTCTGAATAAAGGTGAGCTGAGCCCCAGGCCAGCTGCTGCTGAACTGTTCCCACCCTTCGCAGGTAAAACACCTGAATATGTACAAGGGCTTGAAAGCCTAGAGGAAGGGCCGTGGAGCCACACTAGCGACAGCACGCAGGCCAACTTGGTGCCTGCAGGCCAGCCAGAGTGGTCCAGGCCCGGGTACTCTTTCGGAAGCTTTCCATTGTCCTGCCTGTGATACCCCTCCTGTCCCGGCCCCCACTGCTTTTTTCCTTCCTCACCTCTGTCCGGAGAGAAATTCCAGCGGAAGGTATGGGTGACACATCCTCTTCTTTACAGGTGGCAGCCTGGCAACTCCTGCAGAAAGGCCAGCTGTGCCCCACTCACACCGGGCCACCAACAAAGCTGTGGCCCCTCATTCCCTCCCACCAGCTCAGCCCCGAGACTGCTGACGGGGCAGAGAATATGGAGTCAGGCACAGCTTCAGGGGCTATTGCTGCCTGGAGCGCTGTTTATATTGACCTCAACCAGGCACACCTGTGGAGGGCCGGCCGGCAGGGTAAGGCTGCCCAGGTCAGCTAATCCACAACCCTCAGGGAATCACATTGTTGAAAATGGACCTCGCTAAGGCAGAATAGAAGCCAAGGAAAATAAGGACACAATGCCATTAGCAGCACCGTAGATGAGTCTAGAGGTAATCACGTGACTTGTAGTAAGTCAGAAAGTGAAAGACACATATCATATCATATCACTTATAGGTGTTACCTAAAAATGGATACCAGGGCAGATATTTCCACGGAGAAGGGCAATCACAGATTCATTAAACACACTTATGGTTCACCAATGGAAAGGTGTGAGGATTGGTTTCATTACGATATCGGGGTTAACAGACATATACAAACACAGGTGACATATATAATCAACAAAGACCTACGGAATACCATGAGAAGACTACTCAACATTCTGTCACAACGTCCCTGGGAAAAGGATCCCAGGAAGAACAGACATCTGTATATGTGTAAAAGAACCACATCTTCGACACCTACAATAAGCCAAACATTGTAATCAAACTTGCTGTAATAAAAAATAAAAATTTAAATTAAAAATACGAACAAGAAGTAGGGAGACCAACTTGAGGGGCTTTCTCCTGGCACATTCCATTCTAAATTCCAATCTAGAACACGACTTCCATTGAGGCTCTGCTGCCCTAGTAACCAGATTTGGTAAGGGAGAACTGCTGCCACCTTGTGGCCGTTTCACACAACAGCAGCCTTAATCCCAGCGCTAATGGTCAGTTGATATTCAAAATCATTGCAGGCCTGTAAATGACACCTGCCCTGAAAACAAATCCTGGGGTCACGTATCGACCAAAAAATTCAAAGGACGTCCATATTTCAAAACGACCGTTTCAAAAGGCATATTTTATGCACATTAGTGTTCTGCTTCTTTGTCTTTCTTTCATTTTTGGTTAAAAAGACGGGAATGGGAAAAGGCATCCCTCAGACTGGGCGAAAATCTTTGCAAACGAATCAATGGACAAAGGTTTAATCTCCAATATATATAAACAGCTCATGCAGCTTAATATTAAAAAAACAAACAACCCAATACAAAAATGGGCAGAAGTTCTAAAGAGACGTTTCTTCAAAGAAGACACAGAGATGGCCAAGACGCACATGAAAAGCTGCTCAACATCACTAATTATTAGAGAAATGCAAATCAAAACTACAATGAGGTATCACCTCACACCTGTTAGGATCGCCATCATCAGAAAATCTACAAACAACAAATTCTGGGGAGGGTGTGGACAAAAGGAGCCCTCTTCCACTATTGGTGGGAATGTAAATTGATACCGTCACTATGGAGAACAGTATGGAATTTCCTTTAAAAAACTAGAAATAGAATTACCATCCGATCCAGCAATCCCACTTCTGGGCATATACCCAGAGAAAACCATAAATCAAAAAGGCACATTCACCACAATGTTCATTGCAGCACTATTTAAAATAGCCAGGTAATGGAAGCAACCTAAATGCCCACAGACAGATGAATGGATAAAATTGGGGGACATATATAAAATGGAATATTACTCGGCCATAAAAAGGAATGAAACTGGGTCCTTTGTAGAGACATCGATGGATCTAGAGACTGTCATATAGAATGAAGTAAGTCAGAAAGAGGAAAACAAATATTGTATATTAATGCATATATGTGGAACCTAAAAGATGGTACAGATGAACTGGTTTGCAGGGAAGAGATAGAGACACAGAGGTAGAGAACAAACGTATGGACACCAAGTGTGGGAAGCCATGGGGTGGTGGTGGTGGGATGAGTTGGGAGATTGGGATTGACCTGTATACATGTATATGCATAAAATACATAACTGATAATAACCTGCTGTATAAAAAAGTAAATAAAATTAAATTTCAAAATTTTGAAAAATACAATTTAAAAATAAAACAGGAAAAAGTTCTTCCCTTCACACACATATATTTATAGGGATGAATTATTTCCATGCTTATATCTATAAATACATAAAGGAGGAATAAAATCTAACTTGAACCATAAACGAAAAAAAACCTGAACCCACCAGTTATACAGAGGAAAACCCTATCAGGGCACTTGCTCCAGCGGTAAACAATTCTGAAATTGGTCAGAGGTGTGGAATCATGTCCCATCCAGCTAGCACCCACCACCCACGCAAGGAGTGTCCTCATTGCAAAGCTGGGAGACCGTGCCGAGAAATCTCTGAATAAAGGTGAGCTGAGCCCCAGGCCAGCTGCTGCTGAACTGTTCCCACCCTTCGCAGGTAAAACACCTGAATATGTACAAGGGCTTGAAAGCCTAGAGGAAGGGCCGTGGAGCCACACTAGCGACAGCACGCAGGCCAACTTGGTGCCTGCAGGCCAGCCAGAGTGGTCCAGGCCCGGGTACTCTTTCGGAAGCTTTCCATTGTCCTGCCTGTGATACCCCTCCTGTCCCGGCCCCCACTGCTTTTTTCCTTCCTCACCTCTGTCCGGAGAGAAATTCCAGCGGAAGGTATGGGTGACACATCCTCTTCTTTACAGGTGGCAGCCTGGCAACTCCTGCAGAAAGGCCAGCTGTGCCCCACTCACACCGGGCCACCAACAAAGCTGTGGCCCCTCATTCCCTCCCACCAGCTCAGCCCCGAGACTGCTGACGGGGCAGAGAATATGGAGTCAGGCACAGCTTCAGGGGCTATTGCTGCCTGGAGCGCTGTTTATATTGACCTCAACCAGGCACACCTGTGGAGGGCCGGCCGGCAGGGTAAGGCTGCCCAGGTCAGCTAATCCACAACCCTCAGGGAATCACATTGTTGAAAATGGACCTCGCTAAGGCAGAATAGAAGCCAAGGAAAATAAGGACACAATGCCATTAGCAGCACCGTAGATGAGTCTAGAGGTAATCACGTGACTTGTAGTAAGTCAGAAAGTGAAAGACACATATCATATCATATCACTTATAGGTGTTACCTAAAAATGGATACCAGGGCAGATATTTCCACGGAGAAGGGCAATCACAGATTCATTAAACACACTTATGGTTCACCAATGGAAAGGTGTGAGGATTGGTTTCATTAAGATATCGGGGTTAACAGACATATACAAACACAGGTGACATATATAATCAACAAAGACCTACGGAATACCATGAGAAGACTACTCAACATTCTGTCACAACGTCCCTGGGAAAAGGATCCCAGGAAGAACAGACATCTGTATATGTGTAAAAGAACCACATCTTCGACACCTACAATAAGCCAAACATTGTAATCAAACTTGCTGTAATAAAAAATAAAAATTTAAATTAAAAATACGAACAAGAAGTAGGGAGACCAACTTGAGGGGCTTTCTCCTGGCACATTCCATTCTAAATTCCAATCTAGAACACGACTTCCATTGAGGCTCTGCTGCCCTAGTAACCAGATTTGGTAAGGGAGAACTGCTGCCACCTTGTGGCCGTTTCACACAACAGCAGCCTTAATCCCAGCGCTAATGGTCAGTTGATATTCAAAATCATTGCAGGCCTGTAAATGACACCTGCCCTGAAAACAAATCCTGGGGTCACGTATCGACCAAAAAATTCAAAGGACGTCCATATTTCAAAACGACCGTTTCAAAAGGCATATTTTATGCACATTAGTGTTCTGCTTCTTTGTCTTTCTTTCTTTTTTGGTTAAAAAGACGGGAATGGGAAAAGGCATCCCTCAGACTGGGCGAAAATCGTTGCAAACGAATCAATGGACAAAGGTTTAATCTCCAATATATATAAACAGCTCATGCAGCTTAATATTAAAAAAACAAACAACCCAATACAAAAATGGGCAGAAGTTCTAAAGAGACGTTTCTTCAAAGAAGACACAGAGATGGCCAAGACGCACATGAAAAGCTGCTCAACATCACTAATTATTAGAGAAATGCAAATCAAAACTACAATGAGGTATCACCTCACACCTGTTAGGATCGCCATCATCAGAAAATCTACAAACAACAAATTCTGGGGAGGGTGTGGACAAAAGGAGCCCTCTTCCACTATTGGTGGGAATGTAAATTGATACCGTCACTATGGAGAACAGTATGGAGTTTCCTTTAAAAAACTAGAAATAGAATTACCATCCGATCCAGCAATCCCACTTCTGGGCATATACCCAGAGAAAACCATAAATCAAAAAGGCACATTCACCACAATGTTCATTGCAGCACTATTTAAAATAGCCAGGTAATGGAAGCAACCTAAATGCCCACAGACAGATGAATGGATAAAATTGGGGGACATATATAAAATGGAATATTACTCGGCCATAAAAAGGAATGAAACTGGGTCCTTTGTAGAGACATCGATGGATCTAGAGACTGTCATATAGAATGAAGTAAGTCAGAAAGAGGAAATCAAATATTGTATATTAATGCATATATGTGGAACCTAAAAGATGGTACAGATGAACTGGTTTGCAGGGAAGAGATAGAGACACAGAGGTAGAGAACAAACGTATGGACACCAAGTGTGGGAAGCCATGGGGTGGTGGTGGTGGGATGAGTTGGGAGATTGGGTTTGACCTGTATACATGTATATGCATAAAATACATAACTGATAATAACCTGCTGTATAAAAAAGTAAATAAAATTAAATTTCAAAATTTTGAAAAATACAATTTAAAAATAAAACAGAAAAAAGTTCTTCCCTTCACACACATGTATTTATAGGTATGAATTATTTCCATGCTTATATCTATAAATACATAAAGGAGGAATAAAATCTAACTTGAACCATAAACGAAAAAAAACCTGAACCCACCAGTTATACAGAGGAAAACCCTATCAGGGCACTTGCTCCAGCGGTAAACAATTCTGAAATTGGTCAGAGGTGTGGAATCATCTCCCATCCAGCTAGCACCCACCACCCACGCAAGGAGTGTCCTCATTGCAAAGCTGGGAGACCGTGCCGAGAAATCTCTGAATAAAGGTGAGCTGAGCCCCAGGCCAGCTGCTGCTGAACTGTTCCCACCCTTCCCAGGTAAAACACCTGAATATGTACAAGGGCTTGAAAGCCTAGAGGAAGGGCCGTGGAGCCACACTAGCGACAGCACGCAGGCCAACTTGGTGCCTGCAGGCCAGCCAGAGTGGTCCAGGCCCGGGTACTCTTTCGGAAGCTTTCCATTGTCCTGCCTGTGATACCCCTCCTGTCTCGGCCCCCACTGCTTTTTTCCTTCCTCACCTCTGTCCGGAGTGAAATTCCAGCGGAAGGTATGGGTGACACATCCTCTTCTTTACAGGTGGCAGCCTGGCAACTCCTGCAGAAAGGCCAGCAGTGCCCCACTCACACCGGGCCACCAACAAAGCTGTGGCCCCTCATTCCCTCCCACCAGCTCAGCCCCGAGACTGCTGACGGGGCAGAGAATATGGAGTCAGGCACAGCTTCAGGGGCTATTGCTGCCTGGAGCGCTGCTTATATTGACCTCAACCAGGCACACCTGTGGAGGGCCGGCCGGCAGGGTAAGGCTGCCCAGGTCAGCTAATCCACAACCCTCAGGGAATCACATTGTTGAAAATGGACCTCGCTAAGGCAGAATAGAAGCCAAGGAAAATAAGGACACAATGCCATTTGCAGCACCGTAGATGAGTCTAGAGGTAATCACGTGACTTGTAGTAAGTCAGAAAGTGAAAGACACATATCATATCATATCACTTATAGGTGTTACCTAAAAATGGATACCAGGGCAGATATTTCCACGGAGAAGGGCAATCACAGATTCATTAAACACACTTATGGTTCACCAATGGAAAGGTGTGAGGATTGGTTTCATTATGATATCGGGGTTAACAGACATATACAAACACAGGTGACATATATAATCACCAAAGCCCTACGGAATACCATGAGAAGACTACTCAACATTCTGTCATAACGTCCCTGGGAAAAGGATCCCAGGAAGAACAGACATCTGTATATGTGTAAAAGAACCACATCTTCGACACCTACAATAAGCCAAACATTGTAATCAAACTTGCTGTAATAAAAAATAAAAATTTAAATTAAAACTACGAACAAGAAGTAGGGAGACCAACTTGAGGGGCTTTCTCCTGGCACATTCCATTCTAAATTCCAATCTAGAACACGACTTCCATTGAAGCTCTGCTGCCCTAGTAACCAGATTTGGTAAGGGAGAACTGCTGCCACCTTGTGGCCGTTTCACACAACAGCAGCCTTAATCCCAGCGCTAATGGTCAGTTGATATTCAAAATCATTGCAGGCCTGTAAATGACACCTGCCCTGAAAACAAATCCTGGGGTCACGTATCGACCAAAAAATTCAAAGGACGTCCATATTTCAAAACGACCGTTTCAAAAGGCATATTTTATGCACATTAGTGTTCTGCTTCTTTGTCTTTCTTTCTTTTTTGGTTAAAAAGACGGGAATGGGAAAAGGCATCCCTCAGACTGGGCGAAAATCTTTGCAAACGAATCAATGGACAAAGGTTTAATCTCCAATATATATAAACATCTCATGCAGCTTAATATTAAAAAAACAAACAACCCAATACAAAAATGGGCAGAAGTTCTAAAGAGACGTTTCTTCAAAGAAGACACAGAGATGGCCAAGACGCACATGAAAAGCTGCTCAACATCACTAATTATTAGAGAAATGCAAATCAAAACTACAATGAGGTATCACCTCACACCTGTTAAGATCGCCATCATCAGAAAATCTACAAACAACAAATTCTGGGGAGGGTGTGGACAAAAGGAGCCCTCTTCCACTATTGGTGGGAATGTAAATTGATACCGTCACTATGGAGAACAGTATGGAGTTTCCTTTAAAAAACTAGAAATAGAATTACCATCCGATCCAGCAATCCCACTTCTGGGCATATACCCAGAGAAAACCATAAATCAAAAAGGCACATTCACCACAATGTTCATTGCAGCACTATTTAAAATAGCCAGGTAATGGAAGCAACCTAAATGCCCACAGACAGATGAATGGATAAAGATGGGGTACATATATAAAATGGAATATTACTCGGCCATAAAAAGGAATGAAACTGGGTCATTTGTAGAGACATCGATGGATCTAGAGACTGTCATATAGAATGAAGTAAGTCAGAAAGAGGAAATCAAATATTGTATATTAATGCATATATGTGGAACCTAAAAGATGGTACAGATGAACTGGTTTGCAGGGAAGAAATAGAGACACAGAGGTAGAGAACAAATGTATGGACACCAAGTGTGGGAAGCCATGGGGTGGTGGTGGTGGGATGAGTTGGGAGATTGGGATTGACCTGTATACATGTATATGCATAAAATACATAACTTATAATAACCTGCTGTATAAAAAAGTAAATAAAATTAAATTTCAAAATTTTGAAAAATACAATTTAAAAATAAAACAGAAAAAAGTTCTTCCCTTCACACACATGTATTTATAGGGATGAATTATTTCCATGCTTATATCTATAAATACATAAAGGAGGAATAAAATCTAACTTGAACCATAAAAAAAACCTGAAAAAAAACCTGAACCCACCAGTTATACAGAGGAAAACCCTATCAGGGCACTTGCTCCAGCGGTAAACAATTCTGAAATTGGTCAGAGGTGTGGAATCATCTCCCATCCAGCTAGCACCCACCACCCTCGCAAGGAGTGTCCTCATTGCAAAGCTGGGAGACCGTGCCGAGAAATCTCTGAATAAAGGTGAGCTTAGCCCCAGGCCAGCTGCTGCTGAACTGTTCCCACCCTTCGCCGGTAAAACACCTGAATATGTACAAGGGCTTGAAAGCCTAGAGGAAGGGCCGTGGAGCCACACTAGCGACAGCACGCAGGCCAACTTGGTGCCTGCAGGCCAGCCAGAGTGGTCCAGGCCCGGGTACTCTTTCGGAAGCTTTCCATTGTCCTGCCAGTGATACCCCTCCTGTCCCGGCCCCCACTGCTTTTTTCCTTCCTCACCTCTGTCCGGAGAGAAATTCCAGCGGAAGGTATGGGTGACACATCCTCTTCTTTACAGGTGGCAGCCTGGCAACTCCTGCAGAAAGGCCAGCAGTGTCCCACTCACACCGGGCCACCAACAAAGCTGTGGCCCCTCATTCCCTCTCACCAGCTCAGCCCCGAGACTGCTGACGGGGCAGAGAATATGGAGTCAGGCACAGCTTCAGGGGCTATTGCTGCCTGGAGCGCTGTTTATATTGACCTCAAACAGGCACACCTGGGGAGGGCCGGCCGGCAGGGTAAGGCTGCCCAGGTCAGCTAATCCACAACCCTCAGGTAATCACATTGTTGAAAATGGACCTCGCTAAGGCAGAATAGAAGCCATGGAAAATAAGGACACAATGCCATTTGCAGCACCGTAGATGAGTCTAGAGGTAATCACGTGACTTGTATTAAGTCAGAAAGGGAAAGACACATATCATATCATATCACTTATAGGTGTTACCTAAAAATGGATACCAGGGCAGATATTTCCACGGAGAAGGGCAATCAGATTCATTAAACACACTTATGGTTCACCAATGGAAAGTTGTGAGGATTGGTTTCATTACGATATCGGGGTTAACAGACATATACAAACACAGGTGACATATATAACCACCAAAGACCTACGGAATACCAAGAGAAGACTACTCAACATTCTGTCATAACGTCCCTGGGAAAAGGATCCCAGGAAGAACAGACATCTGTATATGTGTAAAAGAACCACATCTTCGACACCTACAATAAGCCAAACATTGTAATCAAACTTGCTGTAATAAAAAATAAAAATTTAAATTAAAAATACGAACAAGAAGTAGGGAGACCAACTTGAGGGGCTTTCTCCTGGCACATTCCATTCTAAATTCCAATCTAGAACACGACTTCCATTGAGGCTCTGCTGCCCTAGTAACCAGATTTGGTAAGGGAGAACTGCTGCCACCTTGTGGCCGTTTCACACAACAGCAGCCTTAATCCCAGCGCTAATGGTCAGGTGATATTCAAAATCATTGCAGGCCTATAATGACACCTGCCCTGAAAACAAATCCTGGGGTCACGTATAGACCAAAAAATTCAAAGGACGTCCATATTTCAAAACGACCGTTTCAAAAGGCATATTTTATGCACATTAGTGTTCTGCTTCTTTGTCTTTCTTTCTTTTTTGGTTAAAAAGACGGGAATGGAAAAAGGCATCCCTCAGACTGGGCGAAAATCGTTGCAAACGAATCAATGGACAAAGGTTTAATCTCCAATATATATAAACAGCTCATGCAGCTTAATTTTAAAAAAACAAACAACCCAATACAAAAATGGGCAGAAGTTCTAAAGAGACGTTTCTTCAAAGAAGACACAGAGATGGCCAAGACGCACATGAAAAGCTGCTCAACATCACTAATTATTAGAGAAATGCAAATCAAAACTACAATGAGGTATCACCTCACACCTGTTAGGATCGCCATCATCAGAAAATCTACAAACAACAAATTCTGGGGAGGGTGTGGACAAAAGGAGCCCTCTTCCACTATTGGTGGGAATGTAAATTGATACCGTCACTATGGAGAACAGTATGGAGTTTCCTTTAAAAAACTAGAAATAGAATTACCATCCGATCCAGCAATCCCACTTCTGGGCATATACCCAGAGAAAACCATAAATCAAAAAGGCACATTCACCACAATGTTCATTGCAGCACTATTTAAAATAGCCAGGTAATGGAAGCAACCTAAATGCCCACCGACAGATGAATGGATAAAGATGGGGTACATATATGAAATGGAATATTACTCGGCCATAAAAAGGAATGAAACTGGGTCATTTGTAGAGACATCGATGGATCTAGAGAGTGTCATATAGAATGAAGTAAGTCAGAAAGAGGAAATCAAATATTGTATATTAATGCATATATGTGGAACCTAAAAGATGGTACAGATGAACTGGTTTGCAGGGAAGAAATAGAGACACAGAGGTAGAGAACAAACGTATGGACACCAAGTGTGGGAAGCCATGGGGTGGTGGTGGTGGGATGAGTTGGGAGATTGGGATTGACCTGTATACATGTATATGCATAAAATACATAACTGATAATAACCTGCTGTATAAAAAAGTAAATAAAATTAAATTCCATATTTTAAAAAATAAAATTTAAAAATAAAACAGAAAAAAGTTCTTCCCTTCACACACATGTATTTATAGGGATGAATTATTTCCATGCTTATATCTATAAATACATAAAAGAGGAATAAAATCTAACTTGAACCATAAACGAAAAAAACCCTGAACCCACCAGTTATACAGAGGAAAACCCTAACAGGGCACTTGCTCCAGCGGTAAACAATTCTGAAATTGGTCAGAGGTGTGGAATCATCTCCCATCCAGCTAGCACCCACCCCCCACGCAAGGAGCGTCCTCATTGCAAAGCTGGGAGACCGTGCCGAGGCATCTCTGAATAAAGGTGAGCTGAGCCCCAGGCCAGCTGCTGCTGAACTGTTCCCACCCTTCCCAGGTAAAACACCAGAATATGTACAAGGGCTTGAAAGCCTACAGGAAGGGCCGTGGAGCCACACTAGCGACAGCACACAGGCCAACTTGGTGCCTGCAGGCCAGCCAGGGTAGTCCTGACCCCGGGTACACTTCCGGAAGCTTTCCATTGTCCTGCCTGAGATACCCCTCCTGTCCCGGGCCCCACTGGTTTTTTCCTTCCTCACATCTGTCCGGAGAGAAATTCCAGCGGAAGGTATGGGTGACACATCCTCTTCTTTACAGGTGGCAGCCTGGCAACTCCTGCAGAAAGGCCAGCAGTGCCCCACTCACACCGGGCCACCAACAAAGCTGTGGCCCCTCATTCCCTCCCACCAGCTCAGCCCCGAGACTGCTGACGGGGCAGAGAATATGGAGTCAGGCACAGCTTCAGGGGCTATTGCTGCCTGGAGCGCTGTTTATATTGACCTCAACCAGGCACACCTGGGGAGGGCCGGCCGGCAGGGTAAGGCTGCCCAGGTCAGCTAATCCACAACCCTCAGGGAATCACATTGTTGAAAATGGACCTCGCTAAGGCAGAATAGAAGCCAAGGAAAATAAGGACACAATGCCATTTGCAGCACCGTAGATGAGTCTAGAGGTAATCACGTGACTTGTATTAAGTCAGAAAGGGAAAGACACATATCATATCATATCACTTATAGGTGTTACCTAAAAATGGATACCAGGGCAGATATTTCCACGGAGAAGGGCAATCAGATTCATTAAACACACTTATGGTTCACCAATGGAAAGGTGTGAGGATTGGTTTCATTACGATATCGGGGTTAACAGACATATACAAACACAGGTGACATATATAATCACCAAAGACCTACGGAATACCAAGAGAAGACTACTCAACATTCTGTCATAACGTCCCTGGGAAAAGGATCCCAGGAAGAACAGACATCTGTATATGTGTAAAAGAACCACATCTTCGACACCTACAATAAGCCAAACATTGTAATCAAACTTGCTGTAATAAAAAATAAAAATTTAAATTAAAAATACGAACAAGAAGTAGGGAGACCAACTTGAGGGGCTTTCTCCAGGCACATTCCATTCTAAATTCCAATCTAGAACACGACTTCCATTGAGGCTCTGCTGCCCTAGTAACCAGATTTGGTAAGGGAGAACTGCTGCCACCTTGTGGCCGTTTCACACAACAGCAGCCTTAATCCCAGCGCTAATGGTCAGTTGATATTCAAAATCATTGCAGGCCTGTAAATGACACCTGCCCTGAAAACAAATCCTGGGGTCACGTATCGACCAAAAAATTCAAAGGACGTCCATATTTCAAAACGACCGTTTCAAAAGGCATATTTTATGCACATTAGTGTTCTGCTTCTTTGTCTTTCTTTCTTTTTTGGTTAAAAAGACGGGAATGGGAAAAGGCATCCCTCAGACTGGGCGAAAATCGTTGCAAACGAATCAATGGACAAAGGTTTAATCTCCAATATATATAAACAGCTCATGCAGCTTAATATTAAAAAAAACAAACAACCCAATACAAAAATGGGCAGAAGTTCTAAAGAGACGTTTCTTCAAAGAAGACACAGAGATGGCCAAGACGCACATGAAAAGCTGCTCAACATCACTAATTATTAGAGAAATGCAAATCAAAACTACAATGAGGTATCACCTCACACCTGTTAGGATCGCCATCATCAGAAAATCTACAAACAACAAATTCTGGGGAGGGTGTGGACAAAAGGAGCCCTCTTCCACTATTGGTGGGAATGTAAATTGATACCGTCACTATGGAGAACAGTATGGAGTTTCCTTTAAAAAACTAGAAATAGAATTACCATCCGATCCAGCAATCCCACTTCTGGGCATATACCCAGAGAAAACCATAAATCAAAAAGGCACATTCACCACAATGTTCATTGCAGCACTATTTAAAATAGCCAGGTAATGGAAGCAACCTAAATGCCCACAGACAGATGAATGGATAAAGATGGGGTACATATATAAAATGGAATATTACTCGGCCATAAAAAGGAATGAAACTGGGTCATTTGTAGAGACATCGATGGATCTAGAGACTGTCATATAGAATGAAGTAAGTCAGAAAGAGGAAATCAAATATTGTATATTAATGCATATATGTGGAACCTAAAAGATGGTACAGATGAACTGGTTTGCAGGGAAGAGATAGAGACACAGAGGTAGAGAACAAACGTATGGACACCAAGTGTGGGAAGCCATGGGGTGGTGGTGGTGGGATGAGTTGGGAGATTGGGATTGACCTGTATACATGTATATGCATAAAATACATAACTGATAATAACCTGCTGTATAAAAAAGTAAATAAAATTAAATTTCAAAATTTTGAAAAATACAATTTAAAAATAAAACAGAAAAAAGTTCTTCCCTTCACACACATGTATTTATAGGGATGAATTATTTCCATGCTTATATCTATAAATACATAAAGGAGGAATAAAATCTAACTTGAACCATAAACGAAAAAAAACCTGAACCCACAAGTTATACAGAGGAAAACCCTATCAGGGCACTTGCTCCAGCGGTAAACAATTCTGAAATTGGTCAGAGGTGTGGAATCATCTCCCATCCAGCTAGCACCCACCACCCTCGCAAGGAGTGTCCTCATTGCAAAGCTGGGAGACCGTGCCGAGAAATCTCTGAATAAAGGTGAGCTTAGCCCCAGGCCAGCTGCTGCTGAACTGTTCCCACCCTTCCCAGGTAAAACACCTGAATATGTACAAGGGCTTGAAAGCCTAGAGGAAGGGCCGTGCAGCCACACTAGCGACAGCACGCAGGCCAACTTGGTGCCTGCAGGCCAGCCAGAGTGGTCCAGGCCCGGGTACTCTTTCGGAAGCTTTCCATTGTCCTGCCTGTGATACCCCTCCTGTCTCGGCCCCCACTGCTTTTTTCCTTCCTCACCTCTGTCCGGAGAGAAATTCCAGCGGAAGGTATGGGTGACACATCCTCTTCTTTACAGGTGGCAGCCTGGCAACTCCTGCAGAAAGGCCAGCAGTGCCCCACTCACACCGGGCCACCAACAAAGCTGTGGCCCCTCATTCCCTCCCACCAGCTCAGCCCCGAGACTGCTGACGGGGCAGAGAATATGGAGTCAGGCACAGCTTCAGGGGCTATTGCTGCCTGGAGCGCTGTTTATATTGACCTCAACCAGGCACACCTGGGGAGGGCCGGCCGGCAGGGTAAGGCTGCCCAGGTCAGCTAATCCACAACCCTCAGGGAATCACATTGTTGAAAATGGACCTCGCTAAGGCAGAATAGAAGCCAAGGAAAATAAGGACACAATGCCATTTGCAGCACCGTAGATGAGTCTAGAGGTAATCACGTGACTTGTAGTAAGTCAGAAAGTGAAAGACACATATCATATCATATCACTTATAGGTGTTACCTAAAAATGGATACCAGGGCAGATATTTCCACGGAGAAGGGCAATCACAGATTCATTAAACACACTTATGGTTCACCAATGGAAAGGTGTGAGGATTGGTTTCATTACGATATCGGGGTTAACAGACATATACAGACACAGGTGACATATATAATCAACAAAGACCTACGGAATACCATGAGAAGACTACTCAACATTCTGTCACAACGTCCCTGGGAAAAGGATCCCAGGAAGAACAGACATCTGTATATGTGTAAAAGAACCACATCTTCGACACCTACAATAAGCCAAACATTGTAATCAAACTTGCTGTAATAAAAAATAAAAATTTAAATTAAAAATACGAACAAGAAGTAGGGAGACAAACTTGAGGGGCTTTCTCCTGGCACATTCCATTCTAAATTCCAATCTAGAACACGACTTCCATTGAGGCTCTGCTGCCCTAGTAACCAGATTTGGTAAGGGAGAACTGCTGCCACCTTGTGGCCGTTTCACACAACAGCAGCCTTAATCCCAGCGCTAATGGTCAGTTGATATTCAAAATCATTGCAGGCCTGTAAATGACACCTGCCCTGAAAACAAATCCTGGGGTCACGTATCGACCAAAAAATTCAAAGGACGTCCATATTTCAAAACGACCGTTTCAAAAGGCATATTTTATGCACATTAGTGTTCTGCTTCTTTGTCTTTCTTTCATTTTTGGTTAAAAAGACGGGAATGGGAAAAGGCATCCCTCAGACTGGGCGAAAATCTTTGCAAACGAATCAATGGACAAAGGTTTAATCTCCAATATATATAAACAGCTCTTGCAGCTTAATATTAAAAAAACAAACAACCCAATACAAAAATGGGCAGAAGTTCTAAAGAGACGTTTCTTCAAAGAAGACACAGAGATGGCCAAGACGCACATGAAAAGCTGCTCAACATCACTAATTATTAGAGAAATGCAAATCAAAACTACAATGAGGTATCACCTCACACCTGTTAGGATCGCCATCATCAGAAAATCTACAAACAACAAATTCTGGGGAGGGTGTGGACAAAAGGAGCCCTCTTCCACTATTGGTGGGAATGTAAATTGATACCGTCACTATGGAGAACAGTATGGAATTTCCTTTAAAAAACTAGAAATAGAATTACCATCCGATCCAGCAATCCCACTTCTGGGCATATACCCAGAGAAAACCATAAATCAAAAAGGCACATTCACCACAATGTTCATTGCAGCACTATTTAAAATAGCCAGGTAATGGAAGCAACCTAAATGCCCACAGACAGATGAATGGATAAAATTGGGGTACATATATAAAATGGAATATTACTCGGCCATAAAAGGAATGAAACTGGGTCCTTTGTAGAGACATCGATGGATCTAGAGACTGTCATATAGAATGAAGTAAGTCAGAAAGAGGAAAACAAATATTGTATATTAATGCATATATGTGGAACCTAAAAGATGGTACAGATGAACTGGTTTGCAGGGAAGAAATAGAGACACAGAGGTAGAGAACAAACGTATGGACACCAAGTGTGGGAAGCCATGGGGTGGTGGTGGTGGGATGAGTTGGGAGATTGGGATTGACCTGTATACATGTATATGCATAAAATACATAACTGATAATAACCTGCTGTATAAAAAAGTAAATAAAATTAAATTTCAAAATTTTGAAAAATACAATTTAAAAATAAAACAGAAAAAAGTTCTTCCCTTCACACACATGTATTTATAGGGATGAATTATTTCCATGCTTATATCTATAAATACATAAAGGAGGAATAAAATCTAACTTGAACCATAAACGAAAAAAAACCTGAACCCACCAGTTATACAGAGGAAAACCCTATCAGGGCACTTGCTCCAGCGGTAAACAATTCTGAAATTGGTCAGAGGTGTGGAATCATCTCCCATCCAGCTAGCACCCACCACCCACGCAAGGAGTGTCCTCATTGCAAAGCTGGGAGACTGTGCCGAGAAATCTCTGAATAAAGGTGAGCTGAGCCCCAGGCCAGCTGCTGCTGAACTGTTCCCACCCTTCGCAGGTAAAACACCTGAATATGTACAAGGGCTTGAAAGCCTAGAGGAAGGGCCGTGGAGCCACACTAGCGACAGCACGCAGGCCAACTTGGTGCCTGCAGGCCAGCCAGAGTGGTCCAGGCCCGGGTACTCTTTCGGAAGCTTTCCATTGTCCTGCCTGTGATACCCCTCCTGTCCCGGCCCCCACTGCTTTTTTCCTTCCTCACCTCTGTCCGGAGAGAAATTCCAGCGGAAGGTATGGGTGACACATCCTCTTCTTTACAGGTGGCAGCCTGGCAACTCCTGCAGAAAGGCCAGCAGTGCCCCACTCACACCGGGCCACCAACAAAGCTGTGGCCCCTCATTCCCTCCCACCAGCTCAGCCCCGAGACTGCTGACGGGGCAGAGAATATGGAGTCAGGCACAGCTTCAGGGGCTATTGCTGCCTGGAGCGCTGTTTATATTGACCTCAACCAGGCACACCTGGGGAGGGCCGGCCGGCAGGGTAAGGCTGCCCAGGTCAGCTAATCCACAACCCTCAGGGAATCACATTGTTGAAAATGGACCTCGCTAAGGCAGAATAGAAGCCAAGGAAAATAAGGACACAATGCCATTTGCAGCACCGTAGATGAGTCTAGAGGTAATCACGTGACTTGTAGTAAGTCAGAAAGTGAAAGACACATATCATATCATATCACTTATAGGTGTTACCTAAAAATGGATACCAGGGCAGATATTTCCACGGAGAAGGGCAATCACAGATTCATTAAACACACTTATGGTTCACCAATGGAAAGGTGTGAGGATTGGTTTCATTATGATATCGGGGTTAACAGACATATACAAACACAGGTGACATATATAATCACCAAAGACCTACGGAATACCATGAGAAGACTACTCAACATTCTGTCATAACGTCCCTGGGAAAAGGATCCCAGGAAGAACAGACATCTGTATATGTGTAAAAGAACCACATCTTCGACACCTACAATAAGCCAAACATTGTAATCAAACTTGCTGTAATAAAAAATAAAAATTTAAATTAAAAATACGAACAAGAAGTAGGGAGACCAACTTGAGGGGCTTTCTCCTGGCACATTCCATTCTAAATTCCAATCTAGAACACGACTTCCATTGAAGCTCTGCTGCCCTAGTAACCAGATTTGGTAAGGGAGAACTGCGGCCACCTTGTGGCCGTTTCACACAACAGCAGCCTTAATCCCAGCGCTAATGGTCAGTTGATATTCAAAATCATTGCAGGCCTGTAAATGACACCTGCCCTGAAAACAAATCCTGGGGTCACGTATCGACCAAAAAATTCAAAGGACGTCCATATTTCAAAACGACCGTTTCAAAAGGCATATTTTATGCACATTAGTGTTCTGCTTCTTTGTCTTTCTTTCTTTTTTGGTTAAAAAACGGGAATGGAAAAAGGCATCCCTCAGACTGGGTGAAAATCGTTGCAAACGAATCAATGGACAAAGGTTTAATCTCCAATATATATAAACAGCTCATGCAGCTTAATATTAAAAAAGCAAACAACCCAATACAAAAATGGGCAGAAGATCTAAAGAGACGTTTCTTCAAAGAAGACACAGAGATGGCCAAGACGCACATGAAAAGCTGCTCAAGAGCACTAATTATTAGAGAAATGCAAATCAAAACTACAGTGAGGTATCACCTCACACCTGTTAGGATCGCCATCATCAGAAAATCTACAAACAACAAATTCTGGGGAGGGTGTGGACAAAAGGAGCCCTCTTCGACTATCGGTGGGAATGTAAATTGATACCGTCACTATGGAGAAGAGTATGGAGTTTCCTTTAAAAAACTAGAAATAGAATTACCATCCGATCCAGCAATCCCACTTCTGGGCATATACCCAGAGAAAACCATAAATCAAAAAGGCACATTCACCACAATGTTCATTGCAGCACTATTTAAAATAGCCAGGTAATGGAAGCAACCTAAATGCCCACAGACAGATGAATGGATAAAGATGGCGTACATATATAAAATGGAATATTACTCGGCCATAAAAAGCAATGAAACTGGGTCATTTGTAGAGACATCGATGGATCTAGAGACTGTCATATAGAATGAAGTAAGTCAGAAAGAGGAAAACAAATATTGTATATTAATGCATATATGTGGAACCTAAAAGATGGTACAGATGAACTGGTTTGCAGGCAAGAAATAGAGACACAGAGGTAGAGAACAAACGTATGGACACCAAGTGTGGGAAGCCATGGGGTGGTGGTGGTGGGATGAGTTGGGAGATTGGGATTGACCTGTATACATGTATATGCATAAAATACATAACTGATAATAACCTGCTGTATAAAAAAGTAAATAAAATTAAATTTCAAAATTTTAAAAAATAAAATTTAAAAATAAAACAGAAAAAAGTGCTTCCCTTCACACACATGTATTTATAGGAATGAATTATTTCCATGCTTATATCTATAAATACATAAAAGAGGAATAAAATCTAACTTGAACCATAAACGAAAAAAAACCTGAACCCACCAGTTATACAGAGGAAAACCCTATCAGGGCACTTGCTCCAGCGGTAAACAATTCTGAAATTGGTCAGAGGTGTGGAATCATCTCCCATCCAGCTAGCACCCACCACCCTCGCAAGGAGTGTCCTCATTGCAAAGCTGGGAGACCGTGCCGAGAAATCTCTGAATAAAGGTGAGCTTAGCCCCAGGCCAGCTGCTGCTGAACTGTTCCCACCCTTCGCAGGTAAAACACCTGAATATGTACAAGGGCTTGAAAGCCTAGAGGAAGGGCCGTGGAGCCACACTAGCGACAGCACGCAGGCCAACTTGGTGCCTGCAGGCCAGCCAGAGTGGTCCAGGCCCGGGTACTCTTTCGGAAGCTTTCCACTGTCCTGCCAGTGATACCCCTCCTGTCCCGGCCCCCACTGCTTTTTTCCTTCCTCACCTCTGTCCGGAGAGAAATTCCAGCGGAAGGTATGGGTGACACATCCTCTTCTTTACAGGTGGCAGCCTGGCAACTCCTGCAGAAAGGCCAGCAGTGCCCCACTCACACCGGGCCACCAACAAAGCTGTGGCCCCTCATTCCCTCTCACCAGCTCAGCCCCGAGACTGCTGACGGGGCAGAGAATATGGAGTCAGGCACAGCTTCAGGGGCTATTGCTGCCTGGAGCGCTGTTTATATTGACCTCAAACAGGCACACCTGGGGAGGGCCGGCCGGCAGGGTAAGGCTGCCCAGGTCAGCTAATCCACAACCCTCAGGTAATCACATTGTTGAAAATGGACCTCGCTAAGGCAGAATAGAAGCCATGGAAAATAAGGACACAATGCCATTTGCAGCACCGTAGATGAGTCTAGAGGTAATCACGTGACTTGTATTAAGTCAGAAAGGGAAAGACACATATCATATCATATCACTTATAGGTGTTACCTAAAAATGGATACCAGGGCAGATATTTCCACGGAGAAGGGCAATCAGATTCATTAAACACACTTATGGTTCACCAATGGAAAGTTGTGAGGATTGGTTTCATTACGATATCGGGGTTAACAGACATATACAAACACAGGTGACATATATAACCACCAAAGACCTACGGAATACCAAGAGAAGACTACTCAACATTCTGTCATAACGTCCCTGGGAAAAGGATCCCAGGAAGAACAGACATCTGTATATGTGTAAAAGAACCACATCTTCGACACCTACAATAAGCCAAACATTGTAATCAAACTTGCTGTAATAAAAAATAAAAATTTAAATTAAAACTACGAACAAGAAGTAGGGAGACCAACTTGAGGGGCTTTCTCCTGGCACATTCCATTCTAAATTCCAATCTAGAACACGACTTCCATTGAGGCTCTGCTGCCCTAGTAACCAGATTTGGTAAGGGAGAACTGCTGCCACCTTGTGGCCGTTTCACACAACAGCAGCCTTAATCCCAGCGCTAATGGTCAGGTGATATTCAAAATCATTGCAGGCCTATAATGACACCTGCCCTGAAAACAAATCCTGGGGTCACGTATAGACCAAAAAATTCAAAGGACGTCCATATTTCAAAACGACCGTTTCAAAAGGCATATTTTATGCACATTAGTGTTCTGCTTCTTTGTCTTTCTTTCTTTTTTGGTTAAAAAGACGGGAATGGAAAAAGGCATCCCTCAGACTGGGCGAAAATCGTTGCAAACGAATCAATGGACAAAGGTTTAATCTCCAATATATATAAACAGCTCATGCAGCTTAATTTTAAAAAAACAAACAACCCAATACAAAAATGGGCAGAAGATCTAAAGAGACGTTTCTTCAAAGAAAACACAGAGATGGCCAAGACGCACATGAAAAGCTGCTCAACATCACTAATTATTAGAGAAATGCAAATCAAAACTACAATGAGGTATCACCTCACACCTGTTAGGATCGCCATCATCAGAAAATCTACAAACAACAAATTCTGGGGAGGGTGTGGACAAAAGGAGCCCTCTTCCACTATTGGTGGGAATGTAAATTGATACCGTCACTATGGAGAACAGTATGGAGTTTCCTTAAAAAACTAGAAATAGAATTACCATTCGATCCAGCAATCCCACTTCTGGGCATATACCCAGAGAAAACCATAAATCAAAAAGGCACATTCACCACAATGTTCATTGCAGCACTATTTAAAATAGCCAGGTAATGGAAGCAACCTAAATGCCCACAGACAGATGAATGGATAAAATTGGGGTACATATATAAAATGGAATATTACTCGGCCATAAAAAGGAATGAAACTGGGTCCTTTGTAGAGACATCGATGGATCTAGAGACTGTCATATAGAATGAAGTAAGTCAGAAAGAGGAAAACAAATATTGTATATTAATGCATATATGTGGAACCTAAAAGATGGTACAGATGAACTGGTTTGCAGGGAAGAAATAGAGACACAGAGGTAGAGAACAAACGTATGGACACCAAGTGTGGGAAGCCATGGGGTGGTGGTGGTGGGATGAGTTGGGAGATTGGGATTGACCTGTATACATGTATATGCATAAAATACATAACTGATAATAACCTGCTGTATAAAAAAGTAAATAAAATTAAATTTCAAAATTTTGAAAAATACAATTTAAAAATAAAACAGAAAAAAGTTCTTCCCTTCACACACATGTATTTATAGGGATGAATTATTTCCATGCTTATATCTATAAATACATAAAGGAGGAATAAAATCTAACTTGAACCATAAACGAAAAAAAACCTGAACCCACCAGTTATACAGAGGAAAACCCTATCAGGGCACTTGCTCCAGCGGTAAACAATTCTGAAATTGGTCAGAGGTGTGGAATCATCTCCCATCCAGCTAGCACCCACCACCCACGCAAGGAGTGTCCTCATTGCAAAGCTGGGAGACTGTGCCGAGAAATCTCTGAATAAAGGTGAGCTGAGCCCCAGGCCAGCTGCTGCTGAACTGTTCCCACCCTTCGCAGGTAAAACACCTGAATATGTACAAGGGCTTGAAAGCCTAGAGGAAGGGCCGTGGAGCCACACTAGCGACAGCACGCAGGCCAACTTGGTGCCTGCAGGCCAGCCAGAGTGGTCCAGGCCCGGGTACTCTTTCGGAAGCTTTCCACTGTCCTGCCTGTGATACCCATCCTGTCCCGGCCCCCAATGCTTTTTTCCTTCCTCACCTCTGTCCGGAGAGAAATTCCAGCGGAAGGTATGGGTGACACATCCTCTTCTTTACAGGTGGCAGCCTGGCAACTCCTGCAGAAAGGCCAGCAGTGCCCCACTCACACCGGGCCACCAACAAAGCTGTGGCCCCTCATTCCCTCCCACCAGCTCAGCCCCGAGACTGCTGACGGGGCAGAGAATATGGAGTCAGGCACAGCTTCAGGGGCTATTGCTGCCTGGAGCGCTGTTTATATTGACCTCAACCAGGCACACCTGTGGAGGGCCGGCCGGCAGGGTAAGGCTGCCCAGGTCAGCTAATCCACAACCCTCAGGGAATCACATTGTTGAAAATGGACCTCGCTAAGGCAGAATAGAAGCCAAGGTAAATAAGGACACAATGCCATTTGCAGCACCGTAGATGAGTCTAGAGGTAATCACGTGACTTGTAGTAAGTCAGAAAGTGAAAGACACATATCATATCATATCACTTATAGGTGTTACCTAAAAATGGATACCAGGGCAGATATTTCCACGGAGAAGGGCAATCACAGATTCATTAAACACACTTATGGTTCACCAATGGAAAGGTGTGAGGATTGGTTTCATTACGATATCGGGGTTAACAGACATATACAAACACAGGTGACATATATAATCACCAAAGACCTACGGAATACCATGAGAAGACTACTCAACATTCTGTCATAACGTCCCTGGGAAAAGGATCCCAGGAAGAACAGACATCTGTATATGTGTAAAAGAACCATATCTTCGACACCTACAATAAGCCAAACATTGTAATCAAACTTGCTGTAATAAAAAATAAAAATTTAAATTAAAACTACGAACAAGAAGTAGGGAGACCAACTTGAGGGGCTTTCTCCTGGCACATTCCATTCTAAATTCCAATCTAGAACACGACTTCCATTGAGGCTCTGCTGCCCTAGTAACCAGATTTGGTAAGGGAGAACTGCTGCCACCTTGTGGCCGTTTCACACAACAGCAGCCTTAATCCCAGCGCTAATGGTCAGTTGATATTCAAAATCATTGCAGGCCTGTAAATGACACCTGCCCTGAAAACAAATCCTGGGGTCACTTATCGACCAAAAAATTCAAAGGACGTCCATATTTCAAAACGACCGTTTCAAAAGGCATATTTTATGCACATTAGTGTTCTGCTTCTTTGTCTTTCTTTCTTTTTTGGTTAAAAAGACGGGAATGGGAAAAGGCATCCCTCAGACTGGGCGAAAATCGTTGCAAACGAATCAATGGACAAAGGTTTAATCTCCAATATATATAAACAGCTCATGCAGCTTAATATTAAAAAAACAAACAACCCAATACAAAAATGGGCAGAAGTTCTAAAGAGACGTTTCTTCAAAGAAGACACAGAGATGGCCAAGATGCACATGAAAAGTTGCTGAAGAGCACTAATTATTAGAGAAATGCAAATCAAAACTACAATGAGGTATCACCTCACACCTGTTAGGATCGGCATCATCTGAAAATCTACAAACAACAAATTCTGGGGAGGGTGTGGACAAAAGTAGCCCTCTTCCACTATTGGTGGCAATGTAAATTGATACCGTCACTATGGAGAACAGTATGGAGTTTCCTTTAAAAAACTAGAAATAGAATTACCATCCGATCCAGCAATCCCACTTCTGGGCATATACCCAGAGAAAACCATAAATCAAAAAGGCACATTCACCACAATGTTCATTGCAGCACTATTTAAAATAGCCAGGTAATGGAAGCAACCTAAATGCCCACAGACAGATGAATGGATAAAGATGGGGTACATATATAAAATGGAATATTACTCGGCCATAAAAAGGAATGAAACTGGGTCCTTTGTAGAGACATCGATGGATCTAGAGACTGTCATATAGAATGAAGTAAGTCAGAAAGAGGAAATCAAATATTGTATATTAATGCATATATGTGGAACCTAAAAGATGGTACAGATGAACTGGTTTGCAGGGAAGAGATAGAGACACAGAGGTAGAGAACAAACGTATGGACACCAAGTGTGGGAAGCCATGGGGTGGTGGTGGTGGGATGAGTTGGGAGATTGGGATTGACCTGTATACATGTATATGCATAAAATACATAACTGATAATAACCTGCTGTATAAAAAAGTAAATAAAATTAAATTTCAAAATTTTGAAAAATACAATTTAAAAATAAAACAGAAAAAAGTTCTTCCCTTCACACACATGTATTTATAGGTATGAATTATTTCCATGCTTATATCTATAAATACATAAAGGAGGAATAAAATCTAACTTGAACCATAAACGAAAAAAAACCTGAACCCACCAGTTATACAGAGGAAAACCCTATCAGGGCACTTGCTCCAGCGGTAAACAATTCTGAAATTGGTCAGAGGTGTGGAATCATCTCCCATCCAGCTAGCACCCACCCCCCACGCATTGAGCGTCCTCATTGCAAAGCTGGGAGACCATGCCGAGGCATCTCTGAATAAAGTTGAGCTGAGCCCCAGGACAGGTGCTGCTGAACTGTTCCCACCCTTCCCAGGTAAAACACCTGAATATGTACAAGGGCTTGAAAGCCTAGAGGAAGGGCCGTGGAGCCACACTAGCGACAGCACGCAGGCCAACTTGGTGCCTGCAGGCCAGCCAGGGTGGTCCTGGCCCCGGGTACTCTTCCGGAAGCATTCCATTGTCCTGCCTGTGATACCCCTCCTGTCCTGGCCCCCACTGCTTTTTTCCTTCCTCACCTCTGTCTGGAGAGAAATTCCAGCGGAAGGTATGGGTGACACATCCTCTTCTTTACAGGTGGCAGCCTGGCAACTCCTGCAGAAAGGCCAGCAGTGCCCCCCTCACACCGGGCCAGCAACAAAGCTGTGGCCCCTCATTCCCTCCCACCAGCTCAGCCCCGAGACTGCTGACGGGGCAGAGAATATGGAGTCAGGCACAGCTTCAGGGGCTATTGCGGCCTGGAGCGCTGTTTATATTGACCTCAACCAGGCACACCTGGGGAGGGCCGGCCGGCAGGGTAAGGCTGCCCAGGTCAGCTAATCCACAACCCTCAGGGAATCACATTGTTGAAAATGGACCTCGCTAAGGCAGAATAGAAGCCAAGGAAAATAAGGACACAATGCCATTTGCAGCACCGTAGATGAGTCTAGAGGTAATCACGTGACTTGTAGTAAGTCAGAAAGTGAAAGACACATATCATATCATATCACTTATAGGTGTTACCTAAAAATGGATACCAGGGCAGATATTTCCACGGAGAAGGGCAATCACAGATTCATTAAACACACTTATGGTTCACCAGTGGAAAGGTGTGAGGATTGGTTTCATTACGATATCGGGGTTAACAGACATATACAAACACAGGGGACATATATAATCACCAAAGACCTACGGAATACGAAGAGAAGACTACTCAACATTCTGTCATAACGTCCCTGGGAAAAGGATCCCAGGAAGAACAGACATTTGTATATGTGTAAAAGAACCCCATCTTCGACACCTACAATAAGCCAAACATTGTAATCAAACTTGCTGTAATAGAAAATAAAAATTTAAATTAAAAATACGAACAAGAAGTAGGGAGACAAAGTTGAGGGGCTTTCTCCTGGCACATTCCATTCTAAATTCCAATCTAGAACACGACTTCCATTGAGGCTCTGCTGCCCTAGTAACCAGATTTGGTAAGGGAGAACTGCTGCCACCTTGTGGCCGTTTCACACAACAGCAGCTTTAATCCCAGCTCTAATGGTCAGTTGATATTCAAAATCATTGCAGGCCTGTAAATGACACCTGCCCTGAAAACAAATCCTGGGGTCACATATCGACCAAAAAATTCAAAGGACGTCCATATTTCAAAACGACCGTTTCAAAAGGCATATTTTATGCACATTAGTGTTCTGCTTCTTTGTCTTTCTTTCTTTTTTGGTTAAAAAGACGGGAATGGAAAAAGGCATCCCTCAGACTGGGCGAAAATCGTTGCAAACGAATCAATGGACAAAGGTTTAATCTCCAATATATATAAACAGCTCATGCAGCTTAATATTAAAAGAGCAAACAACCCAATACAAAAATGGGCAGAAGATCTAAAGAGACGTTTCTTCAAAGAAGACACAGAGATGGCCAAGACGCACATGAAAAGCTGCTCAAGAGCACTAATTATTAGAGAAATGCAAATCAAAACTACAGTGAGGTATCACCTCACACCTGTTAGGATCGCCATCATCAGAAAATCTACAAACAACAAATTCTGGGGAGGGTGTGGACAAAAGGAGCCCTCTTCGACTATCGGTGGGAATGTAAATTGATACAGTCACTATGGAGAAGAGTATGGAGTTTCCTTTAAAAAACTAGAAATAGAATTACCATCCGATCCAGCAATCCCACTTCTGGGCATATACCCAGAGAAAACCATAAATCAAAAAGGCACATTCACCACAATGTTCATTGCAGCACTATTTAAAATAGCCAGGTAATGGAAGCAACCTAAATGCCCACAGACAGATGAATGGATAAAGATGGCGTACATATATAAAATGGAATATTACTCGGCCATAAAAAGCAATGAAACTGGGTCATTTGTAGAGACATCGATGGATCTAGAGACTGTCATATAGAATGAAGTAAGTCAGAAAGAGGAAAACAAATATTGTATATTAATGCATATATGTGGAACCTAAAAGATGGTACAGATGAACTGGTTTGCAGGCAAGAAATAGAGACACAGAGGTAGAGAACAAACGTATGGACACCAAGTGTGGGAAGCCATGGGGTGGTGGTGGTGGGATGAGTTGGGAGATTGGGATTGACCTGTATAAATGTATATGCATAAAATACATAACTGATAATAACCTGCTGTATAAAAAAGTAAATAAAATTAAATTTCAAAATTTTAAAAAATAAAATTTAAAAATAAAACAGAAAAAAGTGCTTCCCTTCACACACATGTATTTATAGGAATGAATTATTTCCATGCTTATATCTATAAATACATAAATGAGGAATAAAATCTAACTTGAACCATAAACGAAAAAATACCTGAACCCACCAGTTATACAGAGGAAAACCCTATCAGGGCACTTGCTCCAGCGGTAAACAATTCTGAAATTGGTCAGAGGTGTGGAATCATCTCCCATCCAGCTAGCACCCACCCCCCACGCATTGAGCGTCCACATTGCAAAGCTGGGAGACCGTGCCGAGGCATCTCTGAATAAAGGTGAGCTGAGCCCCAGGCCCGCTGCTGCTGAACTGTTCCCACCCTTCCCAGGTAAAACACCTGAATATGTACAAGGGCTTGAAAGCCTAGAGGAAGGGCCGTGGAGCCACACTAGCGACAGCACGCAGGCCAACTTGGTGCCTGCAGGCCAGCCAGGGTGGTCCTGGCCCCGGGTACTCTTCCGGAAGCTTTCCATTGTCCTGCCTGTGATACCCCTCCTGTCCCGGCCCCCACTGCTTTTTTCCTTCCTCACCTCTGTCCGGAGAGAAATTCCAGCGGAAGGTATGGGTGACACATCCTCTTCTTTACAGGTGGCAGCCTGGCAACTCCTGCAGAAAGGCCAGCAGTGCCCCACTCACACCGGGCCACCAACAAAGCTGTGGCCCCTCATTCCCTCCCACCAGCTCAGCCCCGAGACTGCTGACGGGGCAGAGAATATGGAGTCAGGCACAGCTTCAGGGGCTATTGCTGCCTGGAGCGCTGTTTATATTGACCTCAACCAGGCACACCTGGGGAGGGCCGGCCGGCAGGGTAAGGCTGCCCAGGTCAGCTAATCCACAACCCTCAGGGAATCACATTGTTGAAAATGGACCTCGCTAAGGCAGAATAGAAGCCAAGGAAAATAAGGACACAATGCCATTTGCAGCACCGTAGATGAGTCTAGAAATAATCACGTGACTTGTAGTAAGTCAGAAAGGGAAAGACACATATCATATCATATCACTTATAGGTGTTACCTAAAAATGGATACCAGGGCAGATATTTCCACGGAGAAGGGCAATCACAGATTCATTAAACAAATTTATGGTTCACCAATGGAAAGGTGTGAGGATTGGTTTCATTACGATATCGGGGTTAACAGACATATACAAACACAGGTGACATATATAATCACCAAAGACCTACGGAATACCAAGAGAAGACTACTCAACATTCTGTCATAACGTACCTGGGAAAAGGATCCCAGGAAGAACAGACACCTGTATATGTGTAAAAGAACCACATCTTCGACACCTACAATAAGCCAAACATTGTAATCAAACTTGCTGTAATAAAAAATAAAAATTTAAATTAAAAATACGAACAAGAAGTAGGGAGACAAACTTGAGGGGCTTTCTCCTGGCACATTCCATTCTAAATTCCAATCTAGAACATGACTTCCATTGAGGCTCTCCTGCCCTAGTAACCAGATTTGGTAAGGGAGAACTGCTGCCACCTTGTGGCCGTTTCACACAACAGCAGCTTTAATCCCAGCGCTAATGGTCAGTTGATATTCAAAATCATTGCAGGCCTGTAAATGACACCTGCCCTGAAAACAAATCCTGGGGTCACATATCGACCAAAAAATTCAAAGGACGTCCATATTTCAAAACGACCGTTTCAAAAGGCATATTTTATGCACATTAGTGTTCTGCTTCTTTGTCTTTCTTTCTTTTTTGGTTAAAAAGACGGGAATGGAAAAAGGCATCCCTCAGACTGGGTGAAAATCGTTGCAAACGAATCAATGGACAAAGGTTTAATCTCCAATATATATAAACAGCTCATGCAGCTTAATATTAAAAAAGCAAACAACCCAATACAAAAATGGGCAGAAGATCTAAAGAGACGTTTCTTCAAAGAAGACACAGAGATGGCCAAGACGCACATGAAAAGCTGCTCAAGAGCACTAATTATTAGAGAAATGCAAATCAAAACTACAGTGAGGTATCACCTCACACCTGTTAGGATCGCCATCATCAGAAAATCTACAAACAACAAATTCTGGGGAGGGTGTGGACAAAAGGAGCCCTCTTCGACTATCGGTGGGAATGTAAATTGATACCGTCACTATGGAGAAGAGTATGGAGTTTCCTTTAAAAAACTAGAAATAGAATTACCATCCGATCCAGCAATCCCACTTCTGGGCATATACCCAGAGAAAACCATAAATCAAAAAGGCACATTCACCACAATGTTCATTGCAGCACTATTTAAAATAGCCAGGTAATGGAAGCAACCTAAATGCCCACAGACAGATGAATGGATAAAGATGGCGTACATATATAAAATGGAATATTACTCGGCCATAAAAAGCAATGAAACTGGGTCATTTGTAGAGACATCGATGGATCTAGAGACTGTCATATAGAATGAAGTAAGTCAGAAAGAGGAAAACAAATATTGTATATTAATGCATATATGTGGAACCTAAAAGATGGTACAGATGAACTGGTTTGCAGGCAAGAAATAGAGACACAGAGGTAGAGAACAAACGTATGGACACCAAGTGTGGGAAGCCATGGGGTGGTGGTGGTGGGATGAGTTGGGAGATTGGGATTGACCTGTATACATGTATATGCATAAAATACATAACTGATAATAACCTGCTGTATAAAAAAGTAAATAAAATTAAATTTCAAAATTTTAAAAAATAAAATTTAAAAATAAAACAGAAAAAAGTGCTTCCCTTCACACACATGTATTTATAGGAATGAATTATTTCCATGCTTATATCTATAAATACATAAAAGAGGAATAAAATCTAACTTGAACCATAAACGAAAAAAAACCTGAACCCACCAGTTATACAGAGGAAAACCCTATCAGGGCACTTGCTCCAGCGGTAAACAATTCTGAAATTGGTCAGAGGTGTGGAATCATCTCCCATCCAGCTAGCACCCACCCCCCACGCATTGAGCGTCCACATTGCAAAGCTGGGAGACCGTGCCGAGGCATCTCTGAATAAAGGTGAGCTGAGCCCCAGGCCCGCTGCTGCTGAACTGTTCCCACCCTTCCCAGGTAAAACACCTGAATATGTACAAGGGCTTGAAAGCCTAGAGGAAGGGCCGTGGAGCCACACTAGCGACAGCACGCAGGCCAACTTGGTGCCTGCAGGCCAGCCAGGGTGGTCCTGGCCCCGGGTACTCTTCCGGAAGCTTTCCATTGTCCTGCCTGTGATACCCCTCCTGTCCCGGCCCCCACTGCTTTTTTCCTTCCTCACCTCTGTCCGGAGAGAAATTCCAGCGGAAGGTATGGGTGACACATCCTCTTCTTTACAGGTGGCAGCCTGGCAACTCCTGCAGAAAGGCCAGCAGTGCCCCACTCACACCGGGCCACCAACAAAGCTGTGGCCCCTCATTCCCTCCCACCAGCTCAGCCCCGAGACTGCTGACGGGGCAGAGAATATGGAGTCAGGCACAGCTTCAGGGGCTATTGCTGCCTGGAGCGCTGTTTATATTGACCTCAACCAGGCACACCTGGGGAGGGCCGGCCGGCAGGGTAAGGCTGCCCAGGTCAGCTAATCCACAACCCTCAGGGAATCACATTGTTGAAAATGGACCTCGCTAAGGCAGAATAGAAGCCAAGGAAAATAAGGACACAATGCCATTTGCAGCACCGTAGATGAGTCTAGAAATAATCACGTGACTTGTAGTAAGTCAGAAAGGGAAAGACACATATCATATCATATCACTTATAGGTGTTACCTAAAAATGGATACCAGGGCAGATATTTCCACGGAGAAGGGCAATCACAGATTCATTAAACAAATTTATGGTTCACCAATGGAAAGGTGTGAGGATTGGTTTCATTACGATATCGGGGTTAACAGACATATACAAACACAGGTGACATATATAATCACCAAAGACCTACGGAATACCAAGAGAAGACTACTCAACATTCTGTCATAACGTACCTGGGAAAAGGATCCCAGGAAGAACAGACACCTGTATATGTGTAAAAGAACCACATCTTCGACACCTACAATAAGCCAAACATTGTAATCAAACTTGCTGTAATAAAAAATAAAAATTTAAATTAAAAATACGAACAAGAAGTAGGGAGACAAACTTGAGGGGCTTTCTCCTGGCACATTCCATTCTAAATTCCAATCTAGAACATGACTTCCATTGAGGCTCTCCTGCCCTAGTAACCAGATTTGGTAAGGGAGAACTGCTGCCACCTTGTGGCCGTTTCACACAACAGCAGCTTTAATCCCAGCGCTAATGGTCAGTTGATATTCAAAATCATTGCAGGCCTGTAAATGACACCTGCCCTGAAAACAAATCCTGGGGTCACGTATCGACCAAAAAATTCAAAGGACGTCCATATTTCAAAACGACCGTTTCAAAAGGCATATTTTATGCACATTAGTGTTCTGCTTCTTTGTCTTTCTTTCTTTTTTTGTTAAAAAGACGGGAGTGGAAAAAGGCATCCCTCAGACTGGGCGAAAATCGTTGCAAACGAATCAATGGACAAAGGTTTAATCTCCAATATATATAAACCGCTCATGCAGCTTATTTTTAAAAAAACAAACAACCCAATACAAAAATGGGCAGAAGTTCTAAAGAGACGTTTCTTCAAAGAAGACACAGAGATGGCCAAGACGCACATGAAAAGCTGCTCAAGAGCACTAATTATTAGAGAAATGCAAATCAAAACTACAATGAGGTATCACCTCACACCTGTTAGGATCGGCATCTTCAGAAAATCTACAAACAACAAATTCTGGGGAGGGTGTGGACAAAAGGAGCCCTCTTCCACTATTGGTGGGAATGTAAATTGATACAGTCACTATGGAGAACACTATGGAGTTTCCTTTAAAAAACTAGAAATAGAATTACCATCTGATCCAGCAATCCCACTTCTGGGCATATACCCAGAGAAAACCATAAATCAAAAAGGCACATTCACCACAATATTCATTGCAGCACTATTTAAAATAGCCAGGTAATGGAAGCAACCTAAATGCCCACAGACAGATGAATGGATAAAGATGGCGTACATATATAAAATGGAATATTACTCGGCCATAAAAAGGAATGAAACTGGGTCATTTGTAGAGACATCGATGGATCTAGAGACTGTCATATTGAATGAAGTAAGTCAGAAAGAGGAAAACAAATATTGTATATTAATGCATATATGGGAAACCTAAAAAGATGGTACAGATGAACTGGTTTGCAGGGAAGAAATAGAGACGCAGAGGTAGAGAACAAACGTATGGACACCAAGTGTGGGAAGCCATGGGGTGGTGGTGGTGGGATGAGTTGGGAGATTGGGATTGAACTGTATACATGTATATGCATAAAATACATAACTGATAAAAACATGCTGTATAAAAAAGTAAATAAAATTAAATTTCAAAATTTTAAAAAATAAAATTTAAAAATAAAACAGAAAAAAGTGCTTCCCTTCACACACATGTATTTATAGGAATGAATTATTTCCATGCTGATATCTATAAATACATAAAAGAGGAATAAAATCTAACTTGAACCATAAACGAAAAAAAACCTGAACCCACCAGTTATACAGAGGAAAACCCTATCAGGGCACTTGCTCCAGCGGTAAACAATTCTGAAATTGGTCAGAGGTGTGGAATCATCTCCCATCCAGCTAGCACCCACCCCCCACGCATTGAGCATCCTCATGGCAAAGCTGGGAGACCGTGCCGAGGCATCTCTGAATAAAGGTGAGCTGAGCCCCAGGCCAGGTGCTGCTGAACTGTTCCCACCCTTCCCAGGTAAAACACCTGAATATGTACAAGGGCTTGAAAGCCTAGAGGAAGGGCCGTGGAGCCACACTAGCGACAGCACGCAGGCCAACTTGGTGCCTGCAGGCCAGCCAGGGTGGTCCTGGCCCCGGGTACTCTTCCGGAAGCTTTCCATTGTCCTGCCTGTGATACCCCTCCTGTGCCGGCCCCCACTGCTTTTTTCCTTCCTCACCTCTGTCCGGAGAGAAATTCCAGCGGAAGGTATGGGTGACACATCCTCTTCTTTACAGTTGGCAGCCTGGCAACTCCTGCAGAAAGGCCAGCAGTGCCCCACTCACACCGGGCCACCAACAAAGCTGTGGCCCCTCATTCCCTCCCACCAGCTCAGCCCCGAGACTGCTGACGGGGCAGAGAATATGGAGTCAGGCACAGCTTCAGGGGCTATTGCTGCCTGGAGCGCTGTTTATATTGACCTCAACCAGGCACACCTGGGGAGGGCCGGCCGGCAGGGTAAGGCTGCCCAGGTCAGCTAATCCACAACCCTCAGGGAATCACATTGTTGAAAATGGACCTCGCTAAGGCAGAATAGAAGCCAAGGAAAATAAGGACACAATGCCATTTGCAGCACCGTAGATGAGACTAGAGGTAATCACGTGACTTGTAGTAAGTCAGAAAGTGAAAGACACATATCATATCATATCACTTATAGGTGTTACCTAAAAATGGATACCAGGGCAGATATGTCCACGGAGAAGGGCAATCACAGATTCATTAAACAAACTTATGGTTCACCAATGGAAAGGTGTGAGGATTGGTTTCATTACGATATCGGGGTTAACAGACATATACAAACACAGGTGACATATATAATCACCAAAGACCTACGGAATACCAAGAGAAGACTACTCAACATTCTGTCATAATGTCCCTGGGAAAAGGATCCCAGGAAGAACAGACATCTGTATATGTGTAAAAGAACCACATCTTCGACACCTACTATAAGCCAAACATTGTAATCAAACTTGCTGTAATAAAAAATAAAAATTTAAATTAAAAATACGAACAAGAAGTAGGGAGACCAACTTGAGGGGCTTTCTCCTGGCACATTCCATTCTAAATTCCAATCTAGAACACGACTTCCATTGTGGCTCTGCTGCCCTAGTAACCAGATTTGGTAAGGGAGATCTGCTGCCACATTGTGGCCGTTTCACACAACAGCAGCTTTAATCCCAGCGCTAATGTCAGTTGATATTCAAAATCATTGCAGGCCTGTAAATGACACCTGCCCTGAAAACAAATCCTGGGGTCACTTATCGACCAAAAAATTCAAAGGACGTCCATATTTCAAAACGACCGTTTCAAAAGGCATATTTTATGCACATTAGTGTTCTGCTTCTTTGTCTTTCTTTCTTCTTTGGTTAAAAAGAGGGGAATGGAAAAAGGCATCCCTCAGACTGGGTGAAAATCGTTGCAAACGAATCAATGGACAAAGGTTTAATCTCCAATATATATAAACAGCTCATGCAGCTTAATATTAAAAAAAACAAACAACCCAATACAAAAATGGGCAGAAGTTCTAAAGAGACGTTTCTTCAAAGAAGACACAGAGATGGCCAAGACGCACATGAAAAGCTGCTCAAGAGCACTAATTATTAGAGAAATGCAAATCAAAACTACAATGAGGTATCACCTCACACCTGTTAGGATCGGCATCATCAGAAAATCTACAAACAACAAATTCTGGGGAGGGTGTGGACAAAAGGAGCCCTCTTCCACTATTGGTGGGAATGTAAATTGATACCGTCACTATGGAGAACACTATGGAGTTTCCTTTAAAAAACTAGAAATAGAATTACCATCTGATCCAGCAATCCCACTTCTGGGCATATACCCAGAGAAAACCATAAATCAAAAAGGCACATTCACCACAATGTTCATTGCAGCACTATTTAAATAGTCAGGTAATGGAAGCAACCTAAATGCCCACAGACAGATGAATGGATAAAAATGGGGTACATATATAAAATGGAATATTACTCGGCCATAAAAAGGAATGAAACTGGGTCATTTGTTGAGACATCGATGGATCTAGAGACTGTCATATAGAATGAAGTAAGTCAGAAAGAGGAAATCAAATATTGTATATTAATGCATATATGTGGAATCTAAAAGATGGTACAGATGAACTGGTTTGCAGGGAAGAAATAGAGACACAGAGGTAGAGAACAAACGTATGGACACCAAGTGTGGGAAGCCATGGGGTGGTGGTGGTGGGATGAGTTGGGGGATTGGGATTGACCTGTATACATGTATATGCATAAAATACATAACTGATAATAACCAGCTGTATAAAAATGTAAATAAAATTAAATTTCAAAATTTTAAAAAATAAAATTTAAAAATAAAACAGAAAAAAGTTCTTCCCTTCACACACATGTATTTATAGGAATGAATTATTTCCATGCTTATATCTATTAATACATAAAAGAGGAATAAAATCTAACTTGAACCATAAACGAAAAAAAACCTGAACCCACCAGTTATACAGAGGAAATCCCTATCAGGGCACTTGCTCCAGCGGTAAACAATTCTGAAGTTGTTCAGAGGTGGGTAATCATCTCCCATCCAGCCAGGAACCCACCCCCCACGCAAGAAGCGTCCTCATTGCAAAGCTGGGAAACCATGCCGAGGCATCTCTGAATAAAGGTGAGCTGAGCCCCAGGCCAGCTGCTGCTGAACTGTTCCCACCCTTCCCAGGTAAAACACCTGAATATGTACAAGTGTTTGAAATCCTAGAGGAAGGGCCATGGAGCCACACCAGCGAAAGCACGCAGGCCAATTTGGTGACTGCAGGCCAGCCAGGGTGTTCCTGGCCCTGTGCGCTCTTCCGGAAGCTTTCCATTGTCCTGCCTGTGATACCCCTCCTGTCCCGGCCCCCACTGCTTTTTTCCTTCCTCACCTCTGTCCGGAGAGAAATTCCAGCGGAAGGTATGGGTGACACATCCTCTTCTTTACAGGTGGCAGCCTGGCAACTCCTGCAGAAAGGCCAGCAGTGCCCCACTCACACCGGGCCACCAACAAAGCTGTGGCCCCTCATTCCCTCCCACCAGCTCAGCCCCGAGACTGCTGACGGGGCAGAGAATATGGAGTCAGGCACAGCTTCAGGGGATATTGCTGCCTGGAGCGCTGTTTATATTGACCTCAACCAGGCACACCTGGGGAGGGCCGGCCGGCAGGGTAAGGCTGCCCAGGTCAGCTAATCCACAACCCTCAGGGAATCACATTGTTGAAAATGGACCTCGCTAAGGCAGAATAGAAGCCAAGGAAAATAAGGACACAATGCCATTTGCAGCACCGTAGATGAGTCTAGAGGTAATCACGTGACTTGTAGTAAGTCAGAAAGGGAAAGACACACATCATATCATATCACTTATAGGTGTTACCTAAAAATGGATACCAGGGCAGATATTTCCACGGAGGAGGGCAATCACAGATTCATTAAACAAACTTATGGTTCACCAATGGAAAGGTGTGAGGATTGGTTTCATTACGATATCGGGGTTAACAGACATATACAAACACAGGTGACATATATAATCACCAAAGACCTACGGAATACCAAGAGAAGACTACTCAACATTCTGTCATAACGTCCCTGGGAAAAGGATCCCAGGAAGAACAGACATCTGTATATGTGTAAAAGAACCGCATCTTCGACACCTACAATAAGCCAAACATTGTAATCAAACTTGCTGTAATAAAAAATAAAAATTTAAATTAAAAATACGAACAAGAAGTAGGGACACAAACTTGAGGGGCTTTCTCCTGGCACATTCCATTCTAAATTCCAATCTAGAACATGACTTCCATTGAGGCTCTCCTGCCCTAGTAACCAGATTTGGTAAGGGAGAACTGCTGCCACCTTGTGGCCGTTTCACACAACAGCAGCTTTAATCCCAGCGCTAATGGTCAGTTGATATTCAAAATCATTGCAGGCCTGTAAATGACACCTGCCCTGAAAACAAATCCTGGGGTCACATATCGACCAAAAAATTCAAAGGACGTCCATATTTCAAAACGACCGTTTCAAAAGGCATATTTTATGCACATTAGTGTTCTGCTTCTTTGTCTTTCTTTCTTTTTTGGTTAAAAAGACGGGAATGGAAAAAGGCATCCCTCAGACTGGGTGAAAATCGTTGCAAACGAATCAATGGACAAAGGTTTAATCTCCAATATATATAAACAGCTCATGCAGCTTAATATTAAAAAAGCAAACAACCCAATACAAAAATGGGCAGAAGATCTAAAGAGACGTTTCTTCAAAGAAGACACAGAGATGGCCAAGACGCACATGAAAAGCTGCTCAAGAGCACTAATTATTAGAGAAATGCAAATCAAAACTACAGTGAGGTATCACCTCACACCTGTTAGGATCGCCATCATCAGAAAATCTACAAACAACAAATTCTGGGGAGGGTGTGGACAAAAGGAGCCCTCTTCGACTATCGGTGGGAATGTAAATTGATACCGTCACTATGGAGAAGAGTATGGAGTTTCCTTTAAAAAACTAGAAATAGAATTACCATCCGATCCAGCAATCCCACTTCTGGGCATATACCCAGAGAAAACCATAAATCAAAAAGGCACATTCACCACAATGTTCATTGCAGCACTATTTAAAATAGCCAGGTAATGGAAGCAACCTAAATGCCCACAGACAGATGAATGGATAAAGATGGCGTACATATATAAAATGGAATATTACTCGGCCATAAAAAGCAATGAAACTGGGTCATTTGTAGAGACATCGATGGATCTAGAGACTGTCATATAGAATGAAGTAAGTCAGAAAGAGGAAAACAAATATTGTATATTAATGCATATATGTGGAACCTAAAAGATGGTACAGATGAACTGGTTTGCAGGCAAGAAATAGAGACACAGAGGTAGAGAACAAACGTATGGACACCAAGTGTGGGAAGCCATGGGGTGGTGGTGGTGGGATGAGTTGGGAGATTGGGATTGACCTGTATACATGTATATGCATAAAATACATAACTGATAATAACCTGCTGTATAAAAAAGTAAATAAAATTAAATTTCAAAATTTTGAAAAATACAATTTAAAAATAAAACAGAAAAAAGTTCTTCCCTTCACACACATGTATTTATAGGGATGAATTATTTCCATGCTTATATCTATAAATACATAAAAGAGGAATAAAATCTAACTTGAACCATAAACGAAAAAAAACCTGAACCCACCAGTTATACAGAGGAAAACCCTATCAGGGCACTTGCTCCAGCGGTAAACAATTCTGAAATTGGTCAGAGGTGTGGAATCATCTCCCATCCAGCTAGCACCCACCCCCCACGCATTGAGCGTCCACATTGCAAAGCTGGGAGACCGTGCCGAGGCATCTCTGAATAAAGGTGAGCTGAGCCCCAGGCCCGCTGCTGCTGAACTGTTCCCACCCTTCCCAGGTAAAACACCTGAATATGTACAAGGGCTTGAAAGCCTAGAGGAAGGGCCGTGGAGCCACACTAGCGACAGCACGCAGGCCAACTTGGTGCCTGCAGGCCAGCCAGGGTGGTCCTGGCCCCGGGTACTCTTCCGGAAGCTTTCCATTGTCCTGCCTGTGATACCCCTCCTGTCCCGGCCCCCACTGCTTTTTTCCTTCCTCACCTCTGTCCGGAGAGAAATTCCAGCGGAAGGTATGGGTGACACATCCTCTTCTTTACAGGTGGCAGCCTGGCAACTCCTGCAGAAAGGCCAGCAGTGCCCCACTCACACCGGGCCACCAACAAAGCTGTGGCCCCTCATTCCCTCCCACCAGCTCAGCCCCGAGACTGCTGACGGGGCAGAGAATATGGAGTCAGGCACAGCTTCAGGGGCTATTGCTGCCTGGAGCGCTGTTTATATTGACCTCAACCAGGCACACCTGGGGAGGGCCGGCCGGCAGGGTAAGGCTGCCCAGGTCAGCTAATCCACAACCCTCAGGGAATCACATTGTTGAAAATGGACCTCGCTAAGGCAGAATAGAAGCCAAGGAAAATAAGGACACAATGCCATTTGCAGCACCGTAGATGAGTCTAGAAATAATCACGTGACTTGTAGTAAGTCAGAAAGGGAAAGACACATATCATATCATATCACTTATAGGTGTTACCTAAAAATGGATACCAGGGCAGATATTTCCACGGAGAAGGGCAATCACAGATTCATTAAACAAATTTATGGTTCACCAATGGAAAGGTGTGAGGATTGGTTTCATTACGATATCGGGGTTAACAGACATATACAAACACAGGTGACATATATAATCACCAAAGACCTACGGAATACCAAGAGAAGACTACTCAACATTCTGTCATAACGTACCTGGGAAAAGGATCCCAGGAAGAACAGACACCTGTATATGTGTAAAAGAACCACATCTTCGACACCTACAATAAGCCAAACATTGTAATCAAACTTGCTGTAATAAAAAATAAAAATTTAAATTAAAAATACGAACAAGAAGTAGGGAGACAAACTTGAGGGGCTTTCTCCTGGCACATTCCATTCTAAATTCCAATCTAGAACATGACTTCCATTGAGGCTCTCCTGCCCTAGTAACCAGATTTGGTAAGGGAGAACTGCTGCCACCTTGTGGCCGTTTCACACAACAGCAGCTTTAATCCCAGCGCTAATGGTCAGTTGATATTCAAAATCATTGCAGGCCTGTAAATGACACCTGCCCTGAAAACAAATCCTGGGGTCACGTATCGACCAAAAAATTCAAAGGACGTCCATATTTCAAAACGACCGTTTCAAAAGGCATATTTTATGCACATTAGTGTTCTGCTTCTTTGTCTTTCTTTCTTTTTTTGTTAAAAAGACGGGAGTGGAAAAAGGCATCCCTCAGACTGGGCGAAAATCGTTGCAAACGAATCAATGGACAAAGGTTTAATCTCCAATATATATAAACCGCTCATGCAGCTTATTTTTAAAAAAACAAACAACCCAATACAAAAATGGGCAGAAGTTCTAAAGAGACGTTTCTTCAAAGAAGACACAGAGATGGCCAAGACGCACATGAAAAGCTGCTCAAGAGCACTAATTATTAGAGAAATGCAAATCAAAACTACAATGAGGTATCACCTCACACCTGTTAGGATCGGCATCTTCAGAAAATCTACAAACAACAAATTCTGGGGAGGGTGTGGACAAAAGGAGCCCTCTTCCACTATTGGTGGGAATGTAAATTGATACAGTCACTATGGAGAACACTATGGAGTTTCCTTTAAAAAACTAGAAATAGAATTACCATCTGATCCAGCAATCCCACTTCTGGGCATATACCCAGAGAAAACCATAAATCAAAAAGGCACATTCACCACAATATTCATTGCAGCACTATTTAAAATAGCCAGGTAATGGAAGCAACCTAAATGCCCACAGACAGATGAATGGATAAAGATGGCGTACATATATAAAATGGAATATTACTCGGCCATAAAAAGGAATGAAACTGGGTCATTTGTAGAGACATCGATGGATCTAGAGACTGTCATATTGAATGAAGTAAGTCAGAAAGAGGAAAACAAATATTGTATATTAATGCATATATGGGAAACCTAAAAAGATGGTACAGATGAACTGGTTTGCAGGGAAGAAATAGAGACGCAGAGGTAGAGAACAAACGTATGGACACCAAGTGTGGGAAGCCATGGGGTGGTGGTGGTGGGATGAGTTGGGAGATTGGGATTGAACTGTATACATGTATATGCATAAAATACATAACTGATAAAAACATGCTGTATAAAAAAGTAAATAAAATTAAATTTCAAAATTTTAAAAAATAAAATTTAAAAATAAAACAGAAAAAAGTGCTTCCCTTCACACACATGTATTTATAGGAATGAATTATTTCCATGCTGATATCTATAAATACATAAAAGAGGAATAAAATCTAACTTGAACCATAAACGAAAAAAAACCTGAACCCACCAGTTATACAGAGGAAAACCCTATCAGGGCACTTGCTCCAGCGGTAAACAATTCTGAAATTGGTCAGAGGTGTGGAATCATCTCCCATCCAGCTAGCACCCACCCCCCACGCATTGAGCATCCTCATGGCAAAGCTGGGAGACCGTGCCGAGGCATCTCTGAATAAAGGTGAGCTGAGCCCCAGGCCAGGTGCTGCTGAACTGTTCCCACCCTTCCCAGGTAAAACACCTGAATATGTACAAGGGCTTGAAAGCCTAGAGGAAGGGCCGTGGAGCCACACTAGCGACAGCACGCAGGCCAACTTGGTGCCTGCAGGCCAGCCAGGGTGGTCCTGGCCCCGGGTACTCTTCCGGAAGCTTTCCATTGTCCTGCCTGTGATACCCCTCCTGTGCCGGCCCCCACTGCTTTTTTCCTTCCTCACCTCTGTCCGGAGAGAAATTCCAGCGGAAGGTATGGGTGACACATCCTCTTCTTTACAGTTGGCAGCCTGGCAACTCCTGCAGAAAGGCCAGCAGTGCCCCACTCACACCGGGCCACCAACAAAGCTGTGGCCCCTCATTCCCTCCCACCAGCTCAGCCCCGAGACTGCTGACGGGGCAGAGAATATGGAGTCAGGCACAGCTTCAGGGGCTATTGCTGCCTGGAGCGCTGTTTATATTGACCTCAACCAGGCACACCTGGGGAGGGCCGGCCGGCAGGGTAAGGCTGCCCAGGTCAGCTAATCCACAACCCTCAGGGAATCACATTGTTGAAAATGGACCTCGCTAAGGCAGAATAGAAGCCAAGGAAAATAAGGACACAATGCCATTTGCAGCACCGTAGATGAGACTAGAGGTAATCACGTGACTTGTAGTAAGTCAGAAAGTGAAAGACACATATCATATCATATCACTTATAGGTGTTACCTAAAAATGGATACCAGGGCAGATATGTCCACGGAGAAGGGCAATCACAGATTCATTAAACAAACTTATGGTTCACCAATGGAAAGGTGTGAGGATTGGTTTCATTACGATATCGGGGTTAACAGACATATACAAACACAGGTGACATATATAATCACCAAAGACCTACGGAATACCAAGAGAAGACTACTCAACATTCTGTCATAATGTCCCTGGGAAAAGGATCCCAGGAAGAACAGACATCTGTATATGTGTAAAAGAACCACATCTTCGACACCTACTATAAGCCAAACATTGTAATCAAACTTGCTGTAATAAAAAATAAAAATTTAAATTAAAAATACGAACAAGAAGTAGGGAGACCAACTTGAGGGGCTTTCTCCTGGCACATTCCATTCTAAATTCCAATCTAGAACACGACTTCCATTGTGGCTCTGCTGCCCTAGTAACCAGATTTGGTAAGGGAGATCTGCTGCCACATTGTGGCCGTTTCACACAACAGCAGCTTTAATCCCAGCGCTAATGTCAGTTGATATTCAAAATCATTGCAGGCCTGTAAATGACACCTGCCCTGAAAACAAATCCTGGGGTCACTTATCGACCAAAAAATTCAAAGGACGTCCATATTTCAAAACGACCGTTTCAAAAGGCATATTTTATGCACATTAGTGTTCTGCTTCTTTGTCTTTCTTTCTTCTTTGGTTAAAAAGAGGGGAATGGAAAAAGGCATCCCTCAGACTGGGTGAAAATCGTTGCAAACGAATCAATGGACAAAGGTTTAATCTCCAATATATATAAACAGCTCATGCAGCTTAATATTAAAAAAAACAAACAACCCAATACAAAAATGGGCAGAAGTTCTAAAGAGACGTTTCTTCAAAGAAGACACAGAGATGGCCAAGACGCACATGAAAAGCTGCTCAAGAGCACTAATTATTAGAGAAATGCAAATCAAAACTACAATGAGGTATCACCTCACACCTGTTAGGATCGGCATCATCAGAAAATCTACAAACAACAAATTCTGGGGAGGGTGTGGACAAAAGGAGCCCTCTTCCACTATTGGTGGGAATGTAAATTGATACCGTCACTATGGAGAACACTATGGAGTTTCCTTTAAAAAACTAGAAATAGAATTACCATCTGATCCAGCAATCCCACTTCTGGGCATATACCCAGAGAAAACCATAAATCAAAAAGGCACATTCACCACAATGTTCATTGCAGCACTATTTAAATAGTCAGGTAATGGAAGCAACCTAAATGCCCACAGACAGATGAATGGATAAAAATGGGGTACATATATAAAATGGAATATTACTCGGCCATAAAAAGGAATGAAACTGGGTCATTTGTTGAGACATCGATGGATCTAGAGACTGTCATATAGAATGAAGTAAGTCAGAAAGAGGAAATCAAATATTGTATATTAATGCATATATGTGGAATCTAAAAGATGGTACAGATGAACTGGTTTGCAGGGAAGAAATAGAGACACAGAGGTAGAGAACAAACGTATGGACACCAAGTGTGGGAAGCCATGGGGTGGTGGTGGTGGGATGAGTTGGGGGATTGGGATTGACCTGTATACATGTATATGCATAAAATACATAACTGATAATAACCAGCTGTATAAAAATGTAAATAAAATTAAATTTCAAAATTTTAAAAAATAAAATTTAAAAATAAAACAGAAAAAAGTTCTTCCCTTCACACACATGTATTTATAGGAATGAATTATTTCCATGCTTATATCTATTAATACATAAAAGAGGAATAAAATCTAACTTGAACCATAAACGAAAAAAAACCTGAACCCACCAGTTATACAGAGGAAATCCCTATCAGGGCACTTGCTCCAGCGGTAAACAATTCTGAAGTTGTTCAGAGGTGGGTAATCATCTCCCATCCAGCCAGGAACCCACCCCCCACGCAAGAAGCGTCCTCATTGCAAAGCTGGGAAACCATGCCGAGGCATCTCTGAATAAAGGTGAGCTGAGCCCCAGGCCAGCTGCTGCTGAACTGTTCCCACCCTTCCCAGGTAAAACACCTGAATATGTACAAGTGTTTGAAATCCTAGAGGAAGGGCCATGGAGCCACACCAGCGAAAGCACGCAGGCCAATTTGGTGACTGCAGGCCAGCCAGGGTGTTCCTGGCCCTGTGCGCTCTTCCGGAAGCTTTCCATTGTCCTGCCTGTGATACCCCTCCTGTCCCGGCCCCCACTGCTTTTTTCCTTCCTCACCTCTGTCCGGAGAGAAATTCCAGCGGAAGGTATGGGTGACACATCCTCTTCTTTACAGGTGGCAGCCTGGCAACTCCTGCAGAAAGGCCAGCAGTGCCCCACTCACACCGGGCCACCAACAAAGCTGTGGCCCCTCATTCCCTCCCACCAGCTCAGCCCCGAGACTGCTGACGGGGCAGAGAATATGGAGTCAGGCACAGCTTCAGGGGATATTGCTGCCTGGAGCGCTGTTTATATTGACCTCAACCAGGCACACCTGGGGAGGGCCGGCCGGCAGGGTAAGGCTGCCCAGGTCAGCTAATCCACAACCCTCAGGGAATCACATTGTTGAAAATGGACCTCGCTAAGGCAGAATAGAAGCCAAGGAAAATAAGGACACAATGCCATTTGCAGCACCGTAGATGAGTCTAGAGGTAATCACGTGACTTGTAGTAAGTCAGAAAGGGAAAGACACACATCATATCATATCACTTATAGGTGTTACCTAAAAATGGATACCAGGGCAGATATTTCCACGGAGGAGGGCAATCACAGATTCATTAAACAAACTTATGGTTCACCAATGGAAAGGTGTGAGGATTGGTTTCATTACGATATCGGGGTTAACAGACATATACAAACACAGGTGACATATATAATCACCAAAGACCTACGGAATACCAAGAGAAGACTACTCAACATTCTGTCATAACGTCCCTGGGAAAAGGATCCCAGGAAGAACAGACATCTGTATATGTGTAAAAGAACCGCATCTTCGACACCTACAATAAGCCAAACATTGTAATCAAACTTGCTGTAATAAAAAATAAAAATTTAAATTAAAAATACGAACAAGAAGTAGGGACACAAACTTGAGGGGCTTTCTCCTGGCACATTCCATTCTAAATTCCAATCTAGAACACGACTTCCATTGAGGCTCTGCTGCCCTAGTAACCAGATTTGGTAAGGGAGAACTGCTGCCACCTTGTGGCCGTTTCACACAACAGCAGCTTTAAACCCAGCGCTAATGGTCAGTTGATATTCAAAATCATTGCAGGCCTGTAAAGGACACCTGCCCTGAAAACAAATCCTGGGGTCACGTATCGACCAAAAAATTCAAAGGACGTCCATATTTCAAAACGACCGTTTCAAAAGGCATATTTTATGCACATTAGTGTTCTGCTTCTTTGTCTTTCTTTCTTTTTTGGTTAAAAAGACGGGAATGGAAAAAGGCATCCCTCAGACTGGGCGAAAATCGTTGCAAACGAATCAATGGACAAAGGTTTAATCTCCAATATATATAAACAGCTCATGCAGCTTAATATTAAAAAAACAAACAACCCAATACAAAAATGGGCAGAAGTTCTAAAGAGACGTTTCTTCAAAGAAGACACAGAGATGGCCAAGACGCACATGAAAAGCTGCTCAACATCACTAATTATTAGAGAAATGCAAATCAAAACTACAATGAGGTATCACCTCACACCTGTTAGGATCGCCATCATCAGAAAATCTACAAACAACAAATTCTGGGGAGGGTGTGGACAAAAGGAGCCCTCTTCCACTATTGGTGGGAATGTAAATTGATACCGTCACTATGGAGAACAGTATGGAGTTTCCTTTAAAAAACTAGAAATAGAATTACCATCCGATCCAGCAATCCCACTTCTGGGCATATACCCAGAGAAAACCATAAATCAAAAAGGCACATTCACCACAATGTTCATTGCAGCACTATTTAAAATAGCCAGGTAATGGAAGCAACCTAAATGCCCACAGACAGATGAATGGATAAAATTGGGGTACATATATAAAATGGAATATTACTCGGCCATAAAAAGGAATGAAACTGGGTCCTTTGTAGAGACATCGATGGATCTAGAGACTGTCATATAGAATGAAGTAAGTCAGAAAGAGGAAATCAAATATTGTATATTAATGCATATATGTGGAACCTAAAAGATGGTACAGATGAACTGGTTTGCAGGGAAGAGATAGAGACACAGAGGTAGAGAACAAACGTATGGACACCAAGTGTGGGAAGCCATGGGGTGGTGGTGGTGGGATGAGTTGGGAGATTGGGTTTGACCTGTATACATGTATATGCATAAAATACATAACTGATAATAACCTGCTGTATAAAAAAGTAAATAAAATTAAATTTCAAAATTTTGAAAAATACAATTTAAAAATAAAACAGAAAAAAGTTCTTCCCTTCACACACATGTATTTATAGGTATGAATTATTTCCATGCTTATATCTATAAATACATAAAGGAGGAATAAAATCTAACTTGAACCATAAACGAAAAAAAACCTGAACCCACCAGTTATACAGAGGAAAACCCTATCAGGGCACTTGCTCCAGCGGTAAACAATTCTGAAATTGGTCAGAGGTGTGGAATCATCTCCCATCCAGCTAGCACCCACCACCCACGCAAGGAGTGTCCTCATTGCAAAGCTGGGAGACCGTGCCGAGAAATCTCTGAATAAAGGTGAGCTGAGCCCCAGGCCAGCTGCTGCTGAACTGTTCCCACCCTTCCCAGGTAAAACACCTGAATATGTACAAGGGCTTGAAAGCCTAGAGGAAGGGCCGTGGAGCCACACTAGCGACAGCACGCAGGCCAACTTGGTGCCTGCAGGCCAGCCAGAGTGGTCCAGGCCCGGGTACTCTTTCGGAAGCTTTCCATTGTCCTGCCTGTGATACCCCTCCTGTCTCGGCCCCCACTGCTTTTTTCCTTCCTCACCTCTGTCCGGAGTGAAATTCCAGCGGAAGGTATGGGTGACACATCCTCTTCTTTACAGGTGGCAGCCTGGCAACTCCTGCAGAAAGGCCAGCAGTGCCCCACTCACACCGGGCCACCAACAAAGCTGTGGCCCCTCATTCCCTCCCACCAGCTTAGCCCCGAGACTGCTGACGGGGCAGAGAATATGGAGTCAGGCACAGCTTCAGGGGCTATTGCTGCCTGGAGCGCTGCTTATATTGACCTCAACCAGGCACACCTGTGGAGGGCCGGCCGGCAGGGTAAGGCTGCCCAGGTCAGCTAATCCACAACCCTCAGGGAATCACATTGTTGAAAATGGACCTCGCTAAGGCAGAATAGAAGCCAAGGAAAATAAGGACACAATGCCATTTGCAGCACCGTAGATGAGTCTAGAGGTAATCACGTGACTTGTAGTAAGTCAGAAAGTGAAAGACACATATCATATCATATCACTTATAGGTGTTACCTAAAAATGGATACCAGGGCAGATATTTCCACGGAGAAGGGCAATCACAGATTCATTAAACACACTTATGGTTCACCAATGGAAAGGTGTGAGGATTGGTTTCATTATGATATCGGGGTTAACAGACATATACAAACACAGGTGACATATATAATCACCAAAGACCTACGGAATACCATGAGAAGACTACTCAACATTCTGTCATAACGTCCCTGGGAAAAGGATCCCAGGAAGAACAGACATCTGTATATGTGTAAAAGAACCACATCTTCGACTCCTACAATAAGCCAAACATTGTAATCAAACTTGCTGTAATAAAAAATAAAAATTTAAATTAAAACTACGAACAAGAAGTAGGGAGACCAACTTGAGGGGCTTTCTCCTGGCACATTCCATTCTAAATTCCAATCTAGAACATGACTTCCATTGAAGCTCTGCTGCCCTAGTAACCAGATTTGGTAAGGGAGAACTGCTGCCACCTTGTGGCCGTTTCACACAACAGCAGCCTTAATCCCAGCGCTAATGGTCAGTTGATATTCAAAATCATTGCAGGCCTGTAAATGACACCTGCCCTGAAAACAAATCCTGGGGTCACGTATCGACCAAAAAATTCAAAGGACGTCCATATTTCAAAACGACCGTTTCAAAAGGCATATTTTATGCACATTAGTGTTCTGCTTCTTTGTCTTTCTTTCTTTTTTGGTTAAAAAGACGGGAATGGGAAAAGGCATCCCTCAGACTGGGCGAAAATCTTTGCAAACGAATCAATGGACAAAGGTTTAATCTCCAATATATATAAACATCTCATGCAGCTTAATATTAAAAAAACAAACAACCCAATACAAAAATGGGCAGAAGTTCTAAAGAGACGTTTCTTCAAAGAAGACACAGAGATGGCCAAGACGCACATGAAAAGCTGCTCAACATCACTAATTATTAGAGAAATGCAAATCAAAACTACAATGAGGTATCACCTCACACCTGTTAGGATCGCCATCATCAGAAAATCTACAAACAACAAATTCTGGGGAGGGTGTGGACAAAAGGAGCCCTCTTCCACTATTGGTGGGAATGTAAATTGATACCGTCACTATGGAGAACAGTATGGAGTTTCCTTTAAAAAACTAGAAATAGAATTACCATCCGATCCAGCAATCCCACTTCTGGGCATATACCCAGAGAAAACCATAAATCAAAAAGGCACATTCACCACAATGTTCATTGCAGCACTATTTAAAACAGCCAGGTAATGGAAGCAACCTAAATGCCCACAGACAGATGAATGGATAAAGATGGGGTACATATATAAAATGGAATATTACTCGGCCATAAAAAGGAATGAAACTGGGTCATTTGTAGAGACATCGATGGATCTAGAGACTGTCATATAGAATGAAGTAAGTCAGAAAGAGGAAATCAAATATTGTATATTAATGCATATATGTGGAACCTAAAAGATGGTACAGATGAACTGGTTTGCAGGGAAGAAATAGAGACACAGAGGTAGAGAACAAACGTATGGACACCAAGTGTGGGAAGCCATGGGGTGGTGGTGGTGGGATGAGTTGGGAGATTGGGATTGACCTGTATACATGTATATGCATAAAATACATAACTGATAATAACCTGCTGTATAAAAAAGTAAATAAAATTAAATTTCAAAATTTTGAAAAATACAATTTAAAAATAAAACAGAAAAAAGTTCTTCCCTTCACACACATGTATTTATAGGGATGAATTATTTCCATGCTTATATCTATAAATACATAAAGGAGGAATAAAATCTAACTTGAACCATAAACGAAAAAAAACCTGAACCCACCAGTTATACAGAGGAAAACCCTATCAGGGCACTTGCTCCAGCGGTAAACAATTCTGAAATTGGTCAGAGGTGTGGAATCATCTCCCATCCAGCTAGCACCCACCACCCTCGCAAGGAGTGTCCTCATTGCAAAGCTGGGAGACCGTGCCGAGAAATCTCTGAATAAAGGTGAGCTTAGCCCCAGGCCAGCTGCTGCTGAACTGTTCCCACCCTTCGCCGGTAAAACACCTGAATATGTACAAGGGCTTGAAAGCCTAGAGGAAGGGCCGTGGAGCCACACTAGCGACAGCACGCAGGCCAACTTGGTGCCTGCAGGCCAGCCAGAGTGGTCCAGGCCCGGGTACTCTTTCGGAAGCTTTCCATTGTCCTGCCAGTGATACCCCTCCTGTCCCGGCCCCCACTGCTTTTTTCCTTCCTCACCTCTGTCCGGAGAGAAATTCCAGCGGAAGGTATGGGTGACACATCCTCTTCTTTACAGGTGGCAGCCTGGCAACTCCTGCAGAAAGGCCAGCAGTGCCCCACTCACACCGGGCCACCAACAAAGCTGTGGCCCCTCATTCCCTCTCACCAGCTCAGCCCCGAGACTGCTGACGGGGCAGAGAATATGGAGTCAGGCACAGCTTCAGGGGCTATTGCTGCCTGGAGCGCTGTTTATATTGACCTCAAACAGGCACACCTGGGGAGGGCCGGCCGGCAGGGTAAGGCTGCCCAGGTCAGCTAATCCACAACCCTCAGGTAATCACATTGTTGAAAATGGACCTCGCTAAGGCAGAATAGAAGCCATGGAAAATAAGGACACAATGCCATTTGCAGCACCGTAGATGAGTCTAGAGGTAATCACGTGACTTGTATTAAGTCAGAAAGGGAAAGACACATATCATATCATATCACTTATAGGTGTTACCTAAAAATGGATACCAGGGCAGATATTTCCACGGAGAAGGGCAATCAGATTCATTAAACACACTTATGGTTCACCAATGGAAAGTTGTGAGGATTGGTTTCATTACGATATCGGGGTTAACAGACATATACAAACACAGGTGACATATATAACCACCAAAGACCTACGGAATACCAAGAGAAGACTACTCAACATTCTGTCATAACGTCCCTGGGAAAAGGATCCCAGGAAGAACAGACATCTGTATATGTGTAAAAGAACCACATCTTCGACACCTACAATAAGCCAAACATTGTAATCAAACTTGCTGTAATAAAAAATAAAAATTTAAATTAAAAATACGAACAAGAAGTAGGGAGACCAACTTGAGGGGCTTTCTCCTGGCACATTCCATTCTAAATTCCAATCTAGAACACGACTTCCATTGAAGCTCTGCTGCCCTAGTAACCAGATTTGGTAAGGGAGAACTGCTGCCACCTTGTGGCCGTTTCACACAACAGCAGCCTTAATCCCAGCGCTAATGGTCAGGTGATATTCAAAATCATTGCAGGCCTATAATGACACCTGCCCTGAAAACAAATCCTGGGGTCACGTATAGACCAAAAAATTCAAAGGACGTCCATATTTCAAAACGACCGTTTCAAAAGGCATATTTTATGCACATTAGTGTTCTGCTTCTTTGTCTTTCTTTCTTTTTTGGTTAAAAAGACGGGAATGGAAAAAGGCATCCCTCAGACTGGGCGAAAATCGTTGCAAACGAATCAATGGACAAAGGTTTAATCTCCAATATATATAAACAGCTCATGCAGCTTAATTTTAAAAAAACAAACAACCCAATACAAAAATGGGCAGAAGTTCTAAAGAGACGTTTCTTCAAAGAAGACACAGAGATGGCCAAGACGCACATGAAAAGCTGCTCAACATCACTAATTATTAGAGAAATGCAAATCAAAACTACAATGAGGTATCACCTCACACCTGTTAGGATCGCCATCATCAGAAAATCTACAAACAACAAATTCTGGGGAGGGTGTGGACAAAAGGAGCCCTCTTCCACTATTGGTGGGAATGTAAATTGATACCGTCACTATGGAGAACAGTATGGAGTTTCCTTTAAAAAACTAGAAATAGAATTACCATTCGATCCAGCAATCCCACTTCTGGGCATATACCCAGAGAAAACCATAAATCAAAAAGGCACATTCACCACAATGTTCATTGCAGCACTATTTAAAATAGCCAGGTAATGGAAGCAACCTAAATGCCCACAGACAGATGAATGGATAAAATTGGGGTACATATATAAAATGGAATATTACTCGGCCATAAAAAGGAATGAAACTGGGTCCTTTGTAGAGACATCGATGGATCTAGAGACTGTCATATAGAATGAAGTAAGTCAGAAAGAGGAAAACAAATATTGTATATTAATGCATATATGTGGAACCTAAAAGATGGTACAGATGAACTGGTTTGCAGGGAAGAAATAGAGACACAGAGGTAGAGAACAAACGTATGGACACCAAGTGTGGGAAGCCATGGGGTGGTGGTGGTGGGATGAGTTGGGAGATTGGGATTGACCTGTATACATGTATATGCATAAAATACATAACTGATAATAACCTGCTGTATAAAAAAGTAAATAAAATTAAATTTCAAAATTTTGAAAAATACAATTTAAAAATAAAACAGAAAAAAGTTCTTCCCTTCACACACATGTATTTATAGGGATGAATTATTTCCATGCTTATATCTATAAATACATAAAGGAGGAATAAAATCTAACTTGAACCATAAACGAAAAAAAACCTGAACCCACCAGTTATACAGAGGAAAACCCTATCAGGGCACTTGCTCCAGCGGTAAACAATTCTGAAATTGGTCAGAGGTGTGGAATCATCTCCCATCCAGCTAGCACCCACCACCCACGCAAGGAGTGTCCTCATTGCAAAGCTGGGAGACCGTGCCGAGAAATCTCTGAATAAAGGTGAGCTGAGCCCCAGGCCAGCTGCTGCTGAACTGTTCCCACCCTTCCCAGGTAAAACACCTGAATATGTACAAGGGCTTGAAAGCCTAGAGGAAGGGCCGTGGAGCCACACTAGCGACAGCACGCAGGCCAACTTGGTGCCTGCAGGCCAGCCAGAGTGGTCCAGGCCCGGGTACTCTTTCGGAAGCTTTCCATTGTCCTGCCTGTGATACCCATCCTGTCCCGGCCCCCACTGCTTTTTTCCTTCCTCACCTCTGTCCGGAGAGAAATTCCAGCGGAAGGTATGGGTGACACATCCTCTTCTTTACAGGTGGCAGCCTGGCAACTCCTGCAGAAAGGCCAGCAGTGCCCCACTCACACCGGGCCACCAACAAAGCTGTGGCCCCTCATTCCCTCCCACCAGCTCAGCCCCGAGACTGCTGACGGGGCAGAGAATATGGAGTCAGGCACAGCTTCAGGGGCTATTGCTGCCTGGAGCGCTGTTTATATTGACCTCAACCAGGCACACCTGTGGAGGGCCGGCCGGCAGGGTAAGGCTGCCCAGGTCAGCTAATCCACAACCCTCAGGGAATCACATTGTTGAAAATGGACCTCGCTAAGGCAGAATAGAAGCCAAGGAAAATAAGGACACAATGCCATTTGCAGCACCGTAGATGAGTCTAGAGGTAATCACGTGACTTGTAGTAAGTCAGAAAGTGAAAGACACATATCATATCATATCACTTATAGGTGTTACCTAAAAATGGATACCAGGGCAGATATTTCCACGGAGAAGGGCAATCACAGATTCATTAAACACACTTATGGTTCACCAATGGAAAGGTGTGAGGATTGGTTTCATTACGATATCGGGGTTAACAGACATATACAAACACAGGTGACATATATAATCACCAAAGACCTACGGAATACCGTGAGAAGACTACTCAACATTCTGTCATAACGTCCCTGGGAAAAGGATCCCAGGAAGAACAGACATCTGTATATGTGTAAAAGAACCATATCTTCGACACCTACAATAAGCCAAACATTGTAATCAAACTTGCTGTAATAAAAAATAAAAATTTAAATTAAAACTACGAACAAGAAGTAGGGAGACCAACTTGAGGGGCTTTCTCCTGGCACATTCCATTCTAAATTCCAATCTAGAACACGACTTCCATTGAGGCTCTGCTGCCCTAGTAACCAGATTTGGTAAGGGAGAACTGCTGCCACCTTGTGGCCGTTTCACACAAGAGCAGCCTTAATCCCAGCGCTAATGGTCAGTTGATATTCAAAATCATTGCAGGCCTGTAAATGACACCTGCCCTGAAAACAAATCCTGGGGTCACGTATCGACCAAAAAATTCAAAGGACGTCCATATTTCAAAACGACCGTTTCAAAAGGCATATTTTATGCACATTAGTGTTCTGCTTCTTTGTCTTTCTTTCTTTTTTGGTTAAAAAGACGGGAATGGGAAAAGGCATCCCTCAGACTGGGCGAAAATCGTTGCAAACGAATCAATGGACAAAGGTTTAATCTCCAATATATATAAACAGCTCATGCAGCTTAATATTAAAAAAACAAACAACCCAATACAAAAATGGGCAGAAGTTCTAAAGAGACGTTTCTTCAAAGAAGACACAGAGATTGCCAAGATGCACATGAAAAGTTGCTGAAGAGCACTAATTATTAGAGAAATGCAAATCAAAACTACAATGAGGTATCACCTCACACCTGTTAGGATCGGCATCATCTGAAAATCTACAAACAACAAATTCTGGGGAGGGTGTGGACAAAAGGAGCCCTCTTCCACTATTGGTGGGAATGTAAATTGATACCGTCACTATGGAGAACAGTATGGAGTTTCCTTTAAAAAACTAGAAATAGAATTACCATCCGATCCAGCAATCCCACTTCTGGGCATATACCCAGAGAAAACCATAAATCAAAAAGGCACATTCACCACAATGTTCATTGCAGCACTATTTAAAATAGCCAGGTAATGGAAGCAACCTAAATGCCCACAGACAGATGAATGGATAAAGATGGGGTACATATATGAAATGGAATATTACTCGGCCATAAAAAGGAATGAAACTGGATCATTTGTAGAGACATCGATGGATCTAGAGAGTGTCATATAGAATGAAGTAAGTCAGAAAGAGGAAATCAAATATTGTATATTAATGCATATATGTGGAACCTAAAAGATGGTACAGATGAACTGGTTTGCAGGGAAGAAATAGAGACACAGAGGTAGAGAACAAACGTATGGACACCAAGTGTGGGAAGCCATGGGGTGGTGGTGGTGGGATGAGTTGGGAGATTGGGATTGACCTGTATACATGTATATGCATAAAATACATAACTGATAATAACCTGCTGTATAAAAAAGTAAATAAAATTAAATTCCATATTTTAAAAAATAAAATTTAAAAATAAAACAGAAAAAAGTTCTTCCCTTCACACACATGTATTTATAGGGATGAATTATTTCCATGCTTATATCTATAAATACATAAAAGAGGAATAAAATCTAACTTGAACCATAAACGAAAAAAACCCTGAACCCACCAGTTATACAGAGGAAAACCCTAACAGGGCACTTGCTCCAGCGGTAAACAATTCTGAAATTGGTCAGAGGTGTGGAATCATCTCCCATCCAGCTAGCACCCACCCCCCACGCAAGGAGCGTCCTCATTGCAAAGCTGGGAGACCGTGCCGAGGCATCTCTGAATAAAGGTGAGCTGAGCCCCAGGCCAGCTGCTGCTGAACTGTTCCCACCCTTCCCAGGTAAAACACCAGAATATGTACAAGGGCTTGAAAGCCTACAGGAAGGGCCGTGGAGCCACACTAGCGACAGCACACAGGCCAACTTGGTGCCTGCAGGCCAGCCAGGGTAGTCCTGACCCCGGGTACACTTCCGGAAGCTTTCCATTGTCCTGCCTGAGATACCCCTCCTGTCCCGGGCCCCACTGGTTTTTTCCTTCCTCACATCTGTCCGGAGAGAAATTCCAGCGGAAGGTATGGGTGACACATCCTCTTCTTTACAGGTGGCAGCCTGGCAACTCCTGCAGAAAGGCCAGCAGTGCCCCACTCACACCGGGCCACCAACAAAGCTGTGGCCCCTCATTCCCTCCCACCAGCTCAGCCCCGAGACTGCTGACGGGGCAGAGAATATGGAGTCAGGCACAGCTTCAGGGGCTATTGCTGCCTGGAGCGCTGTTTATATTGACCTCAACCAGGCACACCTGGGGAGGGCCGGCCGGCAGGGTAAGGCTGCCCAGGTCAGCTAATCCACAACCCTCAGGGAATCACATTGTTGAAAATGGACCTCGCTAAGGCAGAATAGAAGCCAAGGAAAATAAGGACACAATGCCATTTGCAGCACCGTAGATGAGTCTAGAGGTAATCACGTGACTTGTATTAAGTCAGAAAGGGAAAGACACATATCATATCATATCACTTATAGGTGTTACCTAAAAATGGATACCAGGGCAGATATTTCCACGGAGAAGGGCAATCAGATTCATTAAACACACTTATGGTTCACCAATGGAAAGGTGTGAGGATTGGTTTCATTACGATATCGGGGTTAACAGACATATACAAACACAGGTGACATATATAATCACCAAAGACCTACGGAATACCAAGAGAAGACTACTCAACATTCTGTCATAACGTCCCTGGGAAAAGGATCCCAGGAAGAACAGACATCTGTATATGTGTAAAAGAACCACATCTTCGACATCTACAATAAGCCAAACATTGTAATCAAACTTGCTGTAATAAAAAATAAAAATTTAAATTAAAAATACGAACAAGAAGTAGGGAGACCAACTTGAGGGGCTTTCTCCTGGCACATTCCATTCTAAATTCCAATCTAGAACACGACTTCCATTGAGGCTCTGCTGCCCTAGTAACCAGATTTGGTAAGGGAGAACTGCTGCCACCTTGTGGCCGTTTCACACAAGAGCAGCCTTAATCCCAGCGCTAATGGTCAGTTGATATTCAAAATCATTGCAGGCCTGTAAATGACACCTGCCCTGAAAACAAATCCTGGGGTCACGTATCGACCAAAAAATTCAAAGGACGTCCATATTTCAAAACGACCGTTTCAAAAGGCATATTTTATGCACATTAGTGTTCTGCTTCTTTGTCTTTCTTTCTTTTTTGGTTAAAAAGACGGGAATGGGAAAAGGCATCCCTCAGACTGGGCGAAAATCGTTGCAAACGAATCAATGGACAAAGGTTTAATCTCCAATATATATAAACAGCTCATGCAGCTTAATATTAAAAAAAACAAACAACCCAATACAAAAATGGGCAGAAGTTCTAAAGAGACGTTTCTTCAAAGAAGACACAGAGATGGCCAAGACGCACATGAAAAGCTGCTCAACATCACTAATTATTAGAGAAATGCAAATCAAAACTACAATGAGGTATCACCTCACACCTGTTAGGATCGCCATCATCAGAAAATCTACAAACAACAAATTCTGGGGAGGGTGTGGACAAAAGGATCCCTCTTCCACTATTGGTGGCAATGTAAATTGATACCGTCACTATGGAGAACAGTATGGAGTTTCCTTTAAAAAACTAGAAATAGAATTACCATCCGATCCAGCAATCCCACTTCTGGGCATATACCCAGAGAAAACCATAAATCAAAAAGGCACATTCACCACAATGTTCATTGCAGCACTATTTAAAATAGCCAGGTAATGGAAGCAACCTAAATGCCCACAGACAGATGAATGGATAAAGATGGGGTACATATATAAAATGGAATATTACTCGGCCATAAAAAGGAATGAAACTGGGTCATTTGTAGAGACATCGATGGATCTAGAGACTGTCATATAGAATGAAGTAAGTCAGAAAGAGGAAATCAAATATTGTATATTAATGCATATATGTGGAACCTAAAAGATGGTACAGATGAACTGGTTTGCAGGGAAGAGATAGAGACACAGAGGTAGAGAACAAACGTATGGACACCAAGTGTGGGAAGCCATGGGGTGGTGGTGGTGGGATGAGTTGGGAGATTGGGATTGACCTGTATACATGTATATGCATAAAATACATAACTGATAATAACCTGCTGTATAAAAAAGTAAATAAAATTAAATTTCAAAATTTTGAAAAATACAATTTAAAAATAAAACAGAAAAAAGTTCTTCCCTTCACACACATGTATTTATAGGGATGAATTATTTCCATGCTTATATCTATAAATACATAAAGGAGGAATAAAATCTAACTTGAACCATAAACGAAAAAAAACCTGAACCCACAAGTTATACAGAGGAAAACCCTATCAGGGCACTTGCTCCAGCGGTAAACAATTCTGAAATTGGTCAGAGGTGTGGAATCATCTCCCATCCAGCTAGCACCCACCACCCTCGCAAGGAGTGTCCTCATTGCAAAGCTGGGAGACCGTGCCGAGAAATCTCTGAATAAAGGTGAGCTTAGCCCCAGGCCAGCTGCTGCTGAACTGTTCCCACCCTTCCCAGGTAAAACACCTGAATATGTACAAGGGCTTGAAAGCCTAGAGGAAGGGCCGTGGAGCCACACTAGCGACAGCACGCAGGCCAACTTGGTGCCTGCAGGCCAGCCAGAGTGGTCCAGGCCCGGGTACTCTTTCGGAAGCTTTCCATTGTCCTGCCTGTGATACCCCTCCTGTCTCGGCCCCCACTGCTTTTTTCCTTCCTCACCTCTGTCCGGAGAGAAATTCCAGCGGAAGGTATGGGTGACACATCCTCTTCTTTACAGGTGGCAGCCTGGCAACTCCTGCAGAAAGGCCAGCAGTGCCCCACTCACACCGGGCCACCAACAAAGCTGTGGCCCCTCATTCCCTCCCACCAGCTCAGCCCCGAGACTGCTGACGGGGCAGAGAATATGGAGTCAGGCACAGCTTCAGGGGCTATTGCTGCCTGGAGCGCTGTTTATATTGACCTCAACCAGGCACACCTGTGGAGGGCCGGCCGGCAGGGTAAGGCTGCCCAGGTCAGCTAATCCACAACCCTCAGGGAATCACATTGTTGAAAATGGACCTCGCTAAGGCAGAATAGAAGCCAAGGAAAATAAGGACACAATGCCATTTGCAGCACCGTAGATGAGTCTAGAGGTAATCACGTGACTTGTAGTAAGTCAGAAAGTGAAAGACACATATCATATCATATCACTTATAGGTGTTACCTAAAAATGGATACCAGGGCAGATATTTCCACGGAGAAGGGCAATCACAGATTCATTAAACACACTTATGGTTCACCAATGGAAAGGTGTGAGGATTGGTTTCATTACGATATCGGGGTTAACAGACATATACAGACACAGGTGACATATATAATCAACAAAGACCTACGGAATACCATGAGAAGACTACTCAACATTCTGTCACAACGTCCCTGGGAAAAGGATCCCAGGAAGAACAGACATCTGTATATGTGTAAAAGAACCACATCTTCGACACCTACAATAAGCCAAACATTGTAATCAAACTTGCTGTAATAAAAAATAAAAATTTAAATTAAAAATACGAACAAGAAGTAGGGAGACAAACTTGAGGGGCTTTCTCCTGGCACATTCCATTCTAAATTCCAATCTAGAACACGACTTCCATTGAGGCTCTGCTGCCCTAGTAACCAGATTTGGTAAGGGAGAACTGCTGCCACCTTGTGGCCGTTTCACACAACAGCAGCCTTAATCCCAGCGCTAATGGTCAGTTGATATTCAAAATCATTGCAGGCCTGTAAATGACACCTGCCCTGAAAACAAATCCTGGGGTCACGTATCGACCAAAAAATTCAAAGGACGTCCATATTTCAAAACGACCGTTTCAAAAGGCATATTTTATGCACATTAGTGTTCTGCTTCTTTGTCTTTCTTTCATTTTTGGTTAAAAAGACGGGAATGGGAAAAGGCATCCCTCAGACTGGGCGAAAATCTTTGCAAACGAATCAATGGACAAAGGTTTAATCTCCAATATATATAAACAGCTCATGCAGCTTAATATTAAAAAAACAAACAACCCAATACAAAAATGGGCAGAAGTTCTAAAGAGACGTTTCTTCAAAGAAGACACAGAGATGGCCAAGACGCACATGAAAAGCTGCTCAACATCACTAATTATTAGAGAAATGCAAATCAAAACTACAATGAGGTATCACCTCACACCTGTTAGGATCGGCATCATCAGAAAATCTACAAACAACAAATTCTGGGGAGGGTGTGGACAAAAGGAGCCCTCTTCCACTATTGGTGGGAATGTAAATTGATACCGTCACTATGGAGAACAGTATGGAATTTCCTTTAAAAAACTAGAAATAGAATTACCATCCGATCCAGCAATCCCACTTCTGGGCATATACCCAGAGAAAACCATAAATCAAAAAGGCACATTCACCACAATGTTCATTGCAGCACTATTTAAAATAGCCAGGTAATGGAAGCAACCTAAATGCCCACAGACAGATGAATGGATAAAATTGGGGTACATATATAAAATGGAATATTACTCGGCCATAAAAGGAATGAAACTGGGTCCTTTGTAGAGACATCGATGGATCTAGAGACTGTCATATAGAATGAAGTAAGTCAGAAAGAGGAAAACAAATATTGTATATTAATGCATATATGTGGAACCTAAAAGATGGTACAGATGAACTGGTTTGCAGGGAAGAAATAGAGACACAGAGGTAGAGAACAAACGTATGGACACCAAGTGTGGGAAGCCATGGGGTGGTGGTGGTGGGATGAGTTGGGAGATTGGGATTGACCTGTATACATGTATATGCATAAAATACATAACTGATAATAACCTGCTGTATAAAAAAGTAAATAAAATTAAATTTCAAAATTTTGAAAAATACAATTTAAAAATAAAACAGAAAAAAGTTCTTCCCTTCACACACATGTATTTATAGGGATGAATTATTTCCATGCTTATATCTATAAATACATAAAGGAGGAATAAAATCTAACTTGAACCATAAACGAAAAAAAACCTGAACCCACCAGTTATACAGAGGAAAACCCTATCAGGGCACTTGCTCCAGCGGTAAACAATTCTGAAATTGGTCAGAGGTGTGGAATCATCTCCCATCCAGCTAGCACCCACCACCCACGCAAGGAGTGTCCTCATTGCAAAGCTGGGAGACTGTGCCGAGAAATCTCTGAATAAAGGTGAGCTGAGCCCCAGGCCAGCTGCTGCTGAACTGTTCCCACCCTTCGCAGGTAAAACACCTGAATATGTACAAGGGCTTGAAAGCCTAGAGGAAGGGCCGTGGAGCCACACTAGCGACAGCACGCAGGCCAACTTGGTGCCTGCAGGCCAGCCAGAGTGGTCCAGGCCCGGGTACTCTTTTGGAAGCTTTCCATTGTCCTGCCTGTGATACCCCTCCTGTCCCGGCCCCCACTGCTTTTTTCCTTCCTCACCTCTGTCCGGAGAGAAATTCCAGCGGAAGGTATGGGTGACACATCCTCTTCTTTACAGGTGGCAGCCTGGCAACTCCTGCAGAAAGGCCAGCAGTGCCCCACTCACACCGGGCCACCAACAAAGCTGTGGCCCCTCATTCCCTCCCACCAGCTCAGCCCCGAGACTGCTGACGGGGCAGAGAATATGGAGTCAGGCACAGCTTCAGGGGCTATTGCTGCCTGGAGCGCTGTTTATATTGACCTCAACCAGGCACACCTGGGGAGGGCCGGCCGGCAGGGTAAGGCTGCCCAGGTCAGCTAATCCACAACCCTCAGGGAATCACATTGTTGAAAATGGACCTCGCTAAGGCAGAATAGAAGCCAAGGAAAATAAGGACACAATGCCATTTGCAGCACCGTAGATGAGTCTAGAGGTAATCACGTGACTTGTAGTAAGTCAGAAAGTGAAAGACACATATCATATCATATCACTTATAGGTGTTACCTAAAAATGGATACCAGGGCAGATATTTCCACGGAGAAGGGCAATCACAGATTCATTAAACACACTTATGGTTCACCAATGGAAAGGTGTGAGGATTGGTTTCATTACGATATCGGGGTTAACAGACATATACAAACACAGGTGACATATATAATCACCAAAGACCTACGGAATACCATGACAAGACTACTCAACATTCTGTCATAGCGTCCCTGGGAAAAGGATCCCAGGAAGAACAGACATCTGTATATGTGTAAAAGAACCATATCTTCGACACCTACAATAAGCCAAACATTGTAATCAAACTTGCTGTAATAAAAAATAAAAATTTAAATTAAAACTACGAACAAGAAGTAGGGAGACCAACTTGAGGGGCTTTCTCCTGGCACATTCCATTCTAAATTCCAATCTAGAACACGACTTCCATTGAGGCTCTGCTGCCCTAGTAACCAGATTTGGTAAGGGAGAACTGCTGCCACCTTGTGGCCGTTTCACACAACAGCAGCCTTAATCCCAGCGCTAATGGTCAGGTGATATTCAAAATCATTGCAGGCCTATAATGACACCTGCCCTGAAAACAAATCCTGGGGTCACGTATAGACCAAAAAATTCAAAGGACGTCCATATTTCAAAACGACCGTTTCAAAAGGCATATTTTATGCACATTAGTGTTCTGCTTCTTTGTCTTTCTTTCTTTTTTGGTTAAAAAGACGGGAATGGAAAAAGGCATCCCTCAGACTGGGCGAAAATCGTTGCAAACGAATCAATGGACAAAGGTTTAATCTCCAATATATATAAACAGCTCATGCAGCTTAATTTTAAAAAAACAAACAACCCAATACAAAAATGGGCAGAAGATCTAAAGAGACGTTTCTTCAAAGAAAACACAGAGATGGCCAAGACGCACATGAAAAGCTGCTCAACATCACTAATTATTAGAGAAATGCAAATCAAAACTACAATGAGGTATCACCTCACACCTGTTAGGATCGCCATCATCAGAAAATCTACAAACAACAAATTCTGGGGAGGGTGTGGACAAAAGGAGCCCTCTTCCACTATTGGTGGGAATGTAAATTGATACCGTCACTATGGAGAACAGTATGGAGTTTCCTTAAAAAACTAGAAATAGAATTACCATTCGATCCAGCAATCCCACTTCTGGGCATATACCCAGAGAAAACCATAAATCAAAAAGGCACATTCACCACAATGTTCATTGCAGCACTATTTAAAATAGCCAGGTAATGGAAGCAACCTAAATGCCCACAGACAGATGAATGGATAAAATTGGGGTACATATATAAAATGGAATATTACTCGGCCATAAAAAGGAATGAAACTGGGTCCTTTGTAGAGACATCGATGGATCTAGAGACTGTCATATAGAATGAAGTAAGTCAGAAAGAGGAAAACAAATATTGTATATTAATGCATATATGTGGAACCTAAAAGATGGTACAGATGAACTGGTTTGCAGGGAAGAAATAGAGACACAGAGGTAGAGAACAAACGTATGGACACCAAGTGTGGGAAGCCATGGGGTGGTGGTGGTGGGATGAGTTGGGAGATTGGGATTGACCTGTATACATGTATATGCATAAAATACATAACTGATAATAACCTGCTGTATAAAAAAGTAAATAAAATTAAATTTCAAAATTTTGAAAAATACAATTTAAAAATAAAACAGAAAAAAGTTCTTCCCTTCACACACATGTATTTATAGGGATGAATTATTTCCATGCTTATATCTATAAATACATAAAGGAGGAATAAAATCTAACTTGAACCATAAACGAAAAAAAACCTGAACCCACCAGTTATACAGAGGAAAACCCTATCAGGGCACTTGCTCCAGCGGTAAACAATTCTGAAATTGGTCAGAGGTGTGGAATCATCTCCCATCCAGCTAGCACCCACCACCCACGCAAGGAGTGTCCTCATTGCAAAGCTGGGAGACTGTGCCGAGAAATCTCTGAATAAAGGTGAGCTGAGCCCCAGGCCAGCTGCTGCTGAACTGTTCCCACCCTTCGCAGGTAAAACACCTGAATATGTACAAGGGCTTGAAAGCCTAGAGGAAGGGCCGTGGAGCCACACTAGCGACAGCACGCAGGCCAACTTGGTGCCTGCAGGCCAGCCAGAGTGGTCCAGGCCCGGGTACTCTTTCGGAAGCTTTCCACTGTCCTGCCTGTGATACCCATCCTGTCCCGGCCCCCAATGCTTTTTTCCTTCCTCACCTCTGTCCGGAGAGAAATTCCAGCGGAAGGTATGGGTGACACATCCTCTTCTTTACAGGTGGCAGCCTGGCAACTCCTGCAGAAAGGCCAGCAGTGCCCCACTCACACCGGGCCACCAACAAAGCTGTGGCCCCTCATTCCCTCCCACCAGCTCAGCCCCGAGACTGCTGACGGGGCAGAGAATATGGAGTCAGGCACAGCTTCAGGGGCTATTGCTGCCTGGAGCGCTGTTTATATTGACCTCAACCAGGCACACCTGTGGAGGGCCGGCCGGCAGGGTAAGGCTGCCCAGGTCAGCTAATCCACAACCCTCAGGGAATCACATTGTTGAAAATGGACCTCGCTAAGGCAGAATAGAAGCCAAGGAAAATAAGGACACAATGCCATTTGCAGCACCGTAGATGAGTCTAGAGGTAATCACGTGACTTGTAGTAAGTCAGAAAGTGAAAGACACATATCATATCATATCACTTATAGGTGTTACCTAAAAATGGATACCAGGGCAGATATTTCCACGGAGAAGGGCAATCACAGATTCATTAAACACACTTATGGTTCACCAATGGAAAGGTGTGAGGATTGGTTTCATTACGATATCGGGGTTAACAGACATATACAAACACAGGTGACATATATAATCACCAAAGACCTACGGAATACCATGAGAAGACTACTCAACATTCTGTCATAACGTCCCTGGGAAAAGGATCCCAGGAAGAACAGACATCTGTATATGTGTAAAAGAACCATATCTTCGACACCTACAATAAGCCAAACATTGTAATCAAACTTGCTGTAATAAAAAATAAAAATTTAAATTAAAACTACGAACAAGAAGTAGGGAGACCAACTTGAGGGGCTTTCTCCTGGCACATTCCATTCTAAATTCCAATCTAGAACACGACTTCCATTGAGGCTCTGCTGCCCTAGTAACCAGATTTGGTAAGGGAGAACTGCTGCCACCTTGTGGCCGTTTCACACAACAGCAGCCTTAATCCCAGCGCTAATGGTCAGTTGATATTCAAAATCATTGCAGGCCTGTAAATGACACCTGCCCTGAAAACAAATCCTGGGGTCACGTATCGACCAAAAAATTCAAAGGACGTCCATATTTCAAAACGACCGTTTCAAAAGGCATATTTTATGCACATTAGTGTTCTGCTTCTTTGTCTTTCTTTCTTTTTTGGTTAAAAAGACGGGAATGGGAAAAGGCATCCCTCAGACTGGGCGAAAATCGTTGCAAACGAATCAATGGACAAAGGTTTAATCTCCAATATATATAAACAGCTCATGCAGCTTAATATTAAAAAAACAAACAACCCAATACAAAAATGGGCAGAAGTTCTAAAGAGACGTTTCTTCAAAGAAGACACAGAGATGGCCAAGATGCACATGAAAAGTTGCTGAAGAGCACTAATTATTAGAGAAATGCAAATCAAAACTACAATGAGGTATCACCTCACACCTGTTAGGATCGGCATCATCTGAAAATCTACAAACAACAAATTCTGGGGAGGGTGTGGACAAAAGTAGCCCTCTTCCACTATTGGTGGCAATGTAAATTGATACCGTCACTATGGAGAACAGTATGGAGTTTCCTTTAAAAAACTAGAAATAGAATTACCATCCGATCCAGCAATCCCACTTCTGGGCATATACCCAGAGAAAACCATAAATCAAAAAGGCACATTCACCACAATGTTCATTGCAGCACTATTTAAAATAGCCAGGTAATGGAAGCAACCTAAATGCCCACAGACAGATGAATGGATAAAGATGGGGTACATATATAAAATGGAATATTACTCGGCCATAAAAAGGAATGAAACTGGGTCCTTTGTAGAGACATCGATGGATCTAGAGACTGTCATATAGAATGAAGTAAGTCAGAAAGAGGAAATCAAATATTGTATATTAATGCCTATATGTGGAACCTAAAAGATGGTACAGATGAACTGGTTTGCAGGGAAGAGATAGAGACACAGAGGTAGAGAACAAACGTATGGACACCAAGTGTGGGAAGCCATGGGGTGGTGGTGGTGGGATGAGTTGGGAGATTGGGATTGACCTGTATACATGTATATGCATAAAATACATAACTGATAATAACCTGCTGTATAAAAAAGTAAATAAAATTAAATTTCAAAATTTTGAAAAATACAATTTAAAAATAAAACAGAAAAAAGTTCTTCCCTTCACACACATGTATTTATAGGTATGAATTATTTCCATGCTTATATCTATAAATACATAAAGGAGGAATAAAATCTAACTTGAACCATAAACGAAAAAAAACCTGAACCCACCAGTTATACAGAGGAAAACCCTATCAGGGCACTTGCTCCAGCGGTAAACAATTCTGAAATTGGTCAGAGGTGTGGAATCATCTCCCATCCAGCTAGCACCCACCCCCCACGCATTGAGCGTCCTCATTGCAAAGCTGGGAGACCATGCCGAGGCATCTCTGAATAAAGTTGAGCTGAGCCCCAGGACAGGTGCTGCTGAACTGTTCCCACCCTTCCCAGGTAAAACACCTGAATATGTACAAGGGCTTGAAAGCCTAGAGGAAGGGCCGTGGAGCCACACTAGCGACAGCACGCAGGCCAACTTGGTGCCTGCAGGCCAGCCAGGGTGGTCCTGGCCCCGGGTACTCTTCCGGAAGCATTCCATTGTCCTGCCTGTGATACCCCTCCTGTCCTGGCCCCCACTGCTTTTTTCCTTCCTCACCTCTGTCTGGAGAGAAATTCCAGCGGAAGGTATGGGTGACACATCCTCTTCTTTACAGGTGGCAGCCTGGCAACTCCTGCAGAAAGGCCAGCAGTGCCCCCCTCACACCGGGCCAGCAACAAAGCTGTGGCCCCTCATTCCCTCCCACCAGCTCAGCCCCGAGACTGCTGACGGGGCAGAGAATATGGAGTCAGGCACAGCTTCAGGGGCTATTGCGGCCTGGAGCGCTGTTTATATTGACCTCAACCAGGCACACCTGGGGAGGGCCGGCCGGCAGGGTAAGGCTGCCCAGGTCAGCTAATCCACAACCCTCAGGGAATCACATTGTTGAAAATGGACCTCGCTAAGGCAGAATAGAAGCCAAGGAAAATAAGGACACAATGCCATTTGCAGCACCGTAGATGAGTCTAGAGGTAATCACGTGACTTGTAGTAAGTCAGAAAGTGAAAGACACATATCATATCATATCACTTATAGGTGTTACCTAAAAATGGATACCAGGGCAGATATTTCCACGGAGAAGGGCAATCACAGATTCATTAAACACACTTATGGTTCACCAGTGGAAAGGTGTGAGGATTGGTTTCATTACGATATCGGGGTTAACAGACATATACAAACACAGGGGACATATATAATCACCAAAGACCTACGGAATACGAAGAGAAGACTACTCAACATTCTGTCATAACGTCCCTGGGAAAAGGATCCCAGGAAGAACAGACATCTGTATATGTGTAAAAGAACCCCATCTTCGACACCTACAATAAGCCAAACATTGTAATCAAACTTGCTGTAATAGAAAATAAAAATTTAAATTAAAAATACGAACAAGAAGTAGGGAGACAAAGTTGAGGGGCTTTCTCCTGGCACATTCCATTCTAAATTCCAATCTAGAACACGACTTCCATTGAGGCTCTGCTGCCCTAGTAACCAGATTTGGTAAGGGAGAACTGCTGCCACCTTGTGGCCGTTTCACACAACAGCAGCTTTAATCCCAGCTCTAATGGTCAGTTGATATTCAAAATCATTGCAGGCCTGTAAATGACACCTGCCCTGAAAACAAATCCTGGGGTCACATATCGACCAAAAAATTCAAAGGACGTCCATATTTCAAAACGACCGTTTCAAAAGGCATATTTTATGCACATTAGTGTTCTGCTTCTTTGTCTTTCTTTCTTTTTTGGTTAAAAAGACGGGAATGGAAAAAGGCATCCCTCAGACTGGGCGAAAATCGTTGCAAACGAATCAATGGACAAAGGTTTAATCTCCAATATATATAAACAGCTCATGCAGCTTAATATTAAAAGAGCAAACAACCCAATACAAAAATGGGCAGAAGATCTAAAGAGACGTTTCTTCAAAGAAGACACAGAGATGGCCAAGACGCACATGAAAAGCTGCTCAAGAGCACTAATTATTAGAGAAATGCAAATCAAAACTACAGTGAGGTATCACCTCACACCTGTTAGGATCGCCATCATCAGAAAATCTACAAACAACAAATTCTGGGGAGGGTGTGGACAAAAGGAGCCCTCTTCGACTATCGGTGGGAATGTAAATTGATACAGTCACTATGGAGAAGAGTATGGAGTTTCCTTTAAAAAACTAGAAATAGAATTACCATCCGATCCAGCAATCCCACTTCTGGGCATATACCCAGAGAAAACCATAAATCAAAAAGGCACATTCACCACAATGTTCATTGCAGCACTATTTAAAATAGCCAGGTAATGGAAGCAACCTAAATGCCCACAGACAGATGAATGGATAAAGATGGCGTACATATATAAAATGGAATATTACTCGGCCATAAAAAGCAATGAAACTGGGTCATTTGTAGAGACATCGATGGATCTAGAGACTGTCATATAGAATGAAGTAAGTCAGAAAGAGGAAAACAAATATTGTATATTAATGCATATATGTGGAACCTAAAAGATGGTACAGATGAACTGGTTTGCAGGCAAGAAATAGAGACACAGAGGTAGAGAACAAACGTATGGACACCAAGTGTGGGAAGCCATGGGGTGGTGGTGGTGGGATGAGTTGGGAGATTGGGATTGACCTGTATACATGTATATGCATAAAATACATAACTGATAATAACCTGCTGTATAAAAAAGTAAATAAAATTAAATTTCAAAATTTTAAAAAATAAAATTTAAAAATAAAACAGAAAAAAGTGCTTCCCTTCACACACATGTATTTATAGGAATGAATTATTTCCATGCTTATATCTATAAATACATAAATGAGGAATAAAATCTAACTTGAACCATAAACGAAAAAATACCTGAACCCACCAGTTATACAGAGGAAAACCCTATCAGGGCACTTGCTCCAGCGGTAAACAATTCTGAAATTGGTCAGAGGTGTGGAATCATCTCCCATCCAGCTAGCACCCACCCCCCACGCATTGAGCGTCCACATTGCAAAGCTGGGAGACCGTGCCGAGGCATCTCTGAATAAAGGTGAGCTGAGCCCCAGGCCCGCTGCTGCTGAACTGTTCCCACCCTTCCCAGGTAAAACACCTGAATATGTACAAGGGCTTGAAAGCCTAGAGGAAGGGCCGTGGAGCCACACTAGCGACAGCACGCAGGCCAACTTGGTGCCTGCAGGCCAGCCAGGGTGGTCCTGGCCCCGGGTACTCTTCCGGAAGCTTTCCATTGTCCTGCCTGTGATACCCCTCCTGTGCCGGCCCCCACTGCTTTTTTCCTTCCTCACCTCTGTCCGGAGAGAAATTCCAGCGGAAGGTATGGGTGACACATCCTCTTCTTTACAGGTGGCAGCCTGGCAACTCCTGCAGAAAGGCCAGCAGTGCCCCACTCACACCGGGCCACCAACAAAGCTGTGGCCCCTCATTCCCTCCCACCAGCTCAGCCCCGAGACTGCTGACGGGGCAGAGAATATGGAGTCAGGCACAGCTTCAGGGGCTATTGCTGCCTGGAGCGCTGTTTATATTGACCTCAACCAGGCACACCTGGGGAGGGCCGGCCGGAAGGGTAAGGCTGCCCAGGTCAGCTAATCCACAACACTCAGGGAATCACATTGTTGAAAATGGACCTCGCTAAGGCAGAATAGAAGCCAAGGAAAATAAGGACACAATGCCATTTGCAGCACCGTAGATGAGTCTAGAAATAATCACGTGACTTGTAGTAAGTCAGAAAGGGAAAGACACATATCATATCATATCACTTATAGGTGTTACCTAAAAATGGATACCAGGGCAGATATTTCCACGGAGAAGGGCAATCACAGATTCATTAAACAAATTTATGGTTCACCAATGGAAAGGTGTGAGGATTGGTTTCATTACGATATCGGGGTTAACAGACATATACAAACACAGGTGACATATATAATCACCAAAGACCTACGGAATACCAAGAGAAGACTACTCAACATTCTGTCATAACGTACCTGGGAAAAGGATCCCAGGAAGAACAGACACCTGTATATGTGTAAAAGAACCACATCTTCGACACCTACAATAAGCCAAACATTGTAATCAAACTTGCTGTAATAAAAAATAAAAATTTAAATTAAAAATACGAACAAGAAGTAGGGAGACAAACTTGAGGGGCTTTCTCCTGGCACATTCCATTCTAAATTCCAATCTAGAACATGACTTCCATTGAGGCTCTCCTGCCCTAGTAACCAGATTTGGTAAGGGAGAACTGCTGCCACCTTGTGGCCGTTTCACACAACAGCAGCTTTAATCCCAGCGCTAATGGTCAGTTGATATTCAAAATCATTGCAGGCCTGTAAATGACACCTGCCCTGAAAACAAATCCTGGGGTCACATATCGACCAAAAAATTCAAAGGACGTCCATATTTCAAAACGACCGTTTCAAAAGGCATATTTTATGCACATTAGTGTTCTGCTTCTTTGTCTTTCTTTCTTTTTTGGTTAAAAAGACGGGAATGGAAAAAGGCATCCCTCAGACTGGGTGAAAATCGTTGCAAACGAATCAATGGACAAAGGTTTAATCTCCAATATATATAAACAGCTCATGCAGCTTAATATTAAAAAAGCAAACAACCCAATACAAAAATGGGCAGAAGATCTAAAGAGACGTTTCTTCAAAGAAGACACAGAGATGGCCAAGACGCACATGAAAAGCTGCTCAAGAGCACTAATTATTAGAGAAATGCAAATCAAAACTACAGTGAGGTATCACCTCACACCTGTTAGGATCGCCATCATCAGAAAATCTACAAACAACAAATTCTGGGGAGGGTGTGGACAAAAGGAGCCCTCTTCGACTATCGGTGGGAATGTAAATTGATACCGTCACTATGGAGAAGAGTATGGAGTTTCCTTTAAAAAACTAGAAATAGAATTACCATCCGATCCAGCAATCCCACTTCTGGGCATATACCCAGAGAAAACCATAAATCAAAAAGGCACATTCACCACAATGTTCATTGCAGCACTATTTAAAATAGCCAGGTAATGGAAGCAACCTAAATGCCCACAGACAGATGAATGGATAAAGATGGCGTACATATATAAAATGGAATATTACTCGGCCATAAAAAGCAATGAAACTGGGTCATTTGTAGAGACATCGATGGATCTAGAGACTGTCATATAGAATGAAGTAAGTCAGAAAGAGGAAAACAAATATTGTATATTAATGCATATATGTGGAACCTAAAAGATGGTACAGATGAACTGGTTTGCAGGCAAGAAATAGAGACACAGAGGTAGAGAACAAACGTATGGACACCAAGTGTGGGAAGCCATGGGGTGGTGGTGGTGGGATGAGTTGGGAGATTGGGATTGACCTGTATACATGTATATGCATAAAATACATAACTGATAATAACCTGCTGTATAAAAAAGTAAATAAAATTAAATTTCAAAATTTTAAAAAATAAAATTTAAAAATAAAACAGAAAAAAGTGCTTCCCTTCACACACATGTATTTATAGGAATGAATTATTTCCATGCTTATATCTATAAATACATAAAAGAGGAATAAAATCTAACTTGAACCATAAACGAAAAAATACCTGAACCCACCAGTTATACAGAGGAAAACCCTATCAGGGCACTTGCTCCAGCGGTAAACAATTCTGAAATTGGTCAGAGGTGTGGAATCATCTCCCATCCAGCTAGCACCCACCCCCCACGCATTGAGCGTCCACATTGCAAAGCTGGGAGACCGTGCCGAGGCATCTCTGAATAAAGGTGAGCTGAGCCCCAGGCCCGCTGCTGCTGAACTGTTCCCACCCTTCCCAGGTAAAACACCTGAATATGTACAAGGGCTTGAAAGCCTAGAGGAAGGGCCGTGGAGCCACACTAGCGACAGCACGCAGGCCAACTTGGTGCCTGCAGGCCAGCCAGGGTGGTCCTGGCCCCGGGTACTCTTCCGGAAGCTTTCCATTGTCCTGCCTGTGATACCCCTCCTGTGCCGGCCCCCACTGCTTTTTTCCTTCCTCACCTCTGTCCGGAGAGAAATTCCAGCGGAAGGTATGGGTGACACATCCTCTTCTTTACAGGTGGCAGCCTGGCAACTCCTGCAGAAAGGCCAGCAGTGCCCCACTCACACCGGGCCACCAACAAAGCTGTGGCCCCTCATTCCCTCCCACCAGCTCAGCCCCGAGACTGCTGACGGGGCAGAGAATATGGAGTCAGGCACAGCTTCAGGGGCTATTGCTGCCTGGAGCGCTGTTTATATTGACCTCAACCAGGCACACCTGGGGAGGGCCGGCCGGCAGGGTAAGGCTGCCCAGGTCAGCTAATCCACAACCCTCAGGGAATCACATTGTTGAAAATGGACCTCGCTAAGGCAGAATAGAAGCCAAGGAAAATAAGGACACAATGCCATTTGCAGCACCGTAGATGAGTCTAGAAATAATCACGTGACTTGTAGTAAGTCAGAAAGGGAAAGACACATATCATATCATATCACTTATAGGTGTTACCTAAAAATGGATACCAGGGCAGATATGTCCACGGAGAAGGGCAATCACAGATTCATTAAACAAATTTATGGTTCACCAATGGAAAGGTGTGAGGATTGGTTTCATTACGATATCGGGGTTAACAGACATATACAAACACAGGTGACATATATAATCACCAAAGACCTACGGAATACCAAGAGAAGACTACTCAACATTCTGTCATAACGTACCTGGGAAAAGGATCCCAGGAAGAACAGACACCTGTATATGTGTAAAAGAACCACATCTTCGACACCTACAATAAGCCAAACATTGTAATCAAACTTGCTGTAATAAAAAATAAAAATTTAAATTAAAAATACGAACAAGAAGTAGGGAGACAAACTTGAGGGGCTTTCTCCTGGCACATTCCATTCTAAATTCCAATCTAGAACATGACTTCCATTGAGGCTCTCCTGCCCTAGTAACCAGATTTGGTAAGGGAGAACTGCTGCCACCTTGTGGCCGTTTCACACAACAGCAGCTTTAATCCCAGCGCTAATGGTCAGTTGATATTCAAAATCATTGCAGGCCTGTAAATGACACCTGCCCTGAAAACAAATCCTGGGGTCACGTATCGACCAAAAAATTCAAAGGACGTCCATATTTCAAAACGACCGTTTCAAAAGGCATATTTTATGCACATTAGTGTTCTGCTTCTTTGTCTTTCTTTCTTTTTTTGTTAAAAAGACGGGAGTGGAAAAAGGCATCCCTCAGACTGGGCGAAAATCGTTGCAAACGAATCAATGGACAAAGGTTTAATCTCCAATATATATAAACCGCTCATGCAGCTTATTTTTAAAAAAACAAACAACCCAATACAAAAATGGGCAGAAGTTCTAAAGAGACGTTTCTTCAAAGAAGACACAGAGATGGCCAAGACGCACATGAAAAGCTGCTCAAGAGCACTAATTATTAGAGAAATGCAAATCAAAACTACAATGAGGTATCACCTCACACCTGTTAGGATCGGCATCTTCAGAAAATCTACAAACAACAAATTCTGGGGAGGGTGTGGACAAAAGGAGCCCTCTTCCACTATTGGTGGGAATGTAAATTGATACAGTCACTATGGAGAACACTATGGAGTTTCCTTTAAAAAACTAGAAATAGAATTACCATCTGATCCAGCAATCCCACTTCTGGGCATATACCCAGAGAAAACCATAAATCAAAAAGGCACATTCACCACAATATTCATTGCAGCACTATTTAAAATAGCCAGGTAATGGAAGCAACCTAAATGCCCACAGACAGATGAATGGATAAAGATGGCGTACATATATAAAATGGAATATTACTCGGCCATAAAAAGGAATGAAACTGGGTCATTTGTAGAGACATCGATGGATCTAGAGACTGTCATATTGAATGAAGTAAGTCAGAAAGAGGAAAACAAATATTGTATATTAATGCATATATGGGAAACCTAAAAAGATGGTACAGATGAACTGGTTTGCAGGGAAGAAATAGAGACGCAGAGGTAGAGAACAAACGTATGGACACCAAGTGTGGGAAGCCATGGGGTGGTGGTGGTGGGATGAGTTGGGAGATTGGGATTGAACTGTATACATGTATATGCATAAAATACATAACTGATAAAAACATGCTGTATAAAAAAGTAAATAAAATTAAATTTCAAAATTTTAAAAAATAAAATTTAAAAATAAAACAGAAAAAAGTGCTTCCCTTCACACACATGTATTTATAGGAATGAATTATTTCCATGCTGATATCTATAAATACATAAAAGAGGAATAAAATCTAACTTGAACCATAAACGAAAAAAAACCTGAACCCACCAGTTATACAGAGGAAAACCCTATCAGGGCACTTGCTCCAGCGGTAAACAATTCTGAAATTGGTCAGAGGTGTGGAATCATCTCCCATCCAGCTAGCACCCACCCCCCACGCATTGAGCATCCTCATGGCAAAGCTGGGAGACCGTGCCGAGGCATCTCTGAATAAAGGTGAGCTGAGCCCCAGGCCAGGTGCTGCTGAACTGTTCCCACCCTTCCCAGGTAAAACACCTGAATATGTACAAGGGCTTGAAAGCCTAGAGGAAGGGCCGTGGAGCCACACTAGCGACAGCACGCAGGCCAACTTGGTGCCTGCAGGCCAGCCAGGGTGGTCCTGGCCCCGGGTACTCTTCCGGAAGCTTTCCATTGTCCTGCCTGTGATACCCCTCCTGTGCCGGCCCCCACTGCTTTTTTCCTTCCTCACCTCTGTCCGGAGAGAAATTCCAGCGGAAGGTATGGGTGACACATCCTCTTCTTTACAGTTGGCAGCCTGGCAACTCCTGCAGAAAGGCCAGCAGTGCCCCACTCACACCGGGCCACCAACAAAGCTGTGGCCCCTCATTCCCTCCCACCAGCTCAGCCCCGAGACTGCTGACGGGGCAGAGAATATGGAGTCAGGCACAGCTTCAGGGGCTATTGCTGCCTGGAGCGCTGTTTATATTGACCTCAACCAGGCACACCTGGGGAGGGCCGGCCGGCAGGGTAAGGCTGCCCAGGTCAGCTAATCCACAACCCTCAGGGAATCACATTGTTGAAAATGGACCTCGCTAAGGCAGAATAGAAGCCAAGGAAAATAAGGACACAATGCCATTTGCAGCACCGTAGATGAGACTAGAGGTAATCACGTGACTTGTAGTAAGTCAGAAAGTGAAAGACACATATCATATCATATCACTTATAGGTGTTACCTAAAAATGGATACCAGGGCAGATATGTCCACGGAGAAGGGCAATCACAGATTCATTAAACAAACTTATGGTTCACCAATGGAAAGGTGTGAGGATTGGTTTCATTACGATATCGGGGTTAACAGACATATACAAACACAGGTGACATATATAATCACCAAAGACCTACGGAATACCAAGAGAAGACTACTCAACATTCTGTCATAATGTCCCTGGGAAAAGGATCCCAGGAAGAACAGACATCTGTATATGTGTAAAAGAACCACATCTTCGACACCTACTATAAGCCAAACATTGTAATCAAACTTGCTGTAATAAAAAATAAAAATTTAAATTAAAAATACGAACAAGAAGTAGGGATACCAACTTGAGGGGCTTTCTCCTGGCACATTCCATTCTAAATTCCAATCTAGAACACGACTTCCATTGTGGCTCTGCTGCCCTAGTAACCAGATTTGGTAAGGGAGATCTGCTGCCACATTGTGGCCGTTTCACACAACAGCAGCTTTAATCCCAGCGCTAATGTCAGTTGATATTCAAAATCATTGCAGGCCTGTAAATGACACCTGCCCTGAAAACAAATCCTGGGGTCACTTATCGACCAAAAAATTCAAAGGACGTCCATATTTCAAAACGACCGTTTCAAAAGGCATATTTTATGCACATTAGTGTTCTGCTTCTTTGTCTTTCTTTCTTCTTTGGTTAAAAAGAGGGGAATGGAAAAAGGCATCCCTCAGACTGGGCGAAAATCGTTGCAAACGAATCAATGGACAAAGGTTTAATCTCCAATATATATAAACAGCTCATGCAGCTTAATATTAAAAAAAACAAACAACCCAATACAAAAATGGGCAGAAGTTCTAAAGAGACGTTTCTTCAAAGAAGACACAGAGATGGCCAAGACGCACATGAAAAGCTGCTCAAGAGCACTAATTATTAGAGAAATGCAAATCAAAACTACAATGAGGTATCACCTCACACCTGTTAGGATCGGCATCATCAGAAAATCTACAAACAACAAATTCTGGGGAGGGTGTGGACAAAAGGAGCCCTCTTCCACTATTGGTGGGAATGTAAATTGATACCGTCACTATGGAGAACACTATGGAGTTTCCTTTAAAAAACTAGAAATAGAATTACCATCTGATCCAGCAATCCCACTTCTGGGCATATACCCAGAGAAAACCATAAATCAAAAAGGCACATTCACCACAATGTTCATTGCAGCACTATTTAAATAGTCAGGTAATGGAAGCAACCTAAATGCCCACAGACAGATGAATGGATAAAAATGGGGTACATATATAAAATGGAATATTACTCGGCCATAAAAAGGAATGAAACTGGGTCATTTGTTGAGACATCGATGGATCTAGAGACTGTCATATAGAATGAAGTAAGTCAGAAAGAGGAAATCAAATATTGTATATTAATGCATATATGTGGAATCTAAAAGATGGTACAGATGAACTGGTTTGCAGGGAAGAAATAGAGACACAGAGGTAGAGAACAAACGTATGGACACCAAGTGTGGGAAGCCATGGGGTGGTGGTGGTGGGATGAGTTGGGGGATTGGGATTGACCTGTATACATGTATATGCATAAAATACATAACTGATAATAACCAGCTGTATAAAAATGTAAATAAAATTAAATTTCAAAATTTTAAAAAATAAAATTTAAAAATAAAACAGAAAAAAGTTCTTCCCTTCACACACATGTATTTATAGGAATGAATTATTTCCATGCTTATATCTATTAATACATAAAAGAGGAATAAAATCTAACTTGAACCATAAACGAAAAAAAACCTGAACCCACCAGTTATACAGAGGAAAACCCTATCAGGGCACTTGCTCCAGCGGTAAACAATTCTGAAGTTGTTCAGAGGTGGGTAATCATCTCCCATCCAGCCAGGAACCCACCCCCCACGCAAGAAGCGTCCTCATTGCAAAGCTGGGAAACCATGCCGAGGCATCTCTGAATAAAGGTGAGCTGAGCCCCAGGCCAGCTGCTGCTGAACTGTTCCCACCCTTCCCAGGTAAAACACCTGAATATGTACAAGTGTTTGAAATCCTAGAGGAAGGGCCATGGAGCCACACCAGCGAAAGCACGCAGGCCAATTTGGTGACTGCAGGCCAGCCAGGGTGTTCCTGGCCCTGTGCGCTCTTCCGGAAGCTTTCCATTGTCCTGCCTGTGATACCCCTCCTGTCCCGGCCCCCACTGCTTTTTTCCTTCCTCACCTCTGTCCGGAGAGAAATTCCAGCGGAAGGTATGGGTGACACATCCTCTTCTTTACAGGTGGCAGCCTGGCAACTCCTGCAGAAAGGCCAGCAGTGCCCCACTCACACCGGGCCACCAACAAAGCTGTGGCCCCTCATTCCCTCCCACCAGCTCAGCCCCGAGACTGCTGACGGGGCAGAGAATATGGAGTCAGGCACAGCTTCAGGGGATATTGCTGCCTGGAGCGCTGTTTATATTGACCTCAACCAGGCACACCTGGGGAGGGCCGGCCGGCAGGGTAAGGCTGCCCAGGTCAGCTAATCCACAACCCTCAGGGAATCACATTGTTGAAAATGGACCTCGCTAAGGCAGAATAGAAGCCAAGGAAAATAAGGACACAATGCCATTTGCAGCACCGTAGATGAGTCTAGAGGTAATCACGTGACTTGTAGTAAGTCAGAAAGGGAAAGACACACATCATATCATATCACTTATAGGTGTTACCTAAAAATGGATACCAGGGCAGATATTTCCACGGAGGAGGGCAATCACAGATTCATTAAACAAACTTATGGTTCACCAATGGAAAGGTGTGAGGATTGGTTTCATTACGATATCGGGGTTAACAGACATATACAAACACAGGTGACATATATAATCACCAAAGACCTACGGAATACCAAGAGAAGACTACTCAACATTCTGTCATAACGTCCCTGGGAAAAGGATCCCAGGAAGAACAGACATCTGTATATGTGTAAAAGAACCGCATCTTCGACACCTACAATAAGCCAAACATTGTAATCAAACTTGCTGTAATAAAAAATAAAAATTTAAATTAAAAATACGAACAAGAAGTAGGGACACAAACTTGAGGGGCTTTCTCCTGGCACATTCCATTCTAAATTCCAATCTAGAACACGACTTCCATTGAGGCTCTGCTGCCCTAGTAACCAGATTTGGTAAGGGAGAACTGCTGCCACCTTGTGGCCGTTTCACACAACAGCAGCTTTAAACCCAGCGCTAATGGTCAGTTGATATTCAAAATCATTGCAGGCCTGTAAAGGACACCTGCCCTGAAAACAAATCCTGGGGTCACGTATCGACCAAAAAATTCAAAGGACGTCCATATTTCAAAACGACCGTTTCAAAAGGCATATTTTATGCACATTAGTGTTCTGCTTCTTTGTCTTTCTTTCTTCTTTGGTTAAAAAGACGGGAATGGAAAAAGGCATCCCTCAGATTGGGCGAAAATCGTTGCAAACAAATCAAAGGACAAAGGTTTAATCTCCAATATATATAAACAGCTCATGCAGCTTAATATTAAAAAAACAAACAACCCAATAAAAAAATGGGCAGAAGTTCTAAAGAGACGTTTCTTCAAAGAAGACACAGAGATGGCCAAGACGCACATGAAAAGCTGCTCAAGAGCACTAATTATTAGAGAAATGCAAATCAAAACTACAATGAGGTATCACCTCACACCTGTTAGGATCGGCATCATCAGAAAATCTACAAACAACAAATTCTGGGGAGGGTGTGGACAAAAGGAGCCCTCTTCCTCTATCGGTGGGAATGTAAATTGATACAGTCACTATGGAGAACACTATGGAGTTTCCTTTAAAAAACTAGAAATAGAATTACCATCTGATCCAGCAATCCCACTTCTGGGCATATACCCAGAGAAAACCATAAATCAAAAAGGCACATTCACCACAATGTTCATTGCAGCACTATTTAAAATAGCCAGGTAATGGAAGCAACCTAAATGCCCACAGACAGATGAATGGATTAAGATGGGGTTCATATATAAAATGGAATATTACTCGGCCATAAAAAGGAATGAAACTGGGTCATTTGTAGAGACATCGGTGGATCTAGAGACTGTCATATAGAATGAAGTAAGTCAGAAAGAGGAAATCAAATATTGTATATTAATGCATATATGTGGAACCTAAAAGATGGTACAGATGAACTGGTTTGCAGGGAAGAAATAGAGACACAGAGGTAGAGAACAAACGTATGGACACCAAGTGTGGGAAGCCATGGGGTGGTGGTGGTGGGATGAGTTGGGAGATTGGGATTGACCTGTATACATGTATATGCATAAAATACATAACTGATAATAACCTGCTGTATAAAAAAGTAAATAAAATTAAATTTCAAAATTTTAAAAAATAAAATTTAAAAATAAAACAGAAAAAAGTTCTTCCCTTCACACACATGTATTTATAGGAATGAATTATTTCCATGCTTATATCTATAAATACATAAAAGAGGAATAAAACCTAACTTGAACCATAAACGAAAAAAAACCTGAACCCACCAGTTATACAGAGGAAAACCCTATCAGGGCACTTGCTCCAGCAGTAAACAATTCTGAAATTGGTCAGAGGTGTGGAATCATCTCCCATCCAGCTAGCACCCACCCCCCACGCATTGAGCGTCCTCATTGCAAAGCTGGGAGACCGTGCCGAGGCATCTCTGAATAAAGGTGAGCTGAGCCCCAGGCCAGCTGCTGCTGAACTGTTCCCACCCTTCCCAGGTAAAACACCTGAATATGTACAAGGGCTTGAAAGCCTAGAGGAAGGGCCGTGGAGCCACACTAGCGACAGCACGCAGGGCAACTTGGTGCCTGCAGGCCAGCCAGGGTGGTCCAGGCCCCGGGTACTCTTCCGGAAGCTTTCCATTGTCCTGCCTGTGATACCCCTCCTGTCCCGGCCCCCACTGCTTTTTTCCTTCCTCACCTCTGTCCGGAGAGAAATTCCAGCGGAAGGTATGGGTGACACATCCTCTTCTTTACAGTTGGCAGCCTGGCAACTCCTGCAGAAAGGCCAGCAGTGCCCCACTCACACCGGGCCACCAACAAAGCTGTGGCCCCTCATTCCCTCCCACCAGCTCAGCCCCGAGACTGCTGACGGGGCAGAGAATATGGAGTCAGGCACAGCTTCAGGGGCTATTGCTGCCTGGAGCGCTGTTTATATTGACCTCAAACAGGCACACCAGGGGAGGGCCGGCCGGCAGGGTAAGGCTGCCCAGGTCAGCTAATCCACAACCCTCAGGGAATCACATTGTTGAAAATGGACCTCGCTAAGGCAGAATAGAAGCCAAGGAAAATAAGGACACAATGCCATTTGCAGCACCGTAGATGAGTCTAGAGGTAATCACGTGACTTGTAGTAAGTCAGAAAGTGAAAGACACATATCATATCATATCACTTATAGGTGTTACCTAAAAATGGATAGCAGGGCAGATATTTCCACGGAGAAGGGCAATCACAGATTCATTAAACAAACTTATGGTTCACCAATGGAAAGGTGTGAGGATTGGTTTCATTACGATATCGGGGTTAACAGACATATACAAACACAGGTGACATATATAATCACCAAAGACCTACGGAATACCAAGAGAAGACTACTCAACATTCTGTCATAACGTCCCTGGGAAAAGGATCCCAGGAAGAACAGACATCTGTATATGTGTAAAAGAACCACATCTTCGACACCTACAGTAAGCCAAACATTGTAACCAAAGTTGCTGTAATAAAAAATAAAAATTTAATTTAAAAATACGAACAAGAAGTAGGGACACACACTTGAGGGTTTTCTCCTGGCACATTCCATTCTAAATTCCAATCTAGAACACGACTTCCATTGAGGCTCTGCTGCCCTAGTAACCAGATTTGGTAAGGGAGAACTGCTGCCACCTTGTGGCCGTTTCACACAACAGCAGCTTTAATCCCAGCGCTAATGGTCAGTTGATATTCAAAATCATTGCAGGCCTGTAAATGACACCTGCCCTGAAAACAAATCCTGGGGTCACGTATCGACCAAAAAATTCAAAGGACGTCCATATTTCAAAACGACCGTTTCAAAAGGCATATTTTATGCACATTAGTGTTCTGCTTCTTTGTCTTTCTTTCTTCTTTGGTTAAAAAGACGGGAATGGAAAAAGGCATCCTTCAGACTGGGCGAAAATCGTTGCAAACAAATCAAAGGACAAAGTTTTAATCTCCAATATATATAAACAGCTCATGCAGCTTAATATTAAAAAAACAAACAACCCAATACAAAAATGGGCAGAAGTTCTAAAGAGACGTTTCTTCAAAGAAGACACAGAGATGGCCAAGACGCACATGAAAAGCTGCTCAAGAGCACTAATTATTAGAGAAATGCAAATCAAAACTACAATGAGGTATCACCTCACACCTGTTAGGATCGGCATCATCAGAAAATCTACAAACAACAAATTCTGGGGAGGGTGTGGACAAAAGGAGCCCTCTTCCACTATTGGTGGGAATGTAAATTGATACCGTCACTATGGAGAACACTATGGAGTTTCCTTTAAAAAACTAGAAATTGAATTACCATCTGATCCAGCAATCCCACTTCTGGGCATATACCCAGAGAAAACCATAAATCAAAAAGGCACATTCACCACAATGTTCATTGCAGCACTATTTAATATAGCCAGGTAATGGAAGCAACCTAAATGCCCACAGACAGATGAATGGATAAAGATGGGGTACATATATAAAATGGAATATTACTCGGCCATAAAAAGGAATGAAACTGGGTCATTTGTAGAGACATCGATGGATCTAGAGACTGTCATATAGAATGAAGTAAGTCAGAAAGAGGAAATCAAATATTGTATATTAATGCATATATGTGGAACCTAAAAGATGGTACAGATGAACTGGTTTGCAGGGAAGAAATAGAGACACAGAGGTAGAGAACAAACGTATGGACACCAAGTGTGGGAAGCCATGGGGTGGTGGTTGTGGGATGAGTGGGGGATTGGGATAGACCTGTATACATGTATATGCATAAAATACATAACTGATAATAACCTGCTGAATAAAAAAGTAAATAAAATTAAATTTCAAAATTTTAAAAAATAAAATTTAAAAATAAAACAGAAAAAAGTTCTTCCCTTCACACACATGTGTTTATAGGAATGAATTATTTCCATGCTTATATCTATAAATACATAAAAGAGGAATAAAATCTAACTGGAACCATAAACGAAAAAAAACCTGAACCCACCAGTTATACAGAGGAAAACCCTATCAGGGCACTTGCTCCAGCGGTAAACAATTCTGAAGTTGTTCAGAGGTGGGGAATCATCTCCCATCCAGCCAGGAACCCACCCCCCACGCAAGAAGCGTCCTTATTGCAAAGCTGGGAAACCATGCCGAGGCATCTCTGAATAAAGGTGAGCTTAGACCCAGGCCAGATGCTGCTGAACTGTTCCCACACTTCCCAGGTAAAACACCTGAATATGTACAAGGGTTTGAAATCCTAGAGGAAGGGCCATGGAGCCACACCAGCGAAAGCACGCAGGCCAATTTGGTGACTGCAGGCCAGCCAGGGTGGTCCTGGCCCCGTGCGCTCTTCCGGAAGCTTTCCATTGTCCTGCCTGAGATACCCCTCCTGTCCCGGCCCCCACTGCTTTTTTCCTTCCTCACCTCTCTCCGGAGAGAAATTCCAGCGGAAGGTATGGGTGACACATCCTCTTCTTTACAGGTGGCATCCTGGCAACTCCTGCAGAAAGGCCAGCAGTGCCCCACACACACCGGGCCACCAACAAAGCTGTGGCCCCTCATTCCCTCCCACCAGCTCAGCCCCGAGACTGCTGACGGGGCAGAGAATATGGAGTCAGGCACAGCTTCAGGGGCTATTGCTGCCTGGAGCGCTGTTTATATTGACCTCAACCAGGCACACCTGGGGAGGGCCAGCCGGCAGGGTAAGGCTGCCCAGGTCAGCTAATCCACAACCCTCAGGGAATCACATTGTTGAAAATGGACCTCGCTAAGGCAGAATAGAAGCCAAGGCAAATAAGGACACAATGCCATTTGCAGCACCGTAGATGAGTCTAGAGGTAATCACGTGACTTGTAGTAAGTCAGAAAGGGAAAGACACATATCATATCATATCACCTATAGGTGTTACCTAAAAATGGATACCAGGGCAGATATTTCCACGGAGAAGGGCAATCACAGATTCATTAAACAAACTTATGGTTCACCAATGGAAAGGTGTGAGGATTGGTTTCATTACGATATCGGGGTTAACAGACATATACAAACACAGGTGACATATATAATCACCAAAGACCTACGGAATACCAAGAGAAGACTACTCAACATTCTGTCATAACGTCCCTGGGAAAAGGATCCCAGGAAGAACAGACATCTGTATATGTGCAAAAGAACCACATCTTCGACACCTACAATAAGCCAAACATTGTAATCAAACTTGCTGTAATAAAAAATAAAAAGTTAAATTAAAAATACGAACAAGAAGTAGGGACAAAAACTTGAGGGGCTTTCTCCTGGCACATTCCATTCTAAATTCCAATCTACAACACGACTTCCATTGAGGCTCTGCTGCCCTAGTAACCAGATTTGGTAAGGGAGAACTGCTGCCACCTTGTGGCCTTTTCACACAACAGCAGCTTTAATCCCAGCGCTAATGGTCAGTTGATATTCAAAATCATTGCAGGCCTGTAAATGACACCTGCCCTGAAAACAAATCCTGGGGTCACGTATCGACCAAAAAATTCAAAGGACGTCCATATTTCAAAACGACGGTTTCAAAAGGCATATTTTATGCACATTAGTGTTCTGCTTCTTTGTCTTTCTTTCTTCTTTGGTTAAAAAGACGGGAATGGAAAAAGGCATCCCTCAGACTGGGCGAAAATCGTTGGAAACAAATCAAAGGACAAAGGTTTAATCTCCAATATATATAAACAGCTCATGCAGCTTAATATTAAAAAAACAAACAACCCAATACAAAAATGGGCAGAAGTTCTAAAGAGACGTTTCTTCAAAGAAGACACAGAGATGGCCATGACGCACATGAAAAGCTGCTCAAGAGCACTAATTATTAGAGAAATGCAAATCAAAACTACAATGAGGTATCACCTCACACCTGTTAGGATCGGCATCATCTGAAAATCTACAAACAACAAATTCTTTGGAGGGTGTGGACAAAAGGAGCCCTCTTCCACTTTTGGTGGGAATGTAAATTGATACAGTCACTATGGAGAACACTATGGAGTTTCCTTTAAAAAACTAGAAATAGAATTACCATCTGATCCAGCAATCCCACTTCTGGGCATATACCCAGAGAAAACCATAAATCAAAAAGGCACATTCACCACAATGTTCATTGCAGCACTATTTAAATAGTCAGGTAATGGAAGCAACCTAAATGCCCACAGACAGATGAATGGATAAATATGGGGTACATATATAAAATGGAATATTACTCGGCCATAAAAAGGAATGAAACTGGGTCATTTGTAGAGACATCGATGGATCTAGAGACTGTCATAAAGAATGAAGTAAGTCAGAAAGAGGAAATCAAATATTGTATATTAATGCATATATGTGGAACCTAAAAGATGGTACAGATGAACTGGTTTGCAGGGAAGAAATAGAGACACAGAGGTAGAGAACAAACGTATGGACACCAAGTGTGGGAAGCCATGGGGTGGTGGTGGTGGGATGAGTTGGGGGATTGGGATAGACCTGTATACATGTATATGCATAAAATACATAACTGATAATAACCTGCTGTATAAAAAAGTAAATAAAATTAAATTTCAAAATTTTAAAAAATAAAATTTAAAAATAAAACAGAAAAAAGTTCTTCCCTTCACACACATGTATTTATAGGAATGAATTATTTCCATGCTTATATCTATAAATACATAAAAGAGGAATAAAATCTAACTGGAACCATAAACGAAAAAAAACCTGAACCCACCAGTTATACAGAGGAAAACCCTATCAGGGCACTTGCTCCAGCGGTAAACAATTCTGAAGTTGGTTAGAGGTGGGGAATCATCTCCCATCCAGCCAGGAACCCACCCCCCACGCAAGAAGCGTCCTTATTGCAAAGCTGGGAAACCATGCCGAGGCATCTCTGAATAAAGGTGAGCTTAGCCCCAGGCCAGCTGCTGCTGAACTGTTCCCACCCTTCCCAGGTAAAACACCTGAATATGTACAAGGGCTTGAAAGCCTAGGGGAAGGGCCGTGGAGCCACACTAGTGACAGCACGCAGGCCAACTTGGTGCCTGCAGGCCAGCCAGGGTGGTCCTTGCCCCGGGTACACTTCGGGAAGCTTTCCATTGTCCTTCCTGTGATACCCCTCCTGTCCCGGCCCCCACTGCTTTTTTCCTTCCTCACCTCTGTCCGGAGAGAAATTCCAGCGGAAGGTATGGGTGACACATCCTCTTCTTTACAGGTGGCAGCCTGGCAACTCCTGCAAAAAGGCCAGCAGTGCCCCACTCACACTGGGCCAACAACAAAGCTGTGGCCCCTCATTCCCTCCCACCAGCTCAGCCCCGAGACTGCTGACGGGGCAGAGAATATGGAGTCAGGCACAGCTTCAGGGGCTATTGCTGCCTGGAGCGCTGTTTATATTGACCTCAACCAGGCACACCTGGGGAGGGCCGGCCGGCAGGGTAAGGCTGCCCAGGTCAGCTAATCCACAACCCTCAGGGAATCACATTGTTGAAAATGGACCTCGGTAAGGCAGAATAGAAGCCAAGTAAAATAAGGACACAATGCCATTTGCAGCACCGTAGATGAGTCTAGAGGTAATCACGTGACATGTAGTAAGTCAGAAAGGGAAAGACACATATCATATCATATCACTTATAGGTGTTACCTAAAAATGGATACCAGGGCAGATATTTCCACGGAGAAGGGCAATCACAGATTCATTAAACAAACTTATGGTTCACCAATGGAAAGGTGTGAGGATTGGTTTCATTACGATATCGGGGTTAACTGACATATACAAACACAGGTGACATATATAATCACCAAAGACCTACGGAATACCAAGAGAAGACTACTCAACATTCTATCATAACGTCCCTGGGAAAAGGATCCCAGGAAGAACAGACATCTGTATATGTGTAAAAGAACCACATCTTCGACACCTACAATAAGCCAAACATTGTAATCAAACTTGCTGTAATAAAAAATAAAAATTTAAATTAAAAATACGAACAAGAAGTAGGGAGACAAACTTGAGGGGCTTTCTCCTGGCACATTCCATTCTAAATTCCAATCTAGAACACGACTTCCATTGAGGCTCTGCTGCCCTAGTAACCAGATTTGGTAAGGGAGAACTGCTGCCACCTTGTGGCCGTTTCACACAACAGCAGCTTTAATCCCAGCACTAATGGTCAGTTGATATTCAAAATCATTGCAAGCCTGTAAATGACACCTGCCCTGAAAACAAATCCTGGGGTCACGTATCAACCAAAAAATTTAAAGGACCTCCATATTTCAAAACGACCGTTTCAAAAGGCATATTTTATGCACATTAGTGTTCTGCTTCTTTGTCTTTCTTTCTTCTTTGGTTAAAAAGACGGGAATGGAAAAAGGCATCCCTCAGACTGGGCGAAAATCGTTCCAAACGAATCAATGGACAAAGGTTTAATCTCCAATATATATAAACATCTCATGCAGCTTAATATTAAAAAAACAAACAACCCAATACAAAAATGGGCAGAAGTTCTAAAGAGACGTTTCTTCAAAGAAGACACAGAGATGGCCAAGACGCACATGAAAAGCTGCTCAAGAGCACTAATTATTAGAGAAATGCAAATCAAAACTACAATGAGGTATCACCTCACACCTGTTAGGATCGGCATCATCAGAAAATCTACAAACAACAAATTCTGGGGAGGGTGTGGACAAAAGGAGCCCTCTTCCACTATTGGTGGGAATGTAAATTGATACCGTTACTATGGAGAACTCTATGGAGTTTCCTTTAAAAATCTACAAATAGAATAACCATCTGATCCAGCAATCCCACTTCTGGGCATATACCCAGAGAAAACCATAAATCAAAAAGGCACATTCACCACAATATTCATTGCAGCACTATTTAAAATAGTCAGGTAATGGAAGCAACCTAAATGCCCACAGACAGATGAATGGATAAAGATGGGGTACATATATAAAATGGAATATTACTCGGCCATAAAAAGGAATGAAACTGGGTCATTTGTAGAGACATCGATGGATCTAGAGACTGTCATATAGAATGAAGTAAGTCAGAAAGAGGAAATCAAATATTGTATATTAATGCATATATGTGGAACCTAAAAGATGGTACAGATGAACTGGTTTGCAGGGAAGAAATAGAGACACAGAGGTAGAGAACAAACGTATGGACACCAAGTGTGGGAAGCCATGGGGTGGTGGTGGTGGGATGAGTTGGGAGATTGGGATTGACCTGTATACATGTATATGCATAAAATACATAACTGATAATAACCTGCTGTATAAAAAAGTAAATAAAATTAAATTTCAAAATTTAAAAAAATAAAATTTAAAAATAAAACAGAAAAAAGTTCTTCCCTTCACAAACATGTATTTATAGGAATGAATTATTTCCATGCTTATATCTATAAATACATAAAAGAGGAATAAAATCTAACTTGAACCATAAACGAAAAAAAACCTGAACCCAACAGTTATACAGAGGAAAACCCTATCAGGGCACTTGCTCCAGCGGTAAACAATTCTGAAGTTGGTCAGAGGTGGGGAATCATCTCCCATCCAGCCAGGAACCCACCCCCCACGCAAGAAGCGTCCTCATTGCAAAGCTGGGAGACCGTGCCGAGGCATCTCTGAATAAAGGTGAGCTGAGCCACAGGCCAGCTGCTGCTGAACTGTTCCCACCCTTCCCAGGTAAAACACCTGAATATGTACAAGGGTTTGAAATCCTAGAGGAAGGGCCATGGAGCCACACCAGCGAAAGCACGCAGGCCAAGTTGGTGACTGCAGGCCAGCGAGGGTGGTCCTGGCCCCGTGGGCTCTTCCGGAAGCTTTCCATTGTCCTGCCTGAGATAACCCTCCTGTCTCGGCCCCCACTGCTTTTTTCCTTCCTCACCTCTGTCCGGAGAGAAATTCCAGCGGAAGGTATGGGTGACACATCCTCTTCTTTACAGGTGGCATCCTGGCAACTCCTGCAAAAAGGCCAGCAGTGCCCCACTCACACTGGGCCACCAACAAAGCTGTGGCCCCTCATTCCCTCCCACCAGCTCAGCCCCGAGACTGCTGACGGGGCAGAGAATATGGAGTCAGGCACAGCTTCAGGGGCTATTGCTGCCTGGAGCGCTGTTTATATTGACCTCAACCAGGCACACCTGGGGAAGGCCGGCCGGCAGGGTAAGGCTGCCCAGGTCAGCTAATCCACAACCCTCAGGGAATCACATTGTTGAAAATGGACCTCGCTAAGGCAGAATAGAAGCCAAGGAAAATAAGGACACAATGCCATTTGCAGCACCGTAGATGAGTCTAGAGGTAATCACGTGACTTCTAGTAAGTCAGAAAGGGAAAGACACATATCATATCATATCACTTATAGGTGTTACCTAAAAATGGATACCAGGGCAGATATTTCCACGGAGAAGGGCAATCACAGATTCATTAAACAAACATATGGTTCACCAATGGAAAGGTGTGAGGATTGGTTTCATTACGATATCGGGGTTAACTGACATATACAAACACAGGTGACATATATAATCACCAAAGACCTACGGAATACCAAGAGAAGACTACTCAACATTCTGTCATAACGTCCCTGGGAAAAGGATCCCAGGAAGAACAGACATCTGTATATGTGTAAAAGAACCACATCTTCGACACCTACAATAAGCCAAACATTGTAATCAAACTTGCTGTAATAAAAAATAAAAATTTAAATTAAAAATACGAACAAGAAGTAGGGAGACAAACTTGAGGGGCTTTCTCCTGGCACATTCCATTCTAAATTCCTATCTAGAACATGACTTCCATTGAGGCTCTGCTGCCCAAGTAACTAGAATTGGTAAGGGAGAACTGCTGCCACCTTGTGGCCGTTTCACACAACAGCAGCTTTAATCCCAGTGCTAATGGTCAGTTGATATTCAAAATCATTGCAGGCCTGTAAATGACACCTGCCCTGAAAACAAATCCTGGGGTCACTTATCGACCAAAAAATTCAAAGGACGTTCATATTTCAAAACGACCATTTAAAAAGGCATATTTTATGCACATTAGTGTTCTGCTTCTTTGTCTTTCTTTTTTCTTTGTTTAAAAAGACGGGAATGGAAAAAGGCATCCCTCAGACTGGGCGAAAATCGTTGCAAACGAATCAATGGAGAAAGGTTTAATCTCCAATATATATAAACAGCTCATGCAGCTTAATATTAAAAAAACAAACAACCCAATACAAAAATGGGCAGAAGTTCTAAAGAGACGTTTCTTCAAAGAAGACACAGAGATGGCCAAGACGCACATGAAAAGCTGCTCAAGAGCACTAATTATTAGAGAAATGCAAATCAAAACTACAATGAGGTATCACCTCACACCTGTTAGGATCGGCATCATCAGAAAATCTACAAACAACAAATTCTGGGGAGGGTGTGGACCAAAGGAGCCCTCTTCCACTATTGGTGGGAATGTAAATTGATACAGTCACTATGGAGAACACTGGGGAGTTTCCTTTAAAAAACTAGAAATAGAATTACCATCTGATCCAGCAATCCCACTTCTGGGCATATACCCAGAGAAAACCATAAATCAAAAAGGCACATTCACCACAATGTTCATTGCAGCACTATTTAAAATAGCCAGGTAATGGAAGCAACCTAAATGCCCACAGACAGATGAATGGATAAAGATGGGGTACATATATAAAATGGAATATTACTCGGCCATAAAAAGGAATGAAACTGGGTCATTTGTAGAGACATCGATGGATCTAGAGACTGTCATATAGAATGAAGTAAGTCAGAAAGAGGAAATCAAATATTGTATATTAATGCATATATGTGGAACCTAAAAGATGGTACAGATGAACTGGTTTGCAGGGAAGAAATAGAGACACAGAGGTAGAGAACAAACGTATGGACACCAAGTGTGGGAAGCCATGGGGTGGTGGTGGTGGGATGAGTTGGGAGATTGGGATTGACCTGTATACATGTATATGCATAAAATACATAACTGATAATAACCTGCTGTATAAAAAAGTAAATAAAATTAAATTTCAAAATTTAAAAAAATAAAATTTAAAAATAAAACAGAAAAAAGTTCTTCCCTTCACACACATGTATTTATAGGAATGAATTATTTCCATGCTTATATCTATAAATACATAAAAGAGGAATAAAATCTAACTTGAACCATAAACGAAAAAAAACCTGAACCCACCAGTTATACAGAGGAAAACCCTATCAGGGCACTTGCTCCAGCGGTAAACAATTCTGAAATTGGTCAGAGGTGTGGAATCATCTCCCATCCAGCTAGCACCCACCCCCCACGCAAGGAGCGTCCACATTGCAAAGCTGGGAGACCGTGCCGAGGCATTTCTGAATAAAGGTCAGCTGAGCCCCAGGCCAGCTGCTGCTGAACTGTTCCCACCCTTCCCAGGTAAAACACCTGAATATGTACAAGGGCTTGAAAGCCTAGAGGAAGGGCCGTGGAGCCACACTAGCGACAGCACGCAGGCCAACTTGGTGCCTGCAGGCCAGCCAGGGTGGTCCTGGCCCCGGGTACTCTTCCGGAAGCATTCCATTGTCCTGCCTGTGATACCCCTCCTGTCCCGGCCCCGACTGCTTTTTTCCTTCCTCACCTCTGTCCGGAGAGAAATTCGAGCGGAAGGTATGGGTGACACATCCTCTTCTTTACAGGTGGCAGCCGGGCAACTCCTGCAGAAAGGCCAGCAGTGCCCCACTCACACCGGGCCACCAACAAAGCTGTGGCCCCTCATTCCCTCCCACCAGCTCAGCCCCGAGACTGCTGACGGGGCAGAGAATATGGAGTCAGGCACAGCTTCACGGGCTATTGCTGCCTGGAGCGCTGTGTATATTGACCTCAACCAGGCACACCTGGGGAGGGCCGGCCGGGAGGGTAAGGCTGCCCAGGTCAGCTAATCCACAACCCTCAGGGAATCACATTGTTGAAAATGGACCTCGCTAAGGCAGAATAGAAGCCAAGGAAAATAAGGACACAATGCCATTTGCAGCACCGTAGATGAGTCTAGAGGTAATCACGTGATTTGTAGTAAGTCAGAAAGGGAAAGACACATATCATATCATATCACTTATAGGTGTTACCTAAAAATGGATACCAGGGCAGATATTTCCACGGAGAAGGGCAATCACAGATTCATTAAACACACTTATGGTTCACCAATGGAAAGGTGTGAGGATTGGTTTCATTATGATATCTGGGTTAACAGACATATACAAACACAGGTGACATATATAATCACCAAAGACCTACGGAATACCAAGAGAAGACTACTCAACATTCTGTCATAACGTCCCTGGGAAAAGGATCCCAGGAAGAACAGACATCTGTATATGTGTAAAAGAACCACATCTTCGACACCTACAATAAGCCAAACATTGTAATCAAACTTGCTGTAATAAAAAATAAAAATTTAAATTAAAAATACGAACAAGAAGTAGGGAGACAAACTTGAGGGGCTTTCTCCTGGCACATTCCATTCTAAATTCCAATCTAGAACACGACTTCCATTGAGGCTCTGCTGCCCTAGTAACCAGATTTGGTAAGGGAGAACTGCTGCCACCTTGTGGCCATTTCACACAACAGCAGCTTTAATCCCAGCGCTAATGGTCAGTTGATATTCAAAATCATTGCAGGCTTGTATGTGACACCTGCCCTGAAAACAAATCCTGGTGTCACATATCGACCAAAAAATTCAAAGGACGTCCATATTTCAAAACGACCGTTTCAAAAGGCATATTTTATGCACATTAGTGTTCTGCTTCTTTGTCTTTCTTTCTTTTTTGGTTAAAAAGACGGGAGTGGAAAAAGGCATCCCTCAGACTGGGCGAAAATCGTTGCAAACGAATCAATGGACAAAGGTTTAATCTCCAATATATATAAACAGCTCATGCAGCTTAATATTAAAAAACCAAACAACCCAATACAAAAATGGGCAGAAGTTCTAAAGAGACGTTTCTTCAAAGAGGACACAGAGATGGCCAAGACGCACATGAAAAGCTGCTCAACAGCACTAATTATTAGAGAAATGCAAATCAAAACTACAATGAGGTATCACCTCACACCTGTTAGGATCGGCATCATCAGAAAATCTACAAACAACAAATTCTGGGGAGGGTGTGGACAAAAGGTGCCCTCTTCCACTATTGGTGGGAATGTAAATTGATACCGTCACTATGGAGAACAGTATGGAGTTTCCTTTAAAAAACTAGAAATAGAATTACCATCCGATCCAGCAATCCCACTTCTGGGCATGTACCCAGAGAAAACCATAAATCAAAAAGGCACATTCACCACAATGTTCATTGCAGCACTATTTAAAATAGCCAGGTAATGGAAGCAACCTAAATGCCCACAGACAGATGAATGGATAAAGATGGCGTACATATATAAAATGGAATATAACTCGGCCATAAAAAGGAATGAAGCTGGGTCATTTGTAGAGACATCGATGGATCTAGAGACTGTCATATAGAATGAAGTAAGTCAGAAAGAGGAAAACAAATATTGTATATTAATGCATATATGTGGAACCTAAAAGATGGTACAGATGAACTGGTTTGCAGGGGAGAAATAGAGACACAGAGGTAGAGAACAAACGTATGGACACCAAGTGTGGGAAGCCATGGGGTGGTGGTGGTGGGATGAGTTGGGAGATTGGGATTGACCTGTATACATGTATATGCATAAAATACATAACTGATAATAACCTGCTGTATAAAAAAGTAAATAAAATAAAATTTCAAAATTAAAAAAAAATAAAATTTAAAAATAAAACAGAAAAAAGTGCTTCCCTTCACACACATGTATTTATAGGAATGAATTATTTCCATGCTTATATCTATAAATACATAAAAGAGGAATAAAATCTAACTTGAACCATAAACGAAAAAAAACCTGAACCCACCAGTTATACAGAGGAAAACCCTATCAGGGCACTTGCTCCAGCGGTAAACAATTCTGAAATTGGTCAGAGGTGTGGAATCATCTCCCATCCAGCTAGCACCCACCCCCCACGCATTGAGCATCCTCATTGCAAAGCTGGGAGACCGTGCCGAGGCATCTCTGAATAAAGGTGAGCTGAGCCCCAGGCCAGCTGCTGCTGAACTGTTCCCACCCTTCCAAGGTAAAACACCTGAATATGTACAAGGGCTTGAAAGCCTAGAGGAAGGGCCGTGGAGCCACACTAGCGACAGCACGCAGGCCAACTTGGTGCCCGCACGCCAGCCAGGGTGGTCCTGGCCCCGGGTACTCTTCCAAAAGCTTTCCATTGTCCTGCCTGTGATACCCCTCCTGTCCCGGCCCCCACTGCTTTTTTCCTTCCTCACCTCTGTCCGGAGAGAAATTCCAGCGGAAGGTATGGGTGACACATCCTCTTCTTTACAGGTGGCAGCCTGGCAACTCCTGCAGAAAGGCCAGCAGTGCCCCACTCACACCGGGCCACCAACAAAGCTGTGGCCCCTCATTCCCTCCCACCAGCTCAGCCCCGAGACTGCTGACGGGACAGAGAATATGGAGTCAGGCACAGCTTCAGGGGCTATTGCTGCCTGGAGCGCTGTTTATATTGACCTCAACCAGGCACACCTGGGGAGGGCTGGCCGGCAGGGTAAGGCTGCCCAGGGCAGCTAATCCACAACCCTCAGGGAATCACATTGTTGAAAATGGACCTCGCTAAGGCAGAATAGAAGCCAAGGAAAATAAGGACACAAGGCCATTTGCAGCACCGTAGATGAGTCTAGAGGTAATCACGTGACTTGTAGTAAGTCAGAAAGTGAAAGACACATATCATATCATATCACTTATAGGTGTTACCTAAAAATGGATACCAGGGCAGATATTTCCACGGAGAAGGGCAATCACAGATTCATTAAACACACTTATGGTTCACCAATGGAAAGGTGTGAGGATTGGTTTCATTACGATATCGGGGTTAACAGACATATACAAACACAGGTGACATATATAATCACCAAAGACCTACGGAATACCAAGAGAAGACTACTCAACATTCTGTCATAACGTCCCTAGGAAAAGGATCCCAGGAAGAACAGACATCTGTATATGTGTAAAAGAACCACATCTTCGACACCTACAATAAGCCAAACATTGTAATCAAACTTGCTGTAATAAAAAATAAAAATTTAAATTAAAAATACGAACAAGAAGTATGGAGACAAACTTGAGGGGCTTTCTCCTGGCACATTCCATTCTAAATTCCAATCTAGAACACGACTTCCATTGAGGCTCTGCTGCCCTAGTAACCAGATTTGGTAAGGGAGAACTGCTGCCACCTTGTGGCCGTTTCACACAACAGCAGCTTTAATCCCAGCGCTAATGGTCAGTTGATATTCAAAATCATTGCAGGCCTGTAAATGACACCTGCCCTGAAAACAAATCCTGGGGTCACGTATCGACCAAAAAATTCAAAGGACGTCCATATTTCAAAACGACCGTTTCAAAAGGCATATTTTATGCACATTAGTGTTCTGCTTCTTTGTCTTTCTTTCTTTTTTGGTTAAAAAGACGGGAGTGGAAAAAAGCATCCCTCAGACTGGGCGAAAATCGTTGCAAACGAATCAATGGACAAAGGTTTAATCTCCAGTATATATAAACAGCTCATGCAGCTTAATATTAAAAAAACAAACAACCCAATACAAAAATGGGCAGAAGTTCTAAAGAGACGTTTCTTCAAAGAAGACACAGAGATGGCCAAGACGCACATGAAATGCTGCTCAACAGCACTAATTATTAGAGAAATGCAAATCAAAACTACAATGAGGTATCACCTCACACCTGTTAGGATCGCCATCCTCAGAAAATCTACAAACAACAAATTCTGGGGAGGGTGTGGACAAAAGGAGCCCTCTTCCACTATTGGTGGGAATGTAAATTGATACCGTCATTATGGAGATCAGTATGGAGTTTCCTTTAAAATACTAGAAATAGAATTACCATCCGATCCAGCAATCCCACTTCTGGGCATATACCCAGAGAAAACCATAAATCAAAAAGGCACATTCACCACAATGTTCATTGCAGCACTATTTAAAATAGCCAGGTAATGGAAGCAACCTAAATGCCCACAGACAGATGAATGGATAAAGATGGGGTACATATATAAAAAGGAATATTACTCGGCCATAAAAAGGAATGAAACTGGGTCATTTGTAGAGACATCGATGGATCTAGAGACTGTCATATAGAATGAAGTAAGTCTGAAAAAGGAAATCCAATATTGTATATTAATGCATATATGTGGAACCTAAAAGATGGTACAGATGAACTGGTTTGCAGGGAAGAAATAGAGACACAGAGGTAGAGAACAAACGTATGGACACCAAGTGTGGGAAGCCATGGGGTGGTGGTGGTGGGATGAGTTGGGAGATTGGGATTGACCTGTATACATGTATATGCATAAAATACATAACTGATAATAACCTGCTGTATAAAAAATTAAATAAAATTAAATTTCAAAATTTTGAAAAATAAAATTTAAAAATAAAACAGAAAAAAGTTCTTCCCTTCACACACATGTATTTATAGGAATGAATTATTTCCATGCTTATATCTATAAATACATAAAAGAGGAATAAAATCTAACTTGAACCATAAACGAAAAAAAACCTGAACCCACCAGTTATACAGAGGAAAACCGTATCAGGGCACTTGCTCCAGCGGTAAACAATTCTGAAATTGGTCAGAGGTGTGGAATCATCTCCCATCCAGCTAGCACCCACCACCCACGCAAGGAGCGTCCTCATTGCAAAGCTGGGAGACCCTGCCGAGGCATCTCTGAATAAAGGTGAGCTGAGCCCCAGGCCAGCTGCTGCTGAACTGTTCCCACCCTTCGCAGGTAAAACACCTGAATATGTACAAGGGCTTGAAAGCCTAGAGGAAGGGCCGTGGAGCCACACTAGCGACAGCACGCAGGCCAACTTGGTGCCTGCAGGCCAGCCAGGGTGGTCCTGGCCCCGGGTACTCTTCCGGAAGCTTTCCATTGTCCTGCCTGTGATACCCCTCCTGTCCCGGCCCCCACTGCTTTTTTCCTTCCTCACCTCTGTCCGGAGAGAAATTCCAGCGGAAGGTATGGGTGACACATCCTCTTCTTTACAGGTGGCATCCTGGCAACTCCTGCAGAAAGGCCAGCAGTGCCCCACTCACACCGGGCCACCAACAAAGCTGTGGCCCCTCATTCCCTCCCACCAGCTCAGCCCCGAGACTGCTGACGGGGCAGAGAATATGGAGTCAGGCACAGCTTCAGGGTCTATTGCTGCCTGGAGCGCTGTTTATATTGACCTCAACCAGGCACACCTGGGGAGGGCCGGCCGGCAGGGTAAGGCTGCCCAGGTCAGCTAATCCACAACCCTCAGGGAATCACATTGTTGAAAATGGACCTCGCTAAGGCAGAATAGAAGCCAAGGAAAATAAGGACACAATGCCATTTGCAGCACCGTAGATGAGTCTAGAGGTAATCACGTGACTTGTAGTAAGTCAGAAAGTGAAAGACACATATCATATCATATCACTTATAGGTGTTACCTAAAAATGGATACCAGGGCAGATATTTCCACTGAGAAGGGCAATCACAGATTCATTAAACACACTTATGGTTCACCAATGGAAAGGTGTGAGGATTGGTTTCATTACGATATCGGGGTTAACAGACATATACAAACACAGGTGACATATATAATCACCAAAGACCTACGGAATACCAAGAGAAGACTACTCAACATTCTGTCATAACGTCCCTGGGAAAAGGATCCCAGGAAGAACAGACATCTGTATATGCGTAAAAGAACCACATCTTCGACACCTACAATAAGCCAAACATTGTAATCAAACTTGCTGTAATAAAAAATAAAAATTTAAATTAAAAATACGAACAAGAAGTATGGAGACAAACTTGAGGGGCTTTCTCCTGGCACATTCCATTCTAAATTCCAATCTAGAACACGACTTCCATTGAGGCTCTGCTGCCCTAGTAACCAGATTTGGTAAGGGAGAACTGCTGCCACCTTGTGGCCGTTTCACACAACAGCAGCTTTAATCCCAGCGCTAATGGTCAGTTGATATTCAAAATCATTGCAGGCCTGTAAATGACACCTGCCCTGAAAACAAATCCTGGGGTCACGTATCGACCAAAAAATTCAAAGGACGTCCATATTTCAAAACGACCGTTTCAAAAGGCATATTTTATGCACATTAGTGTTCTGCTTCTTTGTCTTTCTTTCTTTTTTGGTTAAAAAGACGGGAATGGAAAAAGGCATCCCTCAGACTGGGCGAAAATCGTTGCAAACGAATCAATGGACAAAGGTTTAATCTCAAATATATATAAACAGCTCATGCAGCTTAATATTAAAAAAACAAACAACCCATTACAAAAATGGGCAGAAGTTCTAAAGAGACGTTTCTTCAAAGAGGACACAGAGATGGCCAAGACGCACATGAAAAGCTGCTCAACAGCACTAATTATTAGAGAAATGCAAATCAAAACTACAATGAGGTATCACCTCACACCTGTTAGGATCGGCATCATCAGAAAATCTACAAACAACAAATTCTGGGGAGGGTGTGGACAAAAGGAGCCCTCTTCGACTATCGGTGGGAATGTAAATTGATACCGTCACTATGGAGAAGAGTATGGAGTTTCCTTTAAAAAACTAGAAATAGAATTACCATCCGATCCAGCAATCCCACTTCTGGGCATATACCCAGAGAAAACCATAAATCAAAAAGGCACATTCACCACAATGTTCATGGCAGCACTATTTAAAATAGCCAGGTAATGGAAGCAACCTAAATGCCCACAGACAGATGAATGGATAAAGATGGGGTACATATATAAAATGGAATATTACTCGGCCATAAAAAGGAAAGAAACTGGGTCATTTGTAGAGACATCGATGGATCTAGAGACTGTCATATAGAATGAAGTAAGTCAGAAAGAGGAAAACAAATATTGTATATTAATGCATATATGTGGAACCTAAAAGATGGTACAGATGAACTGGTTTGCAGGGAAGAAATAGAGACACAGAGGTAGAGAACAAACGTATGGACACCAAGTGTGGGAAGCCATGGGGTGGTGGTGGTGGGATGAGTTGGGAGATTGGGATTGACCTGTATACATGTATATGCATAAAATACATAACTGATAATAACCTGCTGTATAAAAAAGTAAATAAAATAAAATTTCAAAATTAAAAAAAAATAAAATTTAAAAATAAAACAGAAAAAAGCGCTTCCCTTCACACACATGTATTTATAGGAATGAATTATTTCCATGCTTATATCTATAAATACATAAAAGAGGAATAAAATCTAACTTGAACCATAAACGAAAAAAAACCTGAACCCACCAGTTATACAGAGGAAAACCCTATCAGGGCACTTGCTCCAGCGGTAAACAATTGTGAAATTGGTCAGAGGTGTGGAATCATCTCCCATCCAGCTAGCACCCACCCCCCACGCATTGAGCATCCTCATTGCAAAGCTGGGAGACTGTGCCGAGGCATCTCTGAATAAAGGTGAGCTGAGCCCCAGGCCAGCTGCTGCTGAACTGTTCCCACCCTTCCCAGGTAAAACACCTGAATATGTACAAGGGCTTGAAAGCCTAGAGGAAGGGCCGTGGAGCCACACTAGCGACAGCACGCAGGCCAACTTGGTGCCTGCAGGCCAGCCAGGGTGGTCCTGGCCCCGGGTACTCTTCCGGAAGCTTTCCATTGTCCTGCCTGTGATACCCCTCCTGTCCCGGCCCCCACTGCTTTTTTCCTTCCTCACCTCTGTCCGGAGAGAAATTCCAGCGGAAGGTATGGGTGACACATCCTCTTCTTTACAGGTGGCAGCCTGGCAACTCCTGCAGAAAGGCCAGCAGTGCCCCACTCACACCGGGCCACCAACAAAGCTGTGGCCCCTCATTCCCTCCCACCAGCTCAGCCCCGAGACTGCTGACGGGACAGAGAATATGGAGTCAGGCACAGCTTCAGGGGCTATTGCTGCCTGGAGCGCTGTTTATATTGACCTCAACCAGGCACACCTGGGGAGGGCCGGCCGGCAGGGTAAGGCTGCCCATGTCAGCTAATCCACAACCCTCAGGGAATCACATTGTTGAAAATGGACCTCGCTAAGGCAGAATAGAAGCCAAGGAAAATAAGGACACAATGCCATTTGCAGCACCGTAGATGAGTCTAGAGGTAATCACGTGACTTATAGTAAGTCAGAAAGTGAAAGACACATATCATATCATATCACTTATAGGTGTTACCTAAAAATGGATACCAGGGCAGATATTTCCACGGAGAAGGGCAATCACAGATTCATTAAACACACTTATGGTTCACCAATGGAAAGGTGTGAGGATTGGTTTCATTACGATATCGGGGTTAACAGACATATACAAACACAGGTGACATATATAATCACCAAAGACCTACGGAATACCAAGAGAAGACTACTCAACATTCTGTCATAACGTCCCTGGGAAAAGGATCCCAGGAAGAACAGACATCTGTATATGTGTAAAAGAACCACATCTTCGACACCTACAATAAGCCAAACATTGTAATCAAACTTGCTGTAATAAAAAATAAAAATTTAAATTAAAAATACGAACAAGAAGTAGGGACACAAACTTGAGGGGCTTCCTCCTGGCACATTCCATTCTAAATTCCAATCTAGAACACGACTTCCATTGAGGCTCTGCTGCCCTAGTAACCAGATTCGGTAAGGGAGAACTGTTGCCACCTTGTGGCCGTTTCACACAACATCAGCTTTAATCCCAGCGCTAATGGTCAGTTGATATTCAAAATCATTGCAGGCCTGTAAATGACACCTGCCCTGAAAATAAATCCTGGGGTCACATATCGACCAAAAAATTCAAAGGACGTCCATATTTCAAAACGACCGTTTCAAAAGGCATATTTTATGCACATTAGTGTTCTGCTTCTTTGTCTTTCTTTCTTTTTTGGTTAAAAAGACGGGAGTGGAAAAAGGCCTCCCTCAGACTGGGTGAAAATCGTTGCAAACGAATCAATGGACAAAGGTTTAATCTCCAATATATATAAACAGCTCATGCAGCTTAATATTAAAAAAACAAACAACCCAATACAAAAATGGGCAGAAGTTCTAAAGAGACGTTTCTTCAAAGAAGACACAGAGATGGCCAAGACGCACATGAAATGCTGCTCAACAGCACTAATTATTAGAGAAATGCAAATCAAAACTACAATGAGGTATCACCTCACACCTGTTAGGATCGCCATCCTCAGAAAATCTACAAACAACAAATTCTGGGGAGGGTGTGGACAAAAGGAGCCCTCTTCCACTATTGGTGGGAATGTAAATTGATACCGTCACTATGGAGAACAGTATGGAGTTTCCTTTAAAATACTAGAAATAGAATTACCATCCGATCCAGCAATCCCACTTCTGGGCATATACCCAGAGAAAACCATAAATCAAAAAGGCACATTCACCACAATGTTCATTGCAGCACTATTTAAAATAGCCAGGTAATGGAAGCAACCTAAATGCCCACAGACAGATGAATGGATAAAGATGGGGTACATATATAAAAAGGAATATTACTCGGCCATAAAAAGGAATGAAACTGGGTCATTTGTAGAGACATTGATGGATCTAGAGACTGTCATATAGAATGAAGTAAGTCAGAAAGAGGAAATCAAATATTGTATATTAATGCATATATGTGGAACCTAAAAGATGGTACAGATGAACTGGTTTGCAGGGAAGAAATAGAGACACAAAGGTAGAGAACAAATGTATGGACACCAAGTGTGGGAAGCCATGGGGTGGTGGTGGTGGGATGAGTTGGGAGATTGGGATTGACCTGTATACATGTATATGCATAAAATACATAACTGATAATAACCTGCTGTATAAAAAAGTAAATAAAATTAAATTTCAAAATTTTAAAAAATAAAATTTAAAAATAAAACAGAAAAAAGTTCTTCCCTTCACACACATGTATTTATAGGAATGAATTATTTCCACGCTTATATCTATAAATACATAAAAGAGGAATAAAATCTAACTTGAACCATAAACGAAAAAATACCTGAACCCACCAGTTATACAGAGGAAAACCCTATCAGGGCACTTGCTCCAGCGGTAAACAATTCTGAAATTGGTCAGAGGTGTGGAATCATCTCCCATCCAGCTAGCACACACACCCCACGCAAGGAGCGTCCTCATTGCAAAGCTGGGAGACCGTGCCGAGGCATCTCTGAATAAAGGTGAGCTGAGCCCCAGGCCAGCTGCTGCTGAACTGTTCCCACCCTTCCCAGGTAAAACACCTGAATATGTACAAGGGCTTGAAAGCCTAGAGGAAGGGCCGTGGAGCCACAATAGTGACAGCACGCAGGCCAACTTGGTGCCTGCAGGCCAGCCAGGGTGGTCCTGGCCCCGGGTACTCTTCCGGAAGCTTTCCATTGTCCTGCCTGTGATACCCCTCCTGTCCCGGCCCCCACTGCTTTTTTCCTTCCTCAACTCTGTCCGGAGAGAAATTCCAGCGGAAGGTATGGGTGACACATCCTCTTCTTTACAGGTGGCAGCCTGGCAACTCCTGCAGAAAGGCCAGCAGTGCCCCACTCACACCGGGCCACCAACAAAGCTGTGGCCCCTCATTCCCTCCCACCAGCTCAGCCCCGAGACTGCTGACGGGGCAGAGAATATGGAGTCAGGCACAGCTTCAGGGGCTATTGCTGCCTGGAGTGCTGTTTATATTGACCTCAACCAGGCACACCTGGGGAGGGCCTGCCGGCAGGGTAAGGCTGCCCAGGTCAGCTAATCCACAACCCTCAGGGAATCACATTGTTGAAAATGGACCTCGCTAAGGCAGAATAGAAGCCAAGGCAAATAAGGACACAATGCCATTTGCAGCACCGTAGATGAGTCTAGAGGTAATCACGTGACTTGTAGTAAGTCAGAAAGTGAAAGACACATATCATATCATATCACTTATAGGTGTTACCTAAAAATGGATACCAGGGCAGATATTTCCACAGAGAAGGGCAATCACAGATTCATGAAACACACTTATGGTTCACCAATGGAAAGGTGTGAGGATTGGTTTCATTACGATATCGGGGTTAACAGACATATTCAAACCAGGAGACATATATAATCACCAAAGACCTACGGAATACCAAGAGAAGACTACTCAACATTCTGTCATAACGTCCCTGGGAAAAGGATCCCAGGAAGAACAGACATCTGTATATGTGTAAAAGAACCACATTTTCGACACCTACAATAAGCCAAACATTGTAATCAAACTTGCTGTAATAAAAAATAAAAATTTATATTAAAAATACGAACAAGAAGTAGGGAGACAAACTTGAGGGGCTTTCTCCTGGCACATTCCATTCTAAATTCCAATCTAGAACACGACTTCCATTGAGGCTCTGCTGCCCTAGTAACCAGATTTGGTAAGGGAGAACTGCTGCCACCTTGTGGCCGTTTCACACAACAGCAGCTTTAATACCAGCGCTAATGGTCAGTTGATATTCAAAATCATTGCAGGCCTGTAAATGACACCTGCCCTGAAAACAAATCCTGGGGTCACGTATCGACCAAAAAATTCAAAGGACGTCCATATTTCAAAACGACCGTTTCAAAAGGCATATTTTATGCACATTAGTGTTCTGCTTCTTTGTCTTTCTTTCTTTTTTGGTTAAAAAGACGGGAATGGAAAAAGGCATCCCTCAGACTGGGCGAAAATCGTTGCAAACGAATCAATGGACAAAGGTTTAATCTCCAATATATATAAACAGCTCATGCAGCTTAATATTAAAAAACCAAACAACCCAACATAAAAATGGGCAGAAGTTCTAAAGAGACGTTTCTTCAAAGAGGACACAGAGATGGCCAAGACGCACATGAAAAGCTGCTCAACAGCACTAATTATTAGAGAAATGCAAATCAAAACTACAATGAGGTATCACCTCACACCTGTTAGGATCGGCATCATCAGAAAATCTACAAACAACAAATTCTGGGGAGGGTGTGGACAAAAGGAGCCCTCTTCCACTATTGGTGGGAATGTAAATTGATACCGTCACTATGGAGAACAGTATGGAGTTTCCTTTAAAAAACTAGAAATAGAATTACCATCCGATCCAGCAATCCCACTTCTGGGCATATACCCAGAGAAAACCATAAATCAAAAAGGCACATTCACCACAATGTTCATTGCAGCACTATTTAAAATAGCCAGGTAATGGAAGCAACCTAAATGCCCACAGACAGATGAATGGATAAAGATGGCGTACATATATAAAAAGGAATATTACTCGGCCATAAAAAGGAATGAAGCTGGGTCATTTGTAGAGACATCGATGGATCTAGAGACTGTCATATAGAATGAAGTAAGTCAGAAAGAGGAAAACAAATATTGTATATTAATGCATATATGTGGAACCTAAAAGATGGTACAGATGAACTGGTTTGCAGGGGAGAAATAGAGACACAGAGGTAGAGAACAAACGTATGGACACCAAGTGTGGGAAGCCATGGGGTGGTGGTGGTGGGATGAGTTGGGAGATTGGGATTGACCTTTATACATGTATATGCATAAAATACATAACTGATAATAACCTGCTGTATAAAAAAGTAAATAAAATAAAATTTCAAAATTAAAAAAAAATAAAATTTAAAAATAAAACAGAAAAAAGTGCTTCCCTTCACACACATGTATTTATAGGAATGAATTATTTCCATGCTTATATCTATAAATACATAAAAGAGGAATAAAATCTAACTTGAACCATAAACGAAAAAAAACCTGAACCCACCAGTTATACAGAGGAAAACCCTATCAGGGCACTTGCTCCAGCGGTAAACAATTCTGAAATTGGTCAGAGGTGTGGAATCATCTCCCATCCAGCTAGCACCCACCCCCCACGCATTGAGCATCCTCATGGCAAAGCTGGGAGACCGTGCCGAGGCATCTCTGAATAAAGGTGAGCTGAGCCCCAGGCCAGCTGCTGCTGAACTGTTCCCACCCTTCCCAGGTAAAACACCTGAATATGTACAAGGGCTTGAAAGCCTAGAGGAAGGGCCGTGGAGCCACACTAGCGACAGCACGCAGGCCAACTTGGTGCCTGCACGCCAGCCAGGGTGGTCCTGGCCCCGGGTACTCTTCCGGAAGCTTTCCATTGTCCTGCCTGTGATACCCCTCCTGTCCCGGCCCCCACTGCTTTTTTCCTTCCTCACCTCTGTCCGGAGAGAAATTCCAGCGGAAGGTATGGGTGACACATCCTCTTCTTTACAGGTGGCAGCCTGGCAACTCCTGCAGAAAGGCCAGCAGTGCCCCACTCACACCGGGCCACCAACAAAGCTGTGGCCCCTCATTCCCTCCCACCAGCTCAGCCCCGAGACTGCTGACGGGACAGAGAATATGGAGTCAGGCACAGCTTCAGGGGCTATTGCTGCCTGGAGCACTGTTTATATTGACCTCAACCAGGCACACCTGGGGAGGGCCGGCCGGCAGGGTAAGGCTGCCCAGGTCAGCTAATCCACAACCCTCAGGGAATCACATTGTTGAAAATGGACCTCGCTAAGGCAGAATAGAAGCCAAGGAAAATAAAGACACAATGCCATTTGCAGCACCGTAGATGAGTCTAGAGGTAATCACGTGACTTGTAGTAAGTCAGAAAGTGAAAGACACATATCATATCATATCACTTATAGGTGTTACCTAAAAATGGATACCAGGGCAGATATTTCCACGGAGAAGGGCAATCACAGATTCATTAAACACACTTATGGTTCACCAATGGAAAGGTGTGAGGATTGGTTTCATTACGATATTGGGGTTAACAGACATATACAAACACAGGTGACATATATAATCACCAAAGACCTACGGAATACCAAGAGAAGACTACTCAACATTCTGTCATAGCGTCCCTAGGAAAAGGATCCCAGGAAGAACAGACATCTGTATATGTGTAAAAGAACC